>NC_084480.1:33602012-33908262 GCF_030035675.1 Rhineura floridana | reverse complement strand
AGAACAACAAGAACAAGAAGAAGAACAACAAGAAGAAGAAGAAGAAGAAGAACAAGAACAAGAAGAAGAACAAGAAGAAGAAGAAGAAGAAGAAGAACAAGAAGAACAAGAACAACAAGAAGAAGAAGAAGAACAAGAAGAAGAAGAAGAACAAGAACAAGAAGAAGAAGAACAAGAAGAAGAAGAAGAACAAGAACAAGAAGAAGAACAAGAAGAACAAGAAGAACAAGAACAAGAAGAAGAAGAAGAAGAAGAAGAAGAACAAGAAGAAGAAGAAGAAGAAGAACAAGAAGAAGAACAAGAAGAACAAGAACAACAAGAAGAAGAAGAACAAGAAGAAGAAGAACAACAACAACAACAACATTGCTGCAGTCAGCCTCCCTCTTCCTCCCTGCAGCCTTTATAATCTCAGAAGGTTGCATTCCTTAATCTCCTCCCACTCCAGGATCACAACTGTAGCTATCCATAGCTCAGGCAAGGGAAAACAAAACTCAGCTCTGGCAGAAGCACTGTTCTGCATGGGTCTTTTCCCTTCTCAAGCACAGGAACATCAAATGAAAACTTTCCCTGCAAACACACAGCTCCAGCAGCAGCCGGGCTGTGCTTCGGCTCCTTCTTAGGAGGCATCTGAAACCCAAGTCCTATGTGGGAAGAGTATGTTTAGTCTGGAGAAAAGATTAAGAGCAGTCTTCAAATATCCCAAAGTCTGTCATGCAGATAGGGATGGGGCATAAATTTCATTCAGTTCACATTTAAAGCCAAATCTATCCAATTCGCACTTTACAGCCCTCCTTCAAAATTTGCTCTTACCCAAATTTTGCAATGCAGTCTATAAACAATGTTTCCTATAATCCATGTATTTTTTGTAAAGTTTGCATACAAATCATTATATGTACAAAAATGTGTACATTAGTTAAAACTGCATACAAAATTGTATTTGTTAGGAGAACCTTGGCACTAAAATGCTGAAGAATTTTCAAGAGGGTTTTTTTTAAAAAAAATTGCAGGTTTCTGCAGAAATGTGAAGAACTGAATTTAAGACTGGAAAAATGAGAAAACAAGAGAACTGAGGTGGGCGGATCCTTCCATCCCTACATACAGAAGATCAGAGCTTGGAAATGTTACTTTTTTGAACTACAACTCCCATCAGCCCCAGCCAGCATGGCCACTGGATTGGGCTGATGGGAGTTGTAGTTCAAAAAAGTAACTTTTCCAAGCTCTGCAGAAGATGGAGCAGACATGATCTCCTCCAGAGGGCAGGCCTAGAAACAATGGGTAGAAACTGCAAGGGTGCAGACTCTTACTTAAACATTAGGAGAAATGTCCTAATGGTAGCATGACAGGTTTGCCTTCATTAGAGATATTTAGTGAAGAAGTCGGCTGCCTATCTGTCAGGAATGCTGTAGCTGCATCTTGTTTTGTATATCCTGCATTGGGCAGAGAGCTGAGCTAGATGACCTCTGAGGTGCCTTCCAATTCTAAAATTCTATATAATAAGCAAATTATCATAACCTTCAAACTTCCTTTTTTTGCTTTCTCTCCAGAACACCAAGCCAATAGCTAAATACAAATAAACACTTACAATGCTTGTGTAGTGCAGCAGCTAATTGTGATATTAAATTCCATCCACGAATGGAATTTTAATGTTCCTGTTGGCATTTTGTCAGCGGTTTTCCTGCTGTTTAAAAGATCAGTTTCTAATGGGATTAAGCTGGTTAATCAAATCACAAACTGGTACCTGGCTATGTTGCTCTGGATGCCTGGAGCGCACTTCCTTGCTGATGCTGAATATGAATGAATGAAACCAAGCTGGTGGCTAAAAGGGAGGGGGAAGCACCATAAATTCCTCTGCCTGGTCCCGACATGGAACAGAATTATTGAAAAGGAAGAAAAGTTCTTGGGTGTAATCAAGGCTTTGTCTCTAAAGGTCATGTCACACATTGCAATTTTCCTACATGGAGATAATCTCCAGGTAGAAAAGCATGCTTACCAAAATGCAGTGATGAGGAAACTCTGGGCCTTCGGATGTTGCAGGTCTTCAAGGGCTCCTCCAGATGATCTATGTATTGAGCATTCATCCTGATTTGCTTGCACAAGACTTATGTGGATGTTAGATTACCTCTGGTCTTTAGCAAGCATTTGTTCTGATTTGTTTGTGTGGTGATTATATGACAATGAGCATTCATCCTGATTTGCTCACAGGGTGTTTATACACCTTCCTCTTAGTCATTCTTTCATCTCATACTTTTCAATGCATTATCTGTCACTTTCCTAACCTCTTGACGACACACCTGTTTAGATAAGCCTGTTCTCCTGACCCGAACCTCCTGTTTTACTTGCTATTTTAATTGTTGTGGTGTTTTTTAATAGGCTTGTGTTGTTGCATTTTTTAATTCATCTTTATTTTAATGTTTTGATGGAATTGTTTTATTGTGTATTTTCATTATGTGTGTGTATATTTTTTGTAATTGGTTATATACTTGTAAACTGTTTAGAAACCTCTTTGCCAATTACATTATGCATAAAGAATAACGGCAAAAAGTCAGTTTCCTTTCTTTAATTGACTTATTGTGCTTGAGCAATAAGCACTTTAATCCAGTTTAATTGTGCAAACTTAAAGTTCTCATATGTCCTTGAATCCTCCTTGCAAAACACTGATAGTCTGGAGGCTCCCTAAGTTCCATTATCTCTGAACACTGGCCATGGTAACTGTGGCTGATGGGAACTGGAGTTCAACAATGTCTTGAACATCATAGGTTTCCCTTCCTTACCATAGTGGCTTAATTAAAACACTACACCAAACCATGGTTTGTTAACCATACATAAGGACAATAAACCATGGTTTGAACTAGAGATGGGTGAAGAGAAGGCTCTAGTTGCCTTGTAATGCCAGTGGGACACACACTGAGGGCAACTTGCCCAGAGTATCCTCAAACCTGGATCCAGGCCTTTTGGGTTATATATGCATGCAGTTAGACCGGGGGGGGCTTCTTTAAGATACCTAGAAGCAAGCTAAGCATCCATTTTAAAATCAAACTAAAGTCATCATTATCTCCTACCATGTGGATTAACTAAATCTGCCCTATGCATAGTAAAACGTGTGACAGGAAATTCTCCTAGGGTGGACTAAGGCAGTCAAATTCTCATGTGATCCCAGTCTCCATTTGTATTGAATCTGAAATTGTTTTTGACATACACAATTGTTCATATATATGGAATTAGTTTTATAATTGGAAATGTTTTTAACTATTGATGTTTTTATGTGAAATTGCTTCGAGATATTTTTATGGGAAGTGATTCATAAAAAGGATGAAATAAATAAATCGGATAAAACATTGCATCATTTTTGTACACATATTTTAACAAAATGTGCATTTGTTTTGCGTTTAACCTAAAATATGCATTCAATATGTATTTTGGCATGCATTTGGAGCCAAAAGCTATTATCACAAAATTCAGAGAATTGTGAAAAACGAAGGATAATAGCTTCCTGATCAGTTTATTAGTCCTGAAAGTGTGAATCAAGTTGCTTGAAAATGTGGTCCTAAGGAAATCCTTGAGCATCCTTAGATACAGCTACAGTCTGGCTTCCTGGCAGCCATGCAGATCATGCACATCTATTCTGATATATCATTGACCTATAGACTGGTGCAGTTATGCCGTTTTATAGACATCTTTTTGAGAAAATAAAGAATCCATTCTTCCTGTTAGGCTGATGGGCTGCCAGAACTAAGCAATAGCTTTGCCAGCTATTTGGACACAGAATTCTTAGTGACGGTTGGACTATATCCATAAATATGTAGGCCAGAAATATTGTACTGCATCTGTAAAATTGGGATGGGTTGCCCAAATATCTACTTCCTACATTACTACAAGGGGTAGGAAGTTCACACTTCTGTTTTTTGAGGGAAATCTCACTGGTTTCCAATGTTTTGGTCTACGTATTTCTTCTCTCTAAAGTTGACTTCCCAAATTTACAATTTTATATATTCTTAGAACACCAGCGTGTGCAAACTGCAAAGGTATTGGGATGCTGCTCCCTAGTGGACAGTCTTTGCACTAATTGGCACAGTTCTCTGATCTGCATTGCAAAATAGCTTGCTAGCCTACTTATATGGGAATAAGTACCAGTACTCCCTGTTAACAGCGCTGTTTTTTTTAACAAATGCAACACACACAGAACCTCTTCACACATTTGCATAGCATTCAAAAAGCAGATTCTCAAAGGATCAGATCCAGTTATCAGTACAGATAGAACTGCAGCCACATTCAGAAAGTTTGGGAGTGACGTCTCCTGAACCATGGGTAGCAGGGAAATCGGTGCTTTAGGTGGAAATCAACTGAAGAGAAGAGGAAAATGCTAGAGAGTAGTAAAGCATCAGATAATATTTTTATATATAGGTGAGAAGCAGTCCAACCTCGGCTTATCCCCACCTGTCTTCTTAATTACAACCAAGGATGTCCATGGGGGGGGGAGGAGGGAACTTGCCCCTCATGGAATTCTAAATGTAATGGTGGGTGGAGTGGGTTGCCAGTGACCTGTAGTAATAATTCATATACTTTGCCCCCACCCTTAGAAATGTTTCTGTGGACACTCTTGCTTTTAACCAGGTAGGGGGTGGCTCTGCCTATCGTTGACTCTGGCTCTATCTAATGTGGGTCTCCTTGCCTTCTGCCCTATCTGTCTCAATGAGCTCTAGCCATCACTGGATAGGGGTGAAGTAGCACAGTAAAAATGGATTCATCATAAAGGAGAAAAAATTGAAAATGTTTAATAATAAAAAAGCTTAATTTAAGAAAGTGAATGTATGCTCAGTTTTTCATAAGTTCTGAAATCTCTCCACCCACACTTCGAAGATCACATATTAGACACTCTGCTTATGCATGTAAAAGTATTTTATTTATTTATTCATTCTTTCAAAAATGTTTCTTGCCTGCTCTTCATTATGAAAAGTAATCCCAAGCAGGTTCCACTGGAACTTTAAAACATCAGGAGGATCAGTTCTATATTAGTGAAAGGGCCATAGCTCCATGGTATATCACATGCTTTGCATGCACAATGCACATGTTCAATCCCTGGCAATTCCAGGTTGGGCTGCTATCTCAAACCCTGGAGATCTGCTGCTGGTCAGTTTAGACAATACTTAGCTGGATGGGTCTGACTCAGTACAAGGCAGCTTTCTATGTTCTGTGTCCTAAATCAGGGACAGGGGACTTGTGGCCCTCCATGTCTTATTGGGCTCCAACTCCCATCATCCCTTGTTGATGGCCATGCTGATTAGGAGCAAGATTCAACAAGATCTGGCCAGTGGTTCCCCATCCCTGTCTTAAATGATACCACACCAAATGGCATAAACTGCTTTCCCATGATGCTAAGAAGTGGGTGTGAATCAAGCAAATGTGGGTAAGGCCAATCACATGAGCCCTCCCATCTGATCAACACTCTGAGGGATCCTACCCTGGCATAGTTTGCTTCACTTCTGTTTGGTGGTTTAGAACCACCTATCCGCACATAAGTACGTATTGCAAGAGTAAAGGAAACCTGCCTTTACCCAGACTGATTTGCAACGCAATCCTATGCATGTCTTCTCAGAAAAGGCCTTGGAGACCATGTTAAGCTGAGCTCCAGAATATCCAAGTTGAGACCCAGACTCTTCAAGCTGAGACCAAGAATCTTCAAATGGAGAACCAGAACATGAAAGTCCAGATGACCCAGTTCAGAACCAATGTGCCTCCCGTGCAACAGGGGGTCACCCCAGCCCAGCCAGTGCCCACCTGTGGGACTTCCCACCAAGTACAGCAGGAAGTGTGAGCAGTCTCAACTTTCATAGCACAGTGCAAGTTGTACATCAGAGTGCAGCAGATGGACTTTCCCAATGACACATTAAAAGTAGCCTTTTAATCAGCCCATTGGAGGGGGAGGGAGACCAGTGGTCTATCCCTTTGCTGTTATGGGATGATCCTGTGTTGGGACAATGTAACAACTTTATTGCTGTCATGGCAGAAATCTTCTGTGATCCTCAGCAAAAAATCATGGTGGCCCACCAGTTAGGAACCCCGTGCCAGGGCAAGGACTCAGTCAGGACTTATACCAATGCTTTTCAGATCCTGGTGCAGGGAGTGGATTGGAACAACTCGGCCCTGATGTACCAGTACTAAAAAGGCCTCAGCGATGAGGTGCTAGATGAGTTGGCGCAAGCTCCAGTCCCCAGCACCTTATCAAAGCTCATCCAGCTGTGCCTGCAAATCGATAGCAGGCTAGATAGTACATGCATGGAGTGCAAAGCTTCCTTGTCCAGGGTGTTACCTCCCAAACCTCTCTCCCACACGCACTTACCTACCAGCATGGGAGCCTCCATTCAGTCAGGAGTAGAACCCATGCAGATCGGAGATATGTGGCCATGCCTGATGGAGCAGGAGAAACAGAACCATCACTGAGAGAGGCTGTGACTATATTGTGGAAAGGGGGGGCACCGTACAAAATCCTGCCCAGCCAAGTCTGAGAAAGCACCAGTGCAGGAAATCTCTACATCCCAGCTCTTGTAGAGGTCCATGAGCTGGGATCGACTCTGAGCAATGAACTTCTCAACGTCCCAACCCCGCCAAAGCCAGCTTTGCATTTACCACTTTGTTTGGGGTTGCCCTTGGGTCGGAGCATCCAAGTACAAGCCATGGTGGATTTGGGGGCATCCAGTAACTTTATGGACTTGGGCTTTGCCAAACAGCACAACATTCCCATCATGTTGTTGGATACACCATTAGCTGTGGTGACCATTAATGGGTGGTCCCTGGACTTGGGGGCAGTTACGCAGGCAACCGTGAAGTTACCTAAGCATCACAAACAGTTGTCATTTTTCCTTGCCACATTTTCCTGTGGTCCTGGGAATGCTTAGCTGATACAACATGATCCTATGATTTCTGGGGATGCTTCCATAAACCTTCAGTTGGACTATTGCAGACAGCACTGCCAGCCTGCTGGGACTCCAGCAGTAGCAACAGCTGCTGCTCCGCCTCCTTCTATGATACCCGTATTGCCTGTCATATATCAGGATTACTGTGACATGTAGGATGACCAGTTGTCAGAATATTATGGAGGAGAAATTTGATTTTGTGAACTGAAACAGAGTTTTGTAATTTGTACTTATCCAAATTTTGCACTGCAGTCATCCAACCAAACAGTTCATATATTAATGGGAAAATATGCACAAAACATATATATTAGTGAAAATAGCAACAAAAATGCATGATATTAGAGGAAATTGCTTGCAGAAAATGTAGTTATTAATTAAAACTTCATACAAAAATGTGCTTATTAGGAGAATTTTGCACTAAAATGCTGACAAATTTTCAGGACTTTTTTTTAAAACCCCCCACAAATTCCTGCAGAAATGTGGGGAACAGAATTTAAGATGGGAAAAATGAGAAACTTAAATAACTGAAATTGACAGATTCATCTATTCCTAGTACAGATGGGGAGAATTTCACTAAAATCAAACTTGGCACCAGACTGCCCTTTAGTTTTCATGTTCATTATTCGTTATCTGTGTGGACCGATCTTATTTGCTGCGAGCTTCCATGGCTTTTCTCAGTACTGGGTTTTTTTTAAAAAAAAATAAAGGCAAGTATGACAACATTGTTATCTATGACATCTTCGATCTAAACAGCTGAAATGTGTATCCCCTTTAACTTCTGTGTCAGTGAGATTATGATAGTAGCCATTAACATTCATTGTTTTTTCTTAACCGTCTCCCCTTTGTATCTGTTTTTTTTTAACTCACAGGCACAGCAGTCATTTATACAGTCATTGTCTGTTGGATATGTCTGCTTAATGACCTGGAATGGGGGAAAAGGATGGTGGGGGAAGAAAAATAATCTTAAATCTTGAAAATGGTCATCATTCTTTCTACACCAGACGAGGTGGTGCCTTTTCCTCCTCCTCTTCTCATCCTGGGATAAGTTGGTGGGAAAAGGCATTAGCTATTCTACATGACTATAGAGAAGCATACAATCTTTGCTTGTGCCTCAGGAGATTTTAAATCCTTCCGATTCAGTCTTGACCTTCCCTTCCTCAAGAAGCCTGTGAGTGGCCTCACCACAGTCACAGCAGTACCTCACTGTCGTTCACCTCAGTGTGCCAGGAACAGAGGAGCTTCTCTGGCACACTACCGCACACACACCTTCACAGAGTCTGGCCGGAAGCTCCACTGCTTGGACCGTGTCGGTGCCTCATACCTCAATTAGCACCCGTGTAGCCCATGACAAACACAGACATGTTCATTTCCCCATCCAAGGGAGACAGGTTGCTTGTAAGGAGTTTTCTGCAAATTTTCTCGCACTTTACCCCTAACCGTCTGGTAGCAGTTGCATGTCTGGAGAACCTTTTCCTACTCACTTTCTTCTGTTGCTCCTTTAAAGAAATTGACTTCTCCTGCTGGAGTGGGAGGAAGCCAAGTCAAACCCTGGACAGACCTGTTTCCCACCTTTGAATAAGGGAGGCTCCTTCTACTCAAGCCGGCTTGGGACAGGAGAGTGTATAAACATTTTCAAACACAGTATTTTCTCCTCTTTGTTCGTCTCTGCCTGCCTGCCTGCTCATGTTCTGCTGTCTGTCTGAGCCACTGGTACTCATCCGAATTCTAAATGGAATATTAGAGAGTAGTTAAAGAGGCCCCACTTAGGAGAGACCAACTTAAAAGTAGGTATGCCCAAAACCCAGAAGAAAGGCTCCCCTGGCTCCTCTCCCAAGGCACAAGGCCACTCTGCAGCTATGTGGTAGCAACAGAAAACTGCTCTCCCTCCATTCAACTTCCAAGTGGAGGACAGGGGGTAAGCCTGAAGAAAGAGACATATTTGATGGGCAATTACAGGCCTCCCTTACATTTAAATAGAAAAACACACAGGTCATTTGTAGAAAGAATGGAAACATTGGTAGAAACATTGTTAGAAAGAGCGAGAGTAATAGCATTATTTTTTTTGTGTGTGTGTGTGTTGAAATGGTAAAAGCAGAAGATAACGAAAACTGCCACAAAATGGAGCTGGGTGCCTGTTCAGAGAAATGGGAACTGAACTGGGACCAACAAGGGAATGGCATCCCTAATCCCTAGTGAGAAGTGCTTACCTACAAGCTCTCCCTTTTAAAGGTTATTCTTCCCTCCGCTCAGCAGTACCTATGGCAAATGAACAATGACCAACCAAAATAATCCCATTTCTGAATTATGCATGGGAGTCTTCAGGAAGGATGCAAATCATTCTCCTTTCCTTGCTGCTCCTGTGCAGTGTTCTTTTTGCAGGCAACATACAAAGTGATAAGAGAAGAGATTAAATGTTTTGCAGACTTCTGACTTGAAGGTTTTTGTTTTAAAATCCAACAGCACATTTGCATAGTGCAAGATCAGAGCCTTTTACGTCATTTACGAGGTGGCTACCCAACCTGTAAGTGGGGTGGCCCGAGTTTCAGCTCCTTTTCCTTGGCATTGGGTCGGAAGGGGTTGGGTTGTTGCCGCGGCAGCCGGTACGGGCCTCACTGCCTGGGCTGTGGCGTGGTTTTCTACTCAGGGTTTTCCACCCGCTTGGCGGCTCGTGCGCCCTGGTTCCGGCACGGCCTTGAAGACGGTGGAGAGTGGCTTCTTGCCCTGCTTGGACCGCGTCGGCGCATTTTTTTCTCTGTGGCACCGAGTATAGGGACGTCGCGTATACCAAGCTGCTCACCGGGGACGCCCAGGAGTCGCCAGAGGGGGGAGAAGGAGAAGGAGACTCCCCGTCTTCCGCTTTCCCCTTCCTGTACAGCTACCCCAAAGCTATCCCAAAGTGGCGAATGAAACGGACCCCTCCTTGCAACTGCCATCGCCCGCTGCCGCCACCACGCTGTTTTTGGATTTTCCAACACCGCCCTTACGTAGACCTGCAGCACTATTGCGACAGCCGAGACTTGGTGTCCAGCCTGGTGCCCCGCGAGCTGATGGTGGCCGTTGGGCTGCCTTGCTTAGTTCTGCCGCTTAAGCTCAGCTTGAGATCTATGAGTAGCAGCTGCAACTGGACTTGTAGCGCTCCGTCGCTTACCATCTGTGCCTTCTCTTGTTCTACACGAGGGACGAGGGCAGCGGCCGGGTTGCCTTCAACAAAGCAGCAAGCATTGGATTGCCGTTGGACTTAGGGCATCTTGGTGCAGTTTTAGGGGTGGGGGGCCGGCCTGAGAGGTGGACAGGGAGTGGGATATATGCAGACCGGAGGGGGGTACCATGTGGAGGGTGGGGAGCCATGATATTAAAAGGCTAGGCGGCAGATCCTGGAAAGGTGCAGGTGGCAGGCCATGCCAGTATAGGGGAACAAGGGATAGATGCATAATATCCATCCCCTGTTCCAGGCCTGTCCATCACCAGAAGATTACTGAGGGATGCAGGACTCCATCCGACCTTCGACTGCTGTTGTGTAACGCCAGGTCTGTGGTGCAAAAGAAAGCGCTCATCCATGATATGATCCTGGATGAGAGCGCAGACCTGGTGTGTATTACAGAGACCTGGCTGGATGAGGCCTCTGCTCCTACGCTTGAGGCCATGTGTCCAGCTGGTTTCTGTTACGCACAGCAGCTGAGGGTTGGTAGGTGGGGAGGGGGAGTGGCAGTCATCTATCAAAGGTCCTTGGTTTTCGCCAGACCCCCTCTCCATGAGACCAAGTTTGTTGACTGCATGTACTGGAGGTTGGGCCCAAAGGGCAGTTTAGGGATTCTGCTTGTGTACCGCCCACCCCGCTGCACAGCAGACTCCCTGACCGAGGTGCTTGAGGTGGTCTCGGGTGTACGGATGCTCTCCCCCAACCTATTGGTTTTGGGGGACTTCAACATGCATGCCGAGACCGTCCTCACTAGAGCCCCTCGGGATTTCATGGAAACGATGACTTCCTGGGAACTGTACCTTAGTAATATAGGGCCCACCCATGTAGCCGGTCATGCTGTTGACCTTGTGTTTGTCTCGGGAGGGGAGGGAAGTGCTCTGAAAATGGGGGCTGTTCTTTCTAACCCCGTGTCATGGTCAGATCACTATCTGGTGAATATAGACCTCTTAATGCTGCACACCCTCCGCAGGGAACAAGAACCTATTAGGATGGTCCGCCCCAGGCACCTGATGGATCCAAAAGGATTCCTGAATGCACTGGGAGATTTGGAGCCTGCTGAAGGACGCCCGGTCGAAGCCCTGGTGATGGAGTGGAATAGGGAGATCACTAGGGCAGTAGACCGGGTGACTCCGAAACGTCCTCTCCCCTTAATAGAGCTCAGATAGCACCCTGGTATACACCACGGTTGCGGAGTCTGAGACAGGAGGTGAGACGACTAGAGCGCCAGTGGCGGAAATCTCGCTCTGAAGACGATCAGACACTGGTTAGAGCAGCAATAGCGGCCTACCAGGTGGCAACAAAGAGGAAATTCTTTGCTGCCTCTATTGCGTCTGCAGAGTGTTGTCCCAGGAAGTTGTTTCAAGTGGTCCGAAGCCTGGTCGGTCCAGTTGCTCAGGAACCCATGGAGCATTCTAAAGCCTCTTGTGACATATTTGCTAAACACTTTGCCGATAAAATTGAGTGCCTGAAGAGCATGATTCCACACGCTGTGGATACAGGAAGCGAGCTAGAGTCGGCCAGTTGCATCCCGGTCCGGTGGGATCATTTTCAGCCTCTTCTTTCTGAGGAAGTGGACAAGGTGCTCTCTACTGTGAAGCCAACCACCTGTCTGCTGGATCCTTGCCCCTCATGGCTCATTATGAGCTGCAAAGAGAGGCTGAGCAAAGGGATCAAGGCAGTGGTAAATGCATCCTTGGAAGAGGGTGCAATGCCATCAGCCCTCAAGGAGGCAGTAATAAAGCCCATCTTGAAAAAGCCCTCCTTGGATCCCCAAGAGTTAAATAACTTTCACCCAGTCTCTAATTTACCATTCTTGGGCAAGGTGATTGAGCGAGTGGTGGCCAAACAGTTACAGACACACTTGGATGAAGCAGATTATCTAGATCCATTCCAATCGGGCTTCAGGACTGGCCATGGAACTGAAACAGCCTTGGTCGCCCTGTTGGATGATATGAGGAGGGTGTTGGATAGAGGAGAATATACTTTCCTAGTCCTCTTGGATCTCTCAGTGGCTTTCGATACCGTCGACCACGGTATCCTTTTGGATCGCCTGGAGGGATTGGGAATTGGGGGCACTGTTTTACGGTGGCTCCATTCCTATCTCTCAGACAGGCACCAACGGGTGGCATTGGGGGATGAGGTTTCAGACCCTTGGCCTCTCAATTGTGGAGTGCCACAGGGTTCTATCCTCTCCCCCATGCTATTCAACATCTATGTAAAGCCGCTGGGGGCCATCATCAGGAGATTTGGGCTGCAGTGTCACCAATATGCGGATGACACTCAGCTATATGTCTCGTTTAAGTCCTCACCAGAATTGGCTGTGGACACCATGTCCAAGTGCCTGGACTCCGTAAGTGAATGGATGGTAAGGAATAGGTTGAAACTGAACCCCGACAAGACTGAGGTGTTGCTCGTGGGGGACAAGAGAAGGTTGGGAGATATGGACCTGGTGTTTAATGGGGTAAAACTGTCCCTGAAAGACCAGGTCCGCAGCCTTGGGGTCATCCTTGACTCCCAGCTGTCCATGGAGGCTCAGGTTTTGGCAGTGAGCCGGGTGGCTTGGTATCAACTTCATCTGATACGGAGGCTGCAACCCTACCTTCCTGCCCATCTGCTCCCACGGGTAATACATGCTCTGGTCTCCTCCCGCTTAGACTACTGTAATGCGCTCTACGTAGGGTTACCCTTGAAAACGGTCCGGAAATTACAGCTGATACAGAATGCGGCAGCACGTTTGATTAAGAACAGCCGTCGCCGTGATCATATCACTCCGGTGTTAGTAGATCTACACTGGTTACCAGTTGTCTACTGGGCCCAATTCAAGGTGTTGTTGCTGACCTTTAAAGCCCTATATGGTTTCGGCCCAGTTTATCTAAAGGAGCGCCTCCAGCATCACCAATTATGCAGCCTGACAAGATCAGCCACACAAGACCTTCTCTCGGTCCCACCAGTTAAAACAGCTAGGCTGGCGCGGACCAGAGAGAGGACATTTTCGATTGTGCCCCCCACCCTCTGGAATTCCCTTCCTTTCGATCTTCGTCATGCCCCCTCGCTGATAAGTTTCCGCCGGGCCTTGAAGACCTGGCTGTTCAGGCAGGCCTATCGGATTTCTGGGATGGGTTAGCTTTTAACATTGCTTAGCTTAATTATTGAATGTGGTTTTGGTTTTATATTGTATTTTATTATGTCAGTGTACGTCGCCTAGAGTGACCGTTAATTCAGCCAGATAGGCGACTCAAAAATAAAAATTTATTTATTATTATTTTATTGCAGACTTTAATAGTGCTGTGAATTCCTCATTGAGCTTTATTCCCAAGGAGTTCAATTTTGTTCTTTGTATGACTGAGTCATACTCAGAGCAGACCCAATGCAATCAATGCATTTTTCCATTGACCAAAGTGGGTCTACTCTGAATATTATTGACACTGGATGTCACCTAGAAACATTTCAAATTTTATAGAAAGATATAATATATAATTCACCTCTAGCTGTTTCCTTAATGGTATTTCTAATTTTGGAATGAGCATTTGTGGTTTTAAAAAAACAAACACAAATGTCCAATGTTTCAGTGATTTGTTCTTAAGAGATGCCTATGAGGAAAAAATAGAATTCCCTCCCACTTAGGAATCTCCAGCTGACCACAACCTATAAGCCAGATGTGATTGTAGTTGCACTTCTTTAAATCCAAAGTCTCTCCTCTTGTGTCAGCTGGAATTAGAACAGATCTGACTATTCTACAAGAGAGTGGCATGTGTGCATTCCATCCCAGGTATTATATGGTTATAGCTCCGTCTCTGTATTTATATTACCAAACAAATACATGGATTATCCAAGACTAAAACAAATGCCTTTTACTTTTATGAACTAATATGGGTAAGTGCAGCATTGTGGGAATTGTTTCCTTACCCAATTTGCAATGATTTCTAGCTCTGCCAAGGGCCCTTTTCACCTTTATCTGTCAGTGGGAACCAATTCTGGCCACAGTCCTTTATTGCTACTGGATTTGGTGACCCAACCCAGGGAGCAAGGGCATATCCTTCAGCACATTTGTTTCTAAAGGCTCTGTTTTTATCAGTGGAGGCTGGTGGCTCCGATGTTAATGGGGCAGTGAATCCACTCTGGGTTTTAGTCTGAAGCACCTTGGACAGCTCCTTGAAAGCTCAGACCAGTCCCTGTCTCTCAGCCTAAAATGGGAAAGGGGTTAAATGTTGGTACACTGCCTTGAACTCCTTGAAGAATTGGAATATAAATGCAATAAATAATATCAAAATGTGTGTGGTGTGTGTGTGTGTCATGTGGGGGGGGGAACAGCAGGCTGGTTCTGATGACAGTTCCAGTAATTTAGGGCCAGTGTCTACAGTCATTAGAATTACGTGGTAAAGCTTTTTTTGGATTTTTTTCATTTCAAGGTGGGTTTAGTGCCCAGTCTTCCATATTGTAGTTTATTGAAATGGGATATTGGGGAGGTGGTGGTATGTAAGCCACATAGAGAGAGGTCAAATAAATCATCACAAGGCACCACTGACATATTACCAAAAAAAGAGGATATGCATCACCAAAAAAGGGAAAAGAGGATATTAAAGTTGTGTTCATGCAAGGATTACTGCAAGTGCAATGGAACTTTCCTCCCCCTGCACATGCCCCCCACCATCCCTAAATCTGCTCCAGAGGGTTGGGGGAAATCCAAGAACAGATTTAGGGGGCGCACAGGGGAAGGAGAGGAGGAAGCATTCTGTCATGCAAGGAGAAATCCATAATGTTAGCATTATGTTGAATACAGCCCATAATCTATGCTAATATCTATGTACCTATGTAAATTTAAAAATTAATAACTAGAATTTTACAGAAAGCAAGCCAAAAACTTTCCCATCCAAATTACCCCAGACATTCTCAAATCAAGTTGTATCCCACTCCAGATCACCCAAACCAATTCTTATTCAGTTAATTTATCTCCAGATGATACAGATGGTGCTCCCTGCAATTAATTGCCCTCATTCAATTTACTCATCACATAATTACTCCCCCAATCAAATTAAATTCAATGTAAGATAGGGTGTGCATTGCTATTCCCTTTGGGTGTTGGTGGCAGGGGCAATACTTACATTCAGATGAAGTGGTCTATACTGGCCTCCCAAAATTTCCCCCAGTCCTTGTGGTTGGCAAAATTAGGGAGATGGATCAGATGACCTTCCATCTCTATGGTGCTGTGAATTTTGACTGTGAACATTCACAATCATCCACTATGAACTGCCGGGGAAGAAGATGGACTGAGAAATCAAGCTATTTAAGTCAGGGATGGGGAACCTGTGACCCTCCAGATGTTGCTGGATTTCCAACTGCCATCAGTCCTAGCCAGCATGGCCAATGGTTAGGGATGAGTGATGGGCCTTGTTGGCTAACAAAATCTGGAGGGCCACATGTTTCCCTTTCCTGATTTAAGAATACATTTATCTTTACTAGGTTTTTATATATCAGATCAACAGACCTGAAACGACTTACTTCATACTCGTATAACCCAATTCTGAGTTTCAAAAACAGTTCTTTTCCTTGCACTATCCATTAATATTCTTGTCAGTAACTTCTTGACCAGTGTGTGTGCATCTGGTTTCTGATTCATGCTTATCTTTTTATTAGTATGCATACATTTCTTTCAGATATGAAGGCTTCATTTCTTGCCAACAATACAAGGACACATGCTAAAGTATTGTTTGGATGTAGAATTTTATATTCCCCTTAATTGCAACATTGATCTTCTAGTGTCCTTTCATCTTTTTTTAAAGCATTCTTCTTTCCATTTCCACCATGAAAGAAAGAGAAGAATGAATACAGGCACTCTTCAGAGGAAATGAAGATCTCTTAGGAAGAGAGAGAGATGTTGTTTCTTAAAAAAGAAAACAATGTGTAAAAAGGAGCTCATAAAGCATAAGACCAAGTCCAGAGTTCAAGAGAAATTGCTTGCAAGTGCTTACTTCACAGAAGTCCTGCTCTAATAACAATGTCTGCTCATGAATGAAAGACTTAGGGTGGGGAATTATGACTGAAAGTCCAATTTATAAAAAATATTTGGCTTTCTCTTCTTAGGCCCTGGTTCCATCTCATCTACAAAGAACAACCTTCCCCAGCCTGGTGCCCTGCAGACATCCGCAGGCTTTAGCACCTTGGACAGCTCCATGAAAGTTCAGACTAAACCCTGGAGCGGATTCCACTGCCCCACTGACATGGAGCCACCAGCAGCCATTGCCTACAGATGTTACATCTGCAGGGCACCAAGCTGGAGAAGGCTGATGTAGTTTGTATGCTTTTATCAGGTACTCATAATTTGTATGTATATAACTACAGTATTACTACTAAAATAATTGAATAATAATGGAAGTTTGTGCTTGGTTCTAGGCAGGCAGAGCAAGCCAAACTATAGGAAGCTAGTGAAACTTATGCCAGGGTAAATTATGCCAGGCTAATTTATCCCTATTCCAAACTGTTCAGGATCAGGGTTATTGCTGGCTGAGCCAGCTCGAGTATGTAGAAGCTGATGCACAGTGTCAGAGACTGGACACAGCACAATCTCTCTCTCTCTCTCTTTTTCCTCCCCCCAGAAACTACAGGTAAAAATGGACAGCACCATGGAACTTCTTGGTAAAGTGAAGGAAAGGGAAATTTCACATTATATCCATGTGATTCCTGACTTGGCTCCAATAATATGGAATATGGCTCAATTTTACACATACTCTCTCTCTCTCTCTCTCTCTCTCTCACACACACACACACACAGTGTGTGTGTGTGTGTGTGTGAGAGAGAGAGAGAGAGACTATTCACATCAACATTGGACCACATTCAACTAACTCATTGCACTAGCAGAAACCAGTGCAAGGACTCCTGCTAGCGAAACAGGACTATCCCCCGCTGTGCTCACCTGTGGCCTCCTCAAACCTCCTCCAGAGGGTTGAGAGAACCCCCAGAACAGTGCACAGGGAGAGGAGAGGGGACAGCGTTCCAGAAATGCATGCACTGATGGAACAATATCCTTACAGCTACAGTGAATACAACCCAGTACCATGGCACAGTAAGATCACAGCTCCTCTTTCTATTTCATTGGCAAATTTTACTCTATTTTTGCTTGCTTTTACATTATTACTCCACAGTCTCTATGACTAACTCAGACTAGTACAAACTTGCTAGGGCAGGGGTGGTGAACTTCCGGCCTATGAACGAGATGTGGCCCACAGTCCATTTTGACCTGGCCCTCTGGTTCTCCTTTCACCAGTGTTCAGAAGGGAACAGCTGAAAGAAGAGGGGGTCGAAGCCTGGACGTGCAATTGCAAGAAGATAAAAGCAGAGCAGAAAATGTCTTGGCAAAGATGCAAGTAAGCCAAAAGTGGTTTAAGTATTTTGTACCTGCATGTATGCAATTTTTGGGATGCCATTGGATTTTGACATATAAGGAGCTTGCAGTCCAGCTTTGCTTTGACTTTATTTGCATTTTATGCTGGCATTACTGAATTTTTTTTGCCTTTTGTAAAGTCAGAATTAATAATGGATGTTGGAGAGTTTGTTTTCTTTAAAAAAAACTTTGTAAAAAAATCTATGGAGAAAATGAAAGGGGAAGCATGAGTGGAGTTATTAAGAATTAAATGCATTCTTCTGTTCCATGAGAAATGCGCTTGTGTCTATGTGTAGATCTGCCCCATCCTCTACTGAAATACATCTGTCCTAACGTATTTCCATTGCGATAATGTGGCCATTGATGTGGGAAAAGTACACTACCCCTGCTGTAAGGACTTGGATTCAGGCAAATAAGACTCCAGCTAAAATATCTATGTGAAACTTCCTGGTTCCTGTGTGTGGCTTGGCAATGCCTTCCCTTGAAGTGGATGACTAGGACCATTTCCCATTCTTTATACCCCACCCTCACTCTATGGAGCATAGGGCAGCAAATGTGAGATTCTCATTCTCTCATTATACTCGGAATAGCAGCTTTGAGGATCATGCAACTAATGGACATGCATGTGTCCAAGGCTACCAAATTTGAACCTAGTTTCCTTCAACTCTAACCACCACACCAACCTTCCCCTCTTTTGAAATTACAACTTCTGAGAGCCCCGGTCAGTATTGGATTGTAGTGGACAGTCAGTATGGTGTAGTGGTTAGAGTGTCAGACTAGGGCTTGTGAGACTAGGGTTCAAAGCCCTACTTAGCCACGAAGCTCACTGGGTGATCTTTGGTTGGCCACTATCTTTCAACCTAACTTACCTCACCGAGTGTTTGTGAGGATAAATGATTAGGGGAAGAACCATGCACACCACCTTGAGCTCCTTGGAGGAAAGATGGGATAGATGGTGACAATAATAATAATAATAGGGACACCACAAATGTTATTTTTGTCAACAAAACAACAAACGAATAGTGGTTACTTGTTTGATTATCTGCATGCTATATATTTGGAAAGTCCCACTGTATTGACTTCCATGCGTTCCAATTCATTTTGCAGATTTCTCCCTCCACACAAGTCTGTATGCAAGAATGCAGAGAACTGAAATGCACAGAATAGTGTATATACACAGCCACTGTTGTCAAGGAAACAGTTTTCCTTCTATATGTTTTGAATGGCAGTTGAGTGTCAGTCAAGGCATCTCATACTGTGATCTTGATTTTTTTTTTTTATTAAAGCTGAACAAAGGGAAAAATACTTATCGAGAGGTCGAGTAGAGGTACTACCACTAGAAGGCACAGTAAGTGCTGGAGGAGACAGTACTTTGGGAACCTGTCTACATGCACAGTGAAATGTCTGTCAGGACATAAGGCTAAGCACATTCCATGTCAAATGTAAGCCTTGCACCTAAAATAGTCTAAATAAAGCACAACAGCCCTTTGTGCAAAGTCCTTGGACATGGGTGAACATTGTTTCAAGGAAAAAACAGGTCAAAAAAGAAGCCCATGCAAGATTCCTACCAGTGTACACTTAATGAGCATCCACATAAAGGATGTTCACATGTTCTATTCAACAAGTACCTGTGTACACACATAGTTGAACTGTACACTCGTACAGTTAGTCACATGTAAAGTTGAATGGTGTGTGCACCTGTGTGCACAATAGATAAACTGTACAAATAAACAAGTGTACACTCTTTCACACAAACACTTGTACATGTGTAGCTTGTACCTGTGGCTCAGTGTAATGTGTGGACAAGCCTTTTATGTCCATTTTGCACTTATTTATTTACAGGAACAATTACTGAATTGTTTGTTTTGTTTTATTACATTTATATCACACTTTTCTTCCAAGGAACTCAAGGTGGCTCTTCCCCACCCAATTTTATCCTCACAACAACCCTGTGAGGTAGGTTAGGCTGAGAGACAGTGACTGGCCCAAGGTCACCCAGTGAGCTTCATGTCTGAGCAGGGATTTGAATCCTGGTCTCCCAGGTCCCAGTCCAACACTCTAACCACCACACCACACTACACCACTACACCACCTACATGCATGCAGGGAAGCTTTGCTAGGGGAACAAACAGGTCATTCAAGGAGAAATGGATGACCGAGACATCACTGCTCCAAGAAAATGGGAAGCTAGAAGAACTTCCTTATCAACACTGGACATTTCAAATAAGTGGGAACATCAGTGAGAAAGACAAAATTTTATGATTTTTAAAATAAAGTAATTATTGCCATCCACAAATGCTACCAAGATAATTTTGTCATAAGGAGATGAAAAAAGAAGTTTTTAGAGATTTTTACATATAATGCTACTGCTGAAAAACAAAAATAATCTGACAATTTAACAAGCATTTGACATGTACAATTAAATAATACACATGGGGTATTTTGACTCCTTTTGCCAGGCTGAAGATGTATTGGTAGCTCAGAATTATCTACTAGGAATGACAGCATCTCTGCAGGTTCTCAGGCAGCAGTGTTTTCCAACTATATCTGGAAATGTCACAGGAACTTCTGCATGCAAAGCATGTGATCTGCAATTCATAATAATGGAAATAATAGCAAGCAAGTATTTTAGATAATCTCTCTGCAACATTAATATTTTAAGTCTGGTAATGTTTTGTACTACACTGCAGCCTGGCTCCATACTATGCCTTAGTCTGGCTAAAAGCTGAGATACCTATAATTGATACTATAGGATGAAGTCTGTGTCTGATTCAGTAGCTTCCATTGCCAAGAGGTGGGTGCAGGAACAGTTTTTTTTTAAAAAAAAATGCTTAGAGCATTAGAGCATATAACTTGGGAGTTATATTCCTTTTGATCGCTGCCTGTCTGTATGTCTGTAAACATAGCTTAATTAATTAATTAATTTTAAAACCGTTTCTGAGTAGCTTAATAAAACTCTAAGACAATAAAAACACTATCATAAAAACAAAGACATATAGATAAAAAACAGTAAAAGTATTATAAAAACTGATAAAAACAAAAATTCAGTAATAGTGTCTTATGGGTCATGGAAAGCATGGGCAAAAGATACGTCTTTACAATATGTCTGAAGAGACTGAACGATGATTCTTCATGTACAGTAAGGAGGAGGGCATTCCTGTATGCAGGGAAAATGGCAGAAAATTGCCACTTTGGGGGCACTGCCAATGAGCAAAATTTTCCCAGATGTGGAGAAATTATAAGATGCTGTGCTACGAGTGAAATTTCCCTAGGGGAAGGGACGGGCTGTTCTTTAGGTCCCATACAGAGGCAAGCAACAGAGATTGGGCGGAAATGTAACTAAATTTGCATTTAAAGGCAAATCCACTTAATTCACACTTTCTGAAACAAAATGTGAATGAAACACAGCCATCCTTCAAAATTCACACTTCTACAAATTTAGCAATGCAGTTCTCCAGCCAAGTAAAAAATGCATATACTAGGAGAAAGTGTGCTTTAAAATGCATATACTGGTGAAAATAACATACAAAATGCATTAGGGGAAATTGCTTGAAAAAAGTGTATTTTAAGTAAGAGCGCATCAAAAATGTGCACATTAGGAGAAAATGTGTACTAAAATCCGGATGAATTTTCATGAGGGATTTTTAAAAAGAAACATTTGCAAATGGATGTGAAAATATGGAGAACTGAACTTAAGGCTGGAAAAAATGAGAAACCGAGGGAAACAAAATTGACAGAGGGCCATACAGAAAGGCCTTTGGCACAAAGGGCTGAACTTCCCCATCCTTGATCTAGCAGAACAAATTTATACACTCATTTAAAAAGTGTGTAGGCTTTCCAGGCTACACACCCTTCCAAACCACACCCCTCATCAGTTCCAGATTGCACCTCCCTCAAGTCCTTTTTGCCCAGCTGGAATTTGTCCCTGAACATTTACAATGTTTTTTTTTTCTTGCCTGGGTGGAATGTTTGGAATCCGTACAATGGTAAAAATCACATTTGTCGCTCTACCCACTTTGCCTCTTGCCATGCCCACCACTTTTTCATATGGCCTCCAGAAGGTTGTCCAGAAGGAAATGTGGCCCTCGAGCTGCAGAAGATTCCCCACCCCTGCCCTATATGCCTCTCATGTGCCAGTGATTACTTCCAGGGCAGGGGAGTGGAATGAGGAAAGGGCGCCAGTTCTGGTGTAGACAGACACACTCTGCTGTTGCACTGCCTAACATTTGAACAGCACCAGAAAGAGGAACCTCATTCAGAAGCCCGGCAGTTGCGAGAAGTGATGTTATTTTTCTGCCTGTTGCACTCCTACACCTAGAGTCAGTCCAACGTCCATTGGATCAGGGTGAGTGTTAATCCCAAATACAATCTGATACCTGTTTTTTTTCTTTTTAGTGATCTAACTCCATCTGCCTGTTTGGAGTACTATGGAGTAGCTTGCATATATAACAGGGTAATTTTTGTTTACAGGTGCTAAAGGAGAGAGGTACTTCAGAAATGGTATAAAGTGTACGGCTGCTTTTTAATGGTACATTTTTTCATAATAATGCACTATAAATAAGCTGTACTGTAAAACATCATTGCTCTTTGAAAAACCCCAAGCACTTAAAAGCACTCTCACATATTCAGCTCCTGGGGAGGAAAAAAACACACCACCTAGCTATTAATATTTATATATTTGCAATGGTGCACAATACGTGTAAAATCCAGAGCTTAAATGTTAGCTCTTCCACTCAGGTCAAACAGGAACTTTTAGATCAGTCTCGGAGGATTTCTTGCCCATTACAAATATGGAACCAGGATATTTAAAAATGAAAAAGAAGAAGCAAATTTAATAACAAGGGGGGGGAACTCGTGAGAGAGACTGTTCAGCTTGATGGCTCCAGAGAATGGAAGGAGATTGTGTTAAGGTCTAAATGGAGCTTTAACATTTTTAAATCCAGAAGGCCTAATCTAATCTAATTCTCTTCAATCCAATTTTTTAAATGCAGCCTAGACATCAGATTAAAGGAGCTAGGCTTTGCTCTTCTTTTTTAAAAAGTATGTTTCAAGCAGAGTCAGCATCTGTGCACCTTATTCTCTTATTCAACTTTTTTTTAAAAGGAATTTTAGATGAAAGGATAGTATAATTGCAAAAAGTGCCAGAAAAGAAAACTAGTCCATTTAGGTCATATCCGCCTATTGAAAAAGTATGCTCCCTAACATTTTGCAGACAAAAATGGAGACACTAAAACAATAAATCTCATACCAAGGATTATACCCAGCTCCAGCCTTCAGTGATTATCCATTGTTGAACTCAGATCTGGTTTCTGAATCTGTTGGGCCCCACTTATGTTGATGGCCTCCCTTTACCCGGCGTGGTGGTGATAGCATTTCAAGGATGGTTGGGAGATGCCATTTTGATTTCCTACAATACTTGGGAATGTCCAATGTAGCATCACACAAGGGCCTTGTGGGAAATAAATGGAAGTTTGCAGCCAGAGCTGCCCAACATGAAGGGTCTGGAGCAAGTATCAGTGCTGGTGCCCCCCCCCCCAGGATCTGATAGCTGCCCTAGAATGGCAGATGCTTTTGCTGGGCCTGGCTGAAGTCTCTACTCCACCTGTTCTTTCCTGCATTAATGTGCTATATAAAACCTTCATCTAGTGTTGAAAAGGTTGTTTGTTCTTTTGGCTAAGGAAATATTTGCAAAAACATGATTGTCTTACAATATCAGTGGTTCAGAGTATACTTAACCAGATGCAGTGTGCAAAATGGCTGACTGGGCACTGGAAGATGCCTTTGTGTACTTCATGCATTATGCATTTACATGCACCTGGATAATTACCCTTTTGCCCCCCCCAATTTCAGGGGCAGCACCTAGTGATGTCATGGGGGTGGGCCCTAGTGACATCATGGGGATGTGCCCTAATGGCATATCAAGGCAGGCCCTAGTGACATCATGGGGGCCCTAGTGATGTCATTAAGTATAATACGTTAAGCATCAATTACAGTTGCTTGGACCATACCACTCAAAAAAAAAAAATCCGGATTGGAAATTAAGGCAGAAATCTCAGCTAAATGAGGGTGTATATTCCATATATACACATGGGAGATCTAAAAATACATACACATAGGGTTGCCAGGTTCATGGCCTGAGACTGATCCTGTATCTTTAGGAGAAGAGAAAGTCAGCCAAGTGCAGGTGTTCTTGCAACAATGGGAAAAACCACAAGGTGGAATTCTCCCTTCCCCCTGCACAACTTTTAAAGATACAGAAGACCTCTTGGAGGCCGGGCCTGGCAACCAAGAGGTCTTCTGTATCTTTAAAAGTTGTGCAGGGGGAAGGGAGAATTCTACCTTGTGGTTTTTCCCATTACAGTGTTGCAAGAACACCTGCACTTGACTGACTTTCTCGTCTCCTTTTTTTTAAAAATAATTTTTATTCAAATTTTTCAAAAGACAAACAAAACAAAGTCAAAAAACATAACAATACAACAACAAAAATAAAAATAAAATAGTTGACTTCCGATTTGTCGCAGATCAGCTATAAGTATATAATATACATCAAACCTGTCCCTTAATGTATACATACAGGATCACTTTTCTCCATAGGCTGTCTTAGTTAATCGTCAAATCCCAATATCATCATTTTATTTTGATCTTTCAACAAAAAGTCTAAGAGAGGCTTCCATTCCTTAAGAAATGTATCTGTCGATTTTTCTCTAAGTAGACATGTCAATTTATCCATTTCTACTAAGTCCATTAATTTCAATAGCCATTCTTCTGTTGTTGGTGTTGATTCCATTTTCCACTTTTGTGCATATAATAATCTTGCTGCCGTAATCATATATAATATTATTCTTCCATATTTCTTTTCTATTTGTTTATCCATAAAACCCAATAAAAAAAATTCTGGTTTTGACTGAATATTTATCTTTAGAATTTTTTGCATCTTCCTACCTATCTGTGCCCAAAATGATTTTGCCTTTTTACACAGCCACCACATATGATAAAATGATCCTTCTTGTTGTTTACATTTCCAACAAACATTAGAAACATTACTATACATTTTTGACAACTTTTCTGGAGTCATGTGCCAACGGTACATCATTTTATAGAAATTTTCTTTAAGATTATAGTATAGTGTAAATCTCAAGCCTTTTTTCCACATATTTTCCCATTGATCCATTTGTATGTTATAACCAAAATTTTATGCCCACTTTACCATACACTCTTTTACTTGTTCTTCCTCCATATCCATTTTCAGTAAGAGTTTATACATTTTCACAATTATATTTTCATCATTTGTACACAAACCTATTTCAAAATCAGATTTACTTATTTCAAACCCATACATTTTCTTGTCCATTTTATATCTTTCTAACAATTGTAAATAGGCAAACCATTGAGAACTATATCCTTCCTTTGTCAGTTGTTCTCTCTCTTTCATTATATATTCTCCATGTACATTTTCTAATAGTTCTTGATAAGTTAACCATTTCTCTTTTCCAGCCATTTCTCTTCTGTAAAACGCTTCTTGACTTGAGACACATAATGGTATTTTCGAATAAAACCTTGGTTTATATCTATTCCATATTTTCAACAGAGGACGTCTTATAAAATGATTGTTAAAGTCTACATTTACTTTTACTTTGTCATACCATAGATATCCATGCCATCCCCACTTCAAATTATGGCCCTCCAAATCCAATAGTCTTTTATTCCTCAATAAAATCCATTCCTTTATCCAGACTAGACAGCAGGCAGCAAAATAAAGTCTCAGATTTGGTAATCCCAGTCCTCCTCGTTCTTTGGCATCTTGTAGTAGTTTAAATTTAATTCTTGGTTTTTTTCCTTGCC
This sequence comes from Rhineura floridana, assembly GCF_030035675.1. Lineage (NCBI taxonomy): Eukaryota > Metazoa > Chordata > Lepidosauria > Squamata > Rhineuridae > Rhineura > Rhineura floridana. The sequence continues at coordinate 33,882,931 of NC_084480.1, read as the reverse complement.
ATACAAATTTAGAGATATCTTTTTGCCATTGTTTAAAAGGTAAATCAGAGGATATTACAGGTATTGTTTGAAACAAAAACATCATTCTTGGTAATACATTCATTTTTATCACAGATATTCTACCCATTAATGACAATTGTAGTTTATCCCATTTTAGCAAATCTTTCTTAATCTCTGTCCATAATTTTTCATAATTATTATGAAACAACTTTGAATTTTTATTTGTCATAATGATACCTAAATATTTCAACTTTTTCTCTATTGTAAAATCTGTCTTGTCCATTAACTCTTTCTGTTCCCTTAAAGTTAAATTTTTCACCAACATCTTTGTTTTTTGATTGTTGATCTTAAATCCTGCTAACGGTCCAAATTCTTTTAATTTGTCCATCAATACATTAATTCCTTCCAAAGGGTTTTCTAGTACAATTATCAAATCATCAGCAAATGCTCTCAATTTATATTCTTCTTTTTTTATTTTTAATCCCGAAATCCTTTTATCTTGCCTTATATCTCTAAGCAGCACTTCTAAGACCAGAATAAATAAAAGGGGAGATAATGGACATCCCTGTCTTGTACCCTTTTGTATTTCACATGAATCCGTTAAATCTCCATTAACAATTATCTGAGCCTTCTGAGACTGACTTTCTCGTCTCCTAAAGATACAAGATCAGTCTCAGGCCATGAACCTGGCAACCCTGCATACACACCATATAACAGTTTATTGTCAAAACTAGTTGGTCGTTGCAGAGCTTTTATTTTTTAAAAAATTAGTATTAGTTTCCTGCAAAATAAAAGCAGTGACACCTAAAAAAGCCCTGCCTTATAGCTTTAAAAAAGGATTGGAGGGGGTGAGAAAGATTTACAACACAATCCGCTATTTTCACTCAGAAGTCCAATTGATTTACAGCACAATCCTAACCATGTCTACTCAAAAGTAAGTCCTATTGAATTCAATGGGATTTACTCCCAGATATGTGGGCTTAGCATTCCTCCCAGAAAAGGAGTATAGGATTAAAGCTTCATATTGAGAAGGTTTTCAAAACAGGCTATGAATTAGACAAATAAGCTGCCCTCTTCAACAGCTCAGGAAAAATTAAGCTTGTTTGACTCCTTATAATTATAAAAGTATAGGACATGGTCATGGCATCATAAACTGTAGCATGTACACTTTTTCAAATTTCTGTTCAAGAATTATTTGAACAATAAAGTGTATAATATGCTATTTTTTCACATAATTCAAAAAACCTGCATGTACACTTTTATTATAATCATAACTGAAATAGTTTACTCTGCATGGCTACCACAATACTGCTGTGATCTTCAGTTCTAGATTTCCTGCTATATTATTTTAAAAAGGAAATCTTGCTACTGCTGAAAGTTATACACTCACTCAACATCTGACGTGCAGACAAGCAGAAAAAGGAAACCATTTTCAGGATTTGCAATAGGTTCTAGCTATTGTCTGGAGTTCAGCAAATCTCTCATCAATCACAACCCTGACTTCACTTATTGGCTAACAAGCTTAAAGGGTGGGAATTAGAGCAGCTGACTTCCAACAGAAGTTGCAAGGGGCCCCCCTCACATTTTGGTGTATAACTCTTGAACCAGACCACCTAAAAAGTTATTTTTTTTAAAAAAAAATAAAGCTAAGAGTCTGGAGATTGGGGTGACTGACCCAGAGAGGACCCCCAAAAGCTGGAGATCTGGAAACTGTATCCCACACCCAGCAGCTTCCAATAGAGCTTCTCTGTTGTGTTGCAATTATGAACTGAGAAGTGGCAAAGCACTTATTCACACACCACAGAATTAATGTGTGGAATTTGGGGCCACAAAATGTGCTGGCTATAAGCTTAGCTTTAAAAGATTAGACACCTTCTATGAATTTGAATATAAGCTACCAGTCACAGTCATCACTTCATCTTGGTTAGCTTATCAATTACTACTAGTCCTGATGGCTGCATTGAACTTCCAAGATTCAGGCCACATCCACAACTTATTTATTTATTTATTTAAGCTATATCTTCCAAAGGAGGAAAGGGTGGCACTACCATGCCATTTTTATAGCCATGGCTTTCCCCAAGGAATCCTGGGAACTGTAGTTTGTTAAGAGTGCTGAGAGTTGTTAGGAGATCCTTGTTTCCTTCACAGAGCTCCAATTCCCAGAGTTGCTTAATAATTAATCCCTCATCCCAGGGAACTCTGGGAATTGGAGCTCTGTAAGGGAGAATAGGGGTCTCCTAACAACTTTTAGCACCCTTCATAGACTACAGTTCCCAAGATGCTTTGGAGGAAGCCATGACTGTTTAAACTGGTACAATGCTGCTTCAAATGTATAGTGCAGATGTGGCCAAAGAGGCAGAATCCCTCTAAATACCTGGGGAGCCAGACACAGGGACAGGCCTATTATCTTCTTCCCCATCTTCTGTGATTCCTAGATACATCTGGACAGCTACATTGCATTACAATACTCCAGATGGGAAGTCACCAGAGACTGGATAACTGGGGCCAGACTTTCCTGGTTTGGTTGGCTTCTGTACATGGAAAGGGAGGGGAGCATCATATCTGTTGCCTCAGGCAACCGCCACCATCAACACAAAAATACCTTGGGCTGCCTGATGCTGGACTAGATGGATCAGTGGTCTTTGTATGGCAATCTCCAAGGAGTAGGTGCTAACTCCCATACTGCTGTGTTCTAAGCATATCTCTGTCTGTCTGTCTGTCTCTCTCTCACACACACTTCATTACATTTGCACACACTCTTCTTCACACATCCTGTGTCTTATGCATGTGCATACACACATCTATACAGACACAGAGACGGGCACATCAAGCATGAGAATGTTCAGCCTCGCCTCTGTGACTTTCATGAAATTCCTTGTATCCTGGTAAGACTCAGGAATATGTCACTCCCCAAAATAATTAAGTAAAAATGAAATAAAACAAAACACCTGTTTTACAGGAGTCTGCCCGTGACATCATTTACCAATACTGAACTGAATTTTAGGTCCCATGTTCACTGTGATTTAAAGCAGCATCATACCACTTTAAACAACCATGTCTTCCCCCAAAGAATCCTGGGAACTGTATTTTGTTGAGGATGCTGAGATGAAACTCTGTGAGTTATAGCTCTGTGAGGGGAATTGAGGTCTCCTAACAAGGCTTCGCCTGCTGATCATAGGGTCTGTTAGTAATCTTCTGGTTGCCAGGGACAGTCGTCTTCAGCCATCAAATGCCTGAGTAAACAGGAAAGTTTTCAAATTCCACATGAGAGTTAACAGCGATAGAGACAGACACCCCTTACTATGGAGGTCATTCCACAAGTGGGGAGCACAAACAACAAGGCCTCACCTAGGGTTGCCAGGTCAGAAGCATCCCAAACCCTGAGATTTGGGCTGACATTTTGGTGTATATCTTGTGAACCAGACCACCTAGAAACTTAACTTTCAAAAAACTGAAAGCTAAGAGTCCGAAGATTGGGGTGATTCACCCAGAGATCCAGACAGAACCCCAAAAAACTGGAGTTTCTGGGCAAAACCCAGATATCTGTTAATCCTAGCCTCCCCTGCTGATTGTAGGATCCGAGATGGTCGATACTTGGGAAGGCACTCTTTTAGACACAGTAGTTTGGTCTCAAGCCATTTAGGGCTTTGTATGCTAGTACTAACTCCTTGAATTTGACCCAGTCGCTTACTGGCAGCCAGTGCAGTGCTTTCAGGACCAGTACAACATGGTCCCATCGGACTGCCCCACTTATCAGCATAGCAACCACATTTGGCACTGGCTGCAGCCTCCAGACCATCTTCAAGGGCAGTCCCACACACAAGATCCTGGATGCATATTTCTCAGCTTTCCCCCTTAGTCCACAGAAGGTAGTTCCTTGGAGCCTTAAACCCTTTCACCCTTTAATCTTTAGGTCAAACTGCTAGAAGCTGGTAAGCTTTTAAATGCATTCATGGAAGTTTTAGGAGGATGCAATTTAGGGCTCAGTAATATACATGCTTTATTGGTAGCTATTTGGTTCATTATTATTTGTCAATCCAATATTGTTTTCCATTTATAAATTCATTCATTTATTCTTTTGACTCAAACAGTTCAGCTGTTGCTGCGTTTATGTATTTCAATCATTTCTTTGGTTTAATCACATCACACCAGTGTTATTTCATCTACATTGGTTTCCAGTTGTTTTCCGGGCCCAATTCAAGGTGTTGGTGTTAACCTTTAAATCCCTATACGGTCTCGGCCCAGTTTACCTGAAGGAGCACCTCCAGTACCACAAATTAAGCCTTCTCTCAGTCCCACCAACGAAAACAGCTAGGTTGGTGGGGACTAGAGAGAGGGCATTTTCAGTGGCGGCCCCCACTCTCTGGAACTCCCTCCCGTTTGATCTTCGCCATGCCCCTTCCCTGGATACATTTCACCGAGCCTTAAAAACTTGGCTCTTTGGACAGGCCTTTGGGATCTCCGGGGTGGGCTAATTTTTCTGTAATTGTTTATTGTTTCTGATTGCCCTACATAGTTTTACACCTGCATTAGTGTTGACTGCATTGCATTTTATTCTGTAATTATATTGTATTTTATTGAATTTTAATATGTACGTCGCCTAGAGTGGCTTCGGCCAGATAGGCGACACAAAAATTAAATTTATTATTATTATTATTATTATTATTTCCCAATTATTTTCTTTTTGATCTCACTCTGGTCACTTTCTGATTGCCATCACTAGCTCACCTGAACAAGCTCAAAGGAGCAAAATTTAGGAACCAATTTTCAGTGGAGCAGCTGGCCTAGTGTTATGTGAGAACCAGTGCTTGTCATTTGTTTCTTCTAAACAAACTATGAGCAGTAAGCCTAGAACAAACCTTGGCTTCTGCTCATGGAGTGAAACAAACCACAAGCACTGGTTCACACAGAACATTGTCAGTCTCTCCATGGTTTGTTTCTCAGTTCCAGCCAGAGTAGAGCAGAGCGAGAACAGCATGCACCAGCATGATCTTTTTTCCTGGTAAAATGTGACTTGCAGACAAAGTCACTGTCATCTTTTCACTGTGGATGAAAACAGTCCCAGATGAAGTAGTAGTTTCCTCACAATGCTGATTAGCTCCAGGAAATGCTACCTAGAGAATCTTCTAAGCCACCCCATAGAGTTCATCCAACCAACCCTGTCCTATGGATGGGTCCAAGGACAAATACCATGTTAGGCCAGTTTGTCACAGGATGAGACTAAAGTCTATCCAATAATGTTTCTGTGTGGGTTTTGAAGGACAAACCTTAAAAATTGGCACAGAATTCATCCAACAGAACTCTTAACAGGCATTGTACGAAGGTTTCCTGTTGCTCCTACAGTCTCTTGAAAATGCATAGGTATAGCTAAATGTCTTTGTTCACCTTGGTGTGAGGGTGAGAAGCGAATGCAAAGGTTTCCATGTTATAGCTTTTTAAATGTTAAAAGTTCCGTTTAAACATTAAATACTCTCTGGACCATGCAGCAGTAAAGTTTGCTTGGTTACCTCCTCATGCTGTTGACATCACAGGATTCTGTACTTTTTTCTCTCTGGTGATGAGGTCTATATGCTCTTTTTACTCATGTAGAATCTCCTGGATAGTCTGACAGTTTCCACTCTTTGGTGGTTTTTTGTGTGTGCATACATCAACGCTGGTCCATTCCATTGCCCCATTTCTTTGTTACAGGCTGGCCTGTAGATAAATAAAGAATGGAAAGTTTCATAAATGTACATTTCTGATGCTAATGTTCCCAAGAACCTGAAACATACCTAAACTATCCACTTGTGTTTAAGGTGGTATGACATTATCACCAGAGGGCTAGTTCTGATGCCACATTAGCTACTGTATTCTTTTCATCACGCATACCTTTTTCATATGAATGTCTGGCATTGCTTGTTTCCAAATGGAAGCCTGATGCAGTCCACTGTATGTAGGATTTTATTTTTTTGTATAAGATATTTTATAATGTGGCTGCAACAGAGAGTCTATGAGTCTTCTTAAAGGTGCAAAGCAGGAGTCCATTGGCATTCCTTCCACCATCTGACAGTGTGTATCCTCTCTGTCGCCCAAAACATAATGACAGAGGCTCCTATGTGGAACTAAGGAGGAGGTCTTTATTGTATCAAAGGAACATTACAAGTTCATCAGCAGGCGCATAATTATAGCAGCCCCAAATCTCTTACTAGAAGATGGGATGGCAGGACCACCCAGCCTGGGAGCAGGAGCCAAAGTTCAAGAGTCCAAGAACAGAGCAAGAAGTGCAAAACTGTATGGGAGTGAGTGATGGTGCTGTCCCAATGAATTCCCACACCCACCCGCCAAGCTTTTAAAATTGAAGCATGGTGTCTTCCTAGTGTGATTCCCTTGGTCTGCAAGAATGTCAAGCTCACACTATGTCTAGGCGGGTGGGTCTGTTCCCATCTTTGGAGGTGCTGCCTGGTCCTGGGGGACAAGACTGAGACCATTACTCTTCATCCCCCCCCAGGTGGCGGGTAAGTGCCCTCCTCTGACCCTGAAGATTGTCTGTTCTCCACAGGTGGGAAGGAAAGAGCTGAGACTCCAGCCTCTCCATCCAGAGCTGTGGGAACCGGGGAAAGGCAAGGACCTCTGTCTTCTAGCCTCTGTTCCTGTGTCTCAGCCTGCCCCATCCAATCCTCTTCTTGTCCCTCCTCATCTTCCCCCATTGCCTATCAACCCAACCCTGAACATGCAGCCAATAGTGTAGTGGCAAATTCAGAAGTGCAGGGTCCCTTCATGATAGTCACAGCCACACCCCATCCTGTCTTCCCCCCCTGCTGTGTAGAGAATGAGATCCTTGTTACTGCCTTCTCCCATAACACCAAACACCCATAGGAGTCAATTGGCATGAAAGGGGAGAGGGTTAGCTACTGTGAAGAGTTTTCTTAGTGGCCGACACCTCCTTTTCACTCTGCTAGGCTCCAATCAGGACAAGGAAGCACATTAGAAGACTCTTATTGGTGGTTAACACACTCCCCTTTCATCTGATCATCATAGGATGCTGGTGAGATAGGGGGACCCTGCTAGGATCATGCTCCCAAAAAAGTAAAGGGTTTAAGACCCCCCAAGACCCCAAATGACTACACCCCTGCTGACAGCACCTCAGAGCTTATGAAGCAGTGATAAATCAAAGTTCAAGTGATGTTTTTATTCCAATTCATTATTTATTTAATTTTGCTAATTTCCCCCCATTTCATTTATTTTTTACTTTTACTTTTAATTGAATTGTTATATAATAAAATGTGTTTCGTTAAGCAACAACTATATCAAACTTACATACGAAAGGAAAAAATGCAACACATACAAAGCTATTGGTTCTTAACACGTAATGGTTTGCATGCACGGGTGAACTCCAGTTGCCTCAAGTGCTGGACAGTTGATGACAGCACATGGCCACCAATATGTGACACCATTATTAAAACATGTGCACTGTCTGCCAGTCTAGTACTGAGCCAGGTTCAATGTACGTGTATTAATTTACAAAGCACGGAACAAGGGCCCATCTGCACTATATATTTAAATAGTATTGTACCACTTGAAACAGTCACAGCTTCCCTCAAAGACTCCTGGGAACTGTAGTTTACCAAGGGTGCTGAGAGTTGTTAGGAGACCCCTCTTCCCCTCATAGAGCTATGATTCCCATAGTGGTTTAACAATCAATCTCTCTTCCCAGGAATCTCTGGGAATTAACAAACTACAGTTCCCAGGGTTTTTTTTGGGGGGGGGAGGGGAGCCATGACTGTTTAAAGTGGTATAATGCTACTGTAAATATTTAATGCAACTTAGGTCCAGGGTACCTTAGGGACCACCTGAACCCTTATATCCCAGCTCAATCAGAGAGATCATCTGTAGGAGAGTCACTGGTTGTCCCCTGAGCTAGTAAGGCTCATTTGACATCAATACAAAACCGAGTCCTCAGTGTTATTGGCCCACTCTTCTGGAATGCAAGTCCAATAGAAACTCAGCAAGCACCTTCTGTATTAACTTTCTAATGCTTGCTGAAAACTTTTCTTTGCTACTAGGCTTATCTGGACAATTAAGAAAAAACTTTTTCCTTAATAGACAGTAGGTGTTCTAATTTTTGTGTGGTTTTTCTTGTTATAATGTTTGTGCTTTTATTATATTGTACTTGTTGTAAACGACATTTTTAATGCAATTGTGGTACACAAATACATTCACAAATAAGTGTCTCCAGTTCCTCCTCTTGACCCTTCTGTCTCAGATCTCCCTTCCACTTTTGTTTGCACTTACATCTTTCTCCCTATTCCTCCAGGCCACAGTTTTTTATCTTCTTTTCCTATCTCCATTCAGCTTGAAATGATGTCCTTGGCTCCCTAGATTTCTGTTTTCCTGCTAGTGCAAACATTTCACCTAATTCCTTGCCCTCCCTGTTCCAGACAAGATAAGCTAATTGCACCATGTCCCATTCCTATGTTCCTCAATTCCCAATTTAGACATTTGTCAAACTGTCCTACTAAAGCCCCTGTCTCCTGTTTAAATTTTTGCGGAAGCCTACTCTATATTTTAAGCTTCATTTCTGCTTGTTCTGGGTAGGCTAAAGCTCTTTGTAGCTATGAGCTTGTGGTAGCTCCATATCAGCAGATAGACTCTGACCTCAAGCTTGATGGGAAACTCCATAGCTTTGTCACCATCCCCAGTTAAAAGTGGGCTTGGAGTGCTGATCAGCTGATCAGCACTGAATCCAAGCCCCAATTGGATCAGATCGGATTGGATCGTCCTTTTGCAGTGTGGCTTGAACAAAGAAAAAATGGGTCACCTGAAGCAGATGAGTGATAGGTATGTGTGTGGGTCCCATCCACCTGTCAAAGTGGCCCCTAGGATCCAGCCCACTGGCTGGAAAAGTTTCCCCTACTGTAGGTAATCAAACTATGATTTATCAGCCATATATATGGGTTGAATCCAGTGTCCGTCATACTCAGAACAGACCTATTGAAACTAATGGACATGACTAACTTAGATTCATTAATTTCAGTAGAACTGAAATTGATTAGAACTTAGCTGGATACAACTCTATGTAAATATGTTGATGTCATTTTAGTCCTACAGGGTTTGGCCACTTGGGGAGTGATTGAAGATCAGAGTGCTTTTAACTACTTTATCAGAAAGGGTAAGGAAGTCCCTGTGAGTGAACAAACAGCCTTGTGGAATGTGCTAGCATTATGGCAACATTTCTCTACAGACTAAGAACTGCAAGCTGTGACACAGAAAGCAACCCGAAGGAGATCAATAATTGCCTATTGCTGGCTTAAGAAAGGGAGATGGCACATCTCAAATATAGCTGCCATCACTTTTTTGCTAAAGGCTGACCTTTGTCAGTTAATTATCTCCAGTACGACCACAATCTAATTAACAAGAAAGCAACATATCCCATACGAAAGCAACATTTTGGGGGCAAATTTTTGCGTCCATAATAGATTAGGTCAGAAAAAGGTCATGTCCCAAATGGGCATGCTTTCTGATCTTTATAAGCCCTATCATGCTGGGTCTAGAGTGACTTCAATATCTACGTCTCAAACCTGCCCTCAACTCCAAAAAATTAGCTCCCTTATGCATTTGCTCAAGAAATGTCAGCATGCCCTCTGTTACAGCTTTTTCTTTTTCTTTTGCAACTGTAAAGCAAAGCAAAGACAGCTCTGGATATTCAATATTATGATTGATTTTTCTCAGGGTTGGCAGCCTGTCCTGGCACTCAATTGTTCTTCTTAAAGGTGTTGTTTTGATAGATGGCAGCAGCTGACATTAGAGAAACAGAGAACTCACAGTGGCAAACGCTAGTGAGAAGAATCAAGTCCTAGAAGAGGCCAATGCTAATGTGTAGCTTTGGGATGAGGTCATTGCAGGTTTAATTTTATGTGTTCATTATGTGCCAGTTTTGAGACTGAAATGGATGCATGCAACAAAAATGTGTAAAAGACTGAGGGGAGGGAGGTTAATTGCCAGTGGGGTACTTTTGAGTATGGGATTAATTACAGATTACAGGAGAACGTTTTTCAGGCCAAGGGCCACATTCCCTTGCAGGCAATATTCTGGGGGCCACATGACAACTGTGACTGGGACCAGAGGCAAAAGTGGGTGGGGCAGTGAATGTGACTGTGACCTTCGTACAGTAGGCTTCATGCTCACCATGCAAAAGAGGTATATATACACACACATACACACACTTCCATCCAGGCAAGCAAAGAGGGCTTAGCATAGTTCAAGAACAAATGCCAGCCAGGCAAAAGCATTTGAGGAGGGTGTGGAGCAGAGGCAGAGATGAGTGTGGCCTCTGGAGAGTCCCAAGGGCCAGATAGAGACATCTGTAATGCTGCATTTGGCTCCTGGGCTTGACGTTCCCTATTCCTGCTATAACTATTAATCAAGTGGTTGTATAGACCACTGTTCTTCAACCTTCAGTCCCCAGAAGTTGTTGGACTACAACTCCCATCAACTCCAGCCAGCTTAGCGAATGGCCAAGGATGATGGGAGTTGTAGTCCAACAACATGATGCTTTTAAAGCTTTTTGTAAATGATGTTTTAATATGTTTTTAAATATGTTTTGTTTAAATATATTTTAAAGTTTGTTTTTAAGATGTTTTAGAGTAGTTTTAGTGTTTTGTTTGCCATGCTGGGCTCCTCCTTAGAGGGAGGGCAGGATATACTGTAAATTAAAAAAACAAATAACCAAACAAACATCTGGGGAACCAAGGGTGAAGAGCAGTGGTATAGGCATTGAAATATCCATGTACTGTATCATATAAACCCAAGGTTGAAGACAAAAAGCAATTTCAGAAAAGTAACATTGTTAGATCCTTTTTATTGATTTTTATTTTATATTACCTGGATCAGTGAGATTGTTGCCATCCTGTAATCACTCCTTCATAGGGATGGAGGAGAAATTCGATTCAGTTAGAGTTTGAAACCAAATCCATACTTTCCAAAACAATATGAGAACGGAAACACAGCCTTCCTTTGGAATTCGCACTTATCTGAATTTTGCAGTGCAATTCTCCAACCAATGTTTACAAAAATGCATATATTAGGGAAATGTGTATCTAAAAATGAATATGAAAATAGCATACAAAAATGCTGCCCTAGGCTCTTTTCGGGAGGCAGGGCAGGATCCAAATTAAATTAAAAAATAAAAATAATTATATTAGGAAAAATTGTTTGCAAAAAGGAATGCATTAGTTGCATGCAAAATGTGTTTGTTAGGAGAAATTAGCACTAAAATGCTGAAGAATTTTCATGAGGATTTCTTTTTTTAAAAAACAACAAACACAAATTGCTGTAGAAATGTTGGGAACTGGATTTAAGATTGGAAAACTGAGAAACTGAGAGACCCACAATAGACAGATCCTTCTATCCCTACTGATGAGTGGCAAAGTCCTTCTCAACCCTTGGCAGGATGATATAGATGACCAGCCTACCCCAAGGTTAGAGAACTCACCTAGGGATAGTATGGCCATCTACGGATACATAATTAGGGTAGACTGAATGACTACATACCATTCTAATGACACACCAGGTGGACATCTTCAGTGTATACATGAAATTGACCCTAAGCACATGAGGGGAACATCCATTCATTACTGGGAGTGATGAATACATTTTACAGCATAAAAAGAAAGAATACAATGTGAGCAACTTATAGAACAAAACGATAAAACACAATTAAGGAATGGTATGATAACTACTATGAAATGGCAGGAACCATTTTGTCCATGGTATAAAAGGGCCTGATTCTACTGAAGCAAGAGCTATAGTTCAAAAGAGCTATAGTTTGACACTAACATTTCACTTGGTGGTGCCATCAGGACAGAACTTGAGGACAGGCCTGAAGATTACCACTGAGCAGAATGAGCAGAAAAGTCCCCAAATTAGCTTACTATCGTTTAAAGTAAGTGCAGTAATACACGTTCCCATCAAAAGCAGAGGCAGCCCACCTTTTTCTCTTGAGGGCCACTTTCCCTTGGATGTTATCTTTTGAGTGCTGCATGCCAGTGGTGGGAGGAGTCAGAGCTGATGATGGGTGGACCCAGAGACAAAACTTCATTGTGGTTAACTAATCTGGAATTAAACACTGCCTGGTATTGGTTTATCACCATGGCTACCTCAGATTAGAATCCCAGTTCTCCAAAATAATCCCCACTGGATTTGATGGAAGAATACAGAGGAAGTACAACAGACTAATACAGGCACTGTCATGGAAAACAAGTGAAAGTAATTCCTTTCAGATTTTACTGTGCTACACACACAGCAGAAGCCTACCAGTTTCTGAGGGCAGTAGCGGCCTGTGGGACAGCACAGGTGGGCCTGTGTTGTTCTTCTGGATTCCTAACACCATGGATTGCCGCTAATCAGTGAGAAAGAGAGGTGCAAGGTGCGGGGAGCTCAGTGTAGTAATGTGCAGCGGCAGACCCAATCCAATGCTGCTGCCACATGCAGCACTGAGCTCCCCATACCTCACACCTCCCCATCTCAGTAAGTGGCAGCACCCCATGGTGTTGGGAAGCCAACACAGTTATACTGGCAGCCCCTTTTCTCCCAGGAGTAGGGAATCTTTTTCAGCCCGAGGCCTGCATTCCCTTCTAAAGGCCACATACCAGGGATGAGTGAGGCCAGAGGTAAAAGTGGGCAGAACAATGAACTTAAATTTTACCATTGCACGGTAGTCTAGTTTCTACACAAATTCACACACCTGTCTATCCTCCATCCAGCAAGCAAGAGGCGTAATCAGAGTTTCAAGGACACATTCCAGTCAGGGCAAAAGCGCTCGGGGTGCAAAGCAGGTCAGTGAGGGATGTGGCCTGGGTAGAGTTCCAAGAGCCAGGCAGAGAGGCCTGGAGGCCACATTTGGCTCTCAAACCGGAGACTCCCTAACCCTGGAAATGAACAGGAAGGAAAGAACAAGGATGAACGGAGCAGCTTCAGGAGGCGTTCTTAGCCACATAAAATTAGGTCAGGAGCCTGGCCCACTGTTTGTGTACCTTCATGAGCTACAATTCTCAAAGTGGTTTAATCATTAATCCCTCTTCCCAGGAATTCTGGGAATTGCCACCCTGGGCTCCTTCTGGGTAGAAGGGCAGGATATCAATGATAATAAATGAATACATTTAATAAACAAAAATAATAACCATAGCTCTGTGAGGGGAATAGGGGTCTCCTAACAAGTCCTTCACAAATTACAGTTCCCAGGATGTTTTGGGGGAATGTATGGTGCAGATGGGGCCTAAGATTACCTAACTGCACCACTTAGCTTACCGTGGCATCGCCTTTCCTGAGCAACACTTTTCTTTATCATATAAACGAAGATGGAGACGTGAAGCAGATATGGAAAGAGATATGTGCAGAAGAAACTCAAATTCAACAGGGAAATCAGTGAGGCATCGAAAAAGAAAGCCCAGAATGTATCCCACTATATTTGTTTTCTTCATGGCTATATACCGGAGCCAAGCCATCCTAGAGGGACTCATGGAGAAGGAGTCCCCATGGGGAAGGAACTAGCAAGCAAAAGAAGAAAAAGAAAGAAAATGAAGGTTTGCATTGCAGCATTTTGAGTTAATGTGCTTAGTAGAATTTTCACTTTAGTATTAAAAAAGGATAATGGTTATTGCTGTGGATTTTAGAAAAGGCATACTGTTAGATGATATTGACTTATTTACTGTATTTATTCCGGAGGGGGGGGGGCAGGAAAAAAAGAAAAAGGAAGGACAATTCCATAGAGAACAGGTTCTCAAAGTGCCAAAATATAATACAATCTGCAAACCTTTGTATCTTTCTCCTTTGCTGATTTCTACTGGAAGGAGAAAACTATAGGAGCACTTTTCGTGTGTGGGGTTTTTTTGCCTGCATACCATTGTTTTCCAGGCATCTTACAGCATACAATGATAAATTTTAATTAAGGCTGCAATCCTAAATCCTTAATTTGCAGGGGTGGGGGAGGTGATTCTTCTGCCTTATCCAATGCGAGCAAGGGAAAAGTGAGTGCAGGGGAGTGCTCTTGCACTCTTCTCTCTGTTTCCAGGCATTTTTAAAAACACAATTTCCTTCCCATTGAGAAGCATGGCAGGACATTTGTTTATGCTAACTCATGGGCTGCTGCAATTTTCTCCCTGATTTGGGGGTTTGCCAAAGAGCTAGGAAGACTATGGCTCCTTTAATGCTGTCTTCTCCTGGTCCTCCCCCAGCATGCCCCTAATGTACCCCAACAAACCCCCTTTCAGCTCTCCTGATGTTCCTCCATTATATAAGGCAGAATGGCAGTTGCTGGGGAGAGCACTGTTGAGAACAGGAAGCTGGACTAGATGGCCCTTTGACCTGATCCAGGAACACTCTTCATAAGTCAGTAGGCCCAGAGCCAGGACCATGGAGGTCGGCGTGGTGGTGCAGAGGGGGAATCCAAGATCATATCCCTCTCTGTGAAGTCAGCTCTGTTTTCTCTCTCCAACCTCAGAGAAGGAGATCTGACTTGGGGGCACACTCCTAGGGGCCGGTGGATTGCAGCACGCAAATATAATACCCTAAAATAATTTACATCTTAAATAGTTTCCTTTGTAATGGTTTCCAGCAAAGAGAAGAATAAAATCAGATAAATTACAAATGTGCAGCTCATAAAGTGGTTCAGAACACTAAAAACACAGATATTTAAAAGGCCTGGGAGAAGAGAACAGTCTTCACCTGGCACCAAAATGACTGTAAAGAAGACGGCACCTGGCAAGCACTTTTCTATCTGCATTATACATTTAACCCAGCCAAACATTCAGACCTGCCATAATCAGGCTCCTGACAGAATGAGGTTGGAGTGTTTCTTATACTTCCAGTTTTAACTCCAGATTTCCATTACTTTCTCTTTTTTAGGTATATACTCTATTTCTTTTATTTCATCAATATATTAATTTCTTACCTTATTTCTTTTTTTAAAAAAAGTCTTGAGAGCCAGTGTGACATAGTGGTTAGAGTGTTGGACTATGACTTGGGAGACCATGGTTCGAATCCCCAACACAGCCATGAAGCTCACTGGGTGACTTTGGACCAGTCACGGCCTCTCAGCCTCAGAGGAAGCCTGTTGCTAAAGGGTGGTTTAAAAGTGCAATAAATAAATAAATAAATAAAATAAAATGGTAAACCACCTCCGAATACCGCTTACCATGAACACCCTATTCATAGGGTCGCCATAAGTCGGGATCGACTTGAAGGCAGTCCATTCCCATTTCAATAAAGTCTTTACTGCTATTCAGTAATGTCTTTTAAACCTGACTTATTACTTAACTCGAGCAAGTTTATTAATCTGCCTTTATTTTTTATTTAACATTTTTTTACCTTTGAACTTCCATCCATTGTACTTCTATTCCTAAATGTAAATGTACTGCCTTCAAGTCGATTCCGACTTGTGGTGACCCTATGAATAGGGTTTTCATGAGGCTGAGAGGCAGTGACTGGCCCAAGGTCACCCAGTGAGCTTCATGGCTATGTGGGGATTCGAACCCTGGTCTCCCAGGTCATAGTCTAACACCTTAACTGCTACACCACACTGGCTCTCTCTTCTATTCCTTACAAAGTTTATTTTTATTTAATTCTAGCAATACAGTGCTCTGATCCTCTATCTTAGTCTGTTTATGCTTTTGCAGCCATACCCAATATTTCTGAGGCAGCAGAAAAATGTTCTGCTTTTCGATATGCTATGTTTGGATTGGAATAATTAAAAAAAACCCTCATTCTTGGCTATAAAAAATTCTCCACCCATCTGTCACTGCATATACTTTTATTTGATTTTGCATACATGTAATAAAATAAGGCTTTTTGCAACTTCGGGCTACTTTGCTTGAGATCAGTCTATTTCAAGGGTTCCCAAACTGTGCTCCATGTACCACTAGGGGTCCATGAGCTTCATTCAGGTGGTCTGCAGCATATCCACATTAAATATCCATATTGATTTGTATTTGCATTTGTATTTGTATTTGCATTGCTTCTTTGATTTGTATTTGCATTGCTTCTTTGATTTCTTGTTTTGTGTTTGATTGTATGACGATTTGAATTGTAATAGAACAAAATACAATATATGAAATCAAACCAATAAAATGCCATTAAAAATCATATACCCTCTAGTGCAGTGTATTACAGTTGCTACAACAGGCAGAAAAATCATTAAGTGGTCTGCCACGACCATCTGCAATTTTCAACTGTTCCATGGAGGGGGGGAGTTTGGGAACCACTGGTCTCTCTGATCATCAGTTACTAGATTCCTATCTCCCCCTATAATTAATTCTTCTGCTCCGAAAGGATACTGCTAATTTCACCCAGTCTTTTATTAAAGACCTTTTTGGTTGGTATTAGGAGTGTAAACATTGACATCACCCTAGCTCCAGATCATTTATGAGTTTGGCAATGATGACATCAAGTTATTCAGGATGATGAAAGCCCATAAGGACTGCAAAGAGCCCAAGAAAGGCTCCCTCCAAACTGGGTGAATGGACAACAAAAGAAAAGATGAAGTTCAATGTAAGTAAGTAAAAAGTGATGCACATTGGAGCATCATCGTCATCATTATCATAATCATAATCCACTGATGGAATCTGAGCTGGTGATAACTAGGAAAAATGTCTTGGGGCCATGAAAACAGTGTGCAACAGCTGTAATGAGGGTGGGGGGAGGAGATGGACAGACACCTTCCAAACTAGGGATTATTGGGAAAATCTATACAAATAGGTGTGACTACATATGTACAGTTCTGGTTGCCACATCTCAAAAAAGGTATTGTAGAGCTGGAAAAGATGTAGGAAAGGGCAACCAAAATGATCAGGAGTCTGGAACAAGTCCCCTAAGTGGAGACATGAGTGAGAAAGAGGGAAAAGACTGCGATTAATAAAATGATGCATGGTGTGAAGAAAATGGATAGAGGGAACATTTTCTTCCACTTCCATCATGCTAAACTTGGGGTCTTCAAAGGAATCTCCATTGCAGGAGAGATTCAGGACAGGAAAGAAAGAACTACTTCACATAATTAATTTATGAAATTCACTGCCACAAGACACCAACTGAGACAGCTTAAAAGGGGATTAGTCAAAATAATTGAAAATAATAAGCCTATAAGTGGCTGCTAGTCATGACGGCTACATAGACACCCCAAGTTCAGGTTAAGTATACCTCTGAGTATCAGTTGCTTGGGATCAACAGTGGAAGAGCACTACTGCTTTCAAGCCCTGCTTATGGGCTTCCCAAAGGTTAATGGTTTATCACAAAGGGAAACAGAGTTATGGATTTGATGGATCTTTACCTGTTCCAACATGACTCTGTTTATGTTCTGTTGTAAAATTTTTCTCAGATTGTTTATTTATGCCAAAAAAACCCCTATGTAGTAGAGTTTGAGGTTCTGTGCATTCTATAACGAAATTCTAATGTTGCCAGTGACCTAATCCAATTCCCAACAAATGATCAATGACATCAAAGAGAGCAAAATTGTTCATATTTTTCGTACTGTCTGCAGTGCAGGACTACTGCCTGCATACACCCTAATATGGAAGTCAGTGCTCCCCCACTTTGCTGCACACCACGATTTGTGCATGCAGGATCTTATCCCCAAAAAAACAATCCAGGACCATCATTTGTGCATACAGAATCTGATTTCCTGAATTTGTTTGTGCTTTTGGGGGGTAGGGGGTAGGATTTTAACCTTGTCAACAGGAATATTTTGTTTTAGAGAGTAAGACAGAAAATGCCAGTTATGGATATCAAACAGTAAGGGTTGACAAATAATTAAGACACTATGCTATTAATGGTACTTACTATAATGACACAGAGAATGAATTTTGTGTCCACTGAGTATTGGTAAAGCTACAAGCTAAAAGTACATCAGTGCAGTTATACTTCTTGATGCTTCTCTGAATACAGCCTAACAAAGGAAGCAAGTCTAGTTAATAAACAAAGGTCTGCTCTCCTAACAAGCAGATATTTAGAATACCGTTTCTTTGCTTTTTGGCTTGCAGAGAAATAAATTCTAATGTAAGGCCATTGCACTTCTGCAATAGTGAAACTGAAACTAAGGAGCACTACACCAAAATATGGACCTTGATGATTCTATCCTGTGAAGGGTGGAGAAAGGGAAATATTTTTCTTCTTTCTCTTTTGGTGAGTAGTAGCTATTATTAGAATGGAACAAATGGCAGAATCAAGACACATTTATTTGCAAAAATGTCTATACCACCGACATCGAGGGAAAAAAATGCCATGGTGGAGAACAGCATAAGATCAACAATAAAATTGCACTAATAAGAAAAGTTCAAAGTACATCACAGTTCAGTAAATCAGCTTAATATATCAACATACATACTTAGGCTGCAGTCCCAATTGTACTTCCTAGAGAGTAAGCACCACTGCACACAATTTCTAAGTAAAAATGCATAGGATTGCATCATTAGGCTACCATCCTTTGCACATGTACTTGTGAGTAAATCCTGTAGAATTCAATGGGACTTACTTCTGAGTAAGCATACATTAGATTGGGATTTTAGTGCCACTCTCCCTGGTTGCATTAAAATAATAGGCTTACTTCAGAGTTAAGCTGCTGAAAATTAGATCCTGAAGAAATGACCCTCACAGGTTCCTCTGAAAGTCATGATTCTGAAGGGAACTGGAAGATCAATACAGATATAAAGGGATTAGAAAGCAGTTCCTTTAAGAGAGTGATAGCCCACCGTCACCATATGAAACTTATCCCATTCCGACAATATACAGGCATACCCCACTTAACATCGCTTCACTTAACGTTGCCTCGCTATAACGTACATGCTCCATACATCCCCATACCCCACTTAACATTCACGCGCTTCGCAATAACGTACACTTTATTGGCATGACGCCACTGCCAACTAGTGGTGATTGCGTGCAGTACAAGTGAAGACAATCGCTTCACTTAAAGTTTATTTTTGCTTAAAGTATACTCTCCGGTCCCATTGCGAATGTTAAAGCAGGGTATGCCTGTATATTCTATTGATCTTTCTCATTAACCAAGTATGCCGAATATGAATATACGGTTGCCAGGCTCAGGGACTGAGACTGATCCTGTATCTTTAGGAGAAGAGAAAGTCAGCCAACCGCAGGTGTTGTTGCAACTCTGTAATGGGAAAAACCACAAGGTGGAATTCTCCCTTCCCCCTGCACAACTTTTAAAGATACAGAAGACCTCTTGGTTGCCAGGCCTGGCCTCCTTTAACTTTCATCAGCATTCGTTTCAAACCATTACTGGGTTTCTGCTAGTAGTATGGTATTGTCTGCATATCTTACATTATTGTTACATAAATCTTCTGTTGTCATTACTTTAGTCTTTTTGACATTTAGCTGTAGTCCTGCTTTTGTGCTTTCCTCTATAACTTTCATCAGCATTCATTTCAAATCATTACTGGTTTCTGCCAGTAGTATGGTATCGTCCGTATATCTTAAATTAGTGATATTTCTCCCTCCAGTTTTCACACCTCCTTCATCTTGGTCCAATCCTCCTTTCCGTATGATATGTTCTGCGTATAGAGTAAATAAATAGGGTGATAAAATACACCCCTGTCTCACACCCTTTCCAATGGAGAACCAATCGGTTTCTTCATATTCTGTCCTTACAGTAGCCTCTTGTCCAGAGTATAGGTTGTGCATCAGGACAATCAGATGCTGTGGCACCCCCATTTCTTTTAAAGCATTCCATAGTTTTCCATGATCTACACAGTCAAAGGCTTAGCTGTAATCTATAAAGAACAGGGTGATTTTCTTCTGAAATTCCTTTGTCCGTTCCATTATCCAACATATGCTTGCAATATGATCTCTGGTGCCTCTTCCCTTTCTAAATCCATCTTCCAAACTTTCTAAAGTCTTCCAAGCTACACAGGAAGTGGATTGGACTGTGAAAGACCAACCCAAATTGTGTTTGCATTTTTACAAATTTGTGGGACAGTACAATATCTCAGAGAGGAGGTCAGGTCTCCTGCTCCCCTGGTGCATTCACTAGAGCTGCCCAATTTCCCTGCTTTTTAAAGTTTGATAGAAATATCTGTTGGCTATAGGGACGTTCTTAAACCGCAAGGGGTTTTTTTTTGCCTGTTGGTGAATAACGTCTAATGCAAGAGAATCCACCTGTCTGTTCCACTGTCACACACCCTGTACCATCAGGAAGCTCTTCCTAACGTTTAGCTAAAATCTCCTTTCTTGCAATTTGTACCCAGTGATTCATGTCTTACTCTCTGGAACAACAGAAAACAAATTTGATCCATCATCTATGAGACATCCCTTCAGACATTTGAAGGTGGCTCCCATATCGCCTCTTAATTATATCTTCCCAGCCTAAACACCTTCAACCTTTTTCTCATAGGACTTGATATACAGGGCCTTCTTCATCTTTGTTGTCCTCCTCTGGACACATTCCAGTTTGCTGATACCCTTCTTAAGCTGTCATGTAAGACTACCTTACAAGGTTGATGTGAGGAATTTGAAATCATGTGAAGGACTTTGAACATTCAGAAGTCCTTTACAAATAATAACAACAACAACAACAACAACAACAATAATAATAGAGTAGTGGCAGCAGCAGCAGTACTATTAAGCTAAACTTTCCCTATCTGGTCATTTTTTTCATCTAGAGCAAACAAGAAACAGTAGGTTTTGCATCTGAG
Source organism: Rhineura floridana (assembly GCF_030035675.1). Lineage (NCBI taxonomy): Eukaryota > Metazoa > Chordata > Lepidosauria > Squamata > Rhineuridae > Rhineura > Rhineura floridana. Next base: position 33,862,259 of record NC_084480.1, on the reverse strand, counting down.
CTTTAGAACTGGGCTAATGAGGCAAAGAGTGTGGTGTGAGAGTCAATGTGGTGTAGTGGTTAGAGTGTTGGACTACACCTTGGGAGATCAGGATTCAAATCCCCACTCAGCCATGAAGCTCACTGTTTGACCTTGGGCCAGTCACCATCTCTCAGCATAAATTGCTTCAAAGGTGTTGTGAGGATAAAATGGGAATGGGAGAACCATGTATGCCACCTTGAGCTGGGTGGGATATAAAAGTGGGATATAAACGTAATAATGTAATAGTAAAATAAATAACAGAACAGAGTAGTAAATAAACTGCTCAGGAAATCTCTTTGCTTGTTGTGAAACATTTTCCATAAGCAGTCCGAGAACTGACTCTTAAGTCCTGCCACTAAAGAACAGAAGGTGGGAGCAATGTGCCATAGTTCTGAGATTCCTGTCTAGGTGCTTATTATTTTCTTGTCAGACACATTATTGATTTGCTAGACTGGGCAACATTTTGAAAGGGAAGAGAAAAGAGGTCTCATTTTGTGGCTGTTTCATCTATATTTCCCCAAGCAATATTTCTGAATTTTAAGGTAAGTCATTATTACGGTCAAACCTTGTAGTCGATTAAAGGGCTAAAAGAATCAAACGCATTTGATCGACAAAAGGTGCCCCCAATAAACCAGACGGCATATTTTTTTTAAAAAATGAAAGTACTTAGAAAACAAATGCAACAGCATCTTAGCAGAAACATTCTCCATTCCATCTCAGATCCCTTTCTGCCCTCCACAGGTGCAGTCTCACAAGTGTTGGCATCCAATACTCAAAGCACCTGTGATAAGCAGGGTTGTCTCGAAAGGATAGCAATGAGTCCTAGCCACTCTCCCCAAATATTTTACATTGCCCTGTTTCTTTCAGTAAGAGTTTGTTAAGCAGACTAGGGCTATACTGCCCTGAACACGCCAGATCTTGTCTGATCTTGGAAGCTAAGCAGGATCAGGCCTGGTTAGTACTTGGATGGGAGAGCGCCTGGGAATACTGGGTGCCGCAGGCTTAGAAGAAGGCAATGGTAAACCACCTCTGAATACCTCTTACCATGAAAACCCTATGAATATATCCAAAAAAGATTCATAGGGTCACCATAAGTCGTAATCAACTTGAAGGCATATAACAACAACTAATGTTAAGCTGATGGCCTTGTGAAATTGACCATCTTATCTGAAGGTGAACCATTTCATCAAATTTCTCCAGGAGGTGAACTTCTCAAAGAGTTCCTCAGGTGTGGGGCTCACCATAAGCAGTGGCAACAGCAAAGCTTCTTTTTTTGGGCCTAAGGTTTTGTTTTGTTTTGTTACAATTGGCATCCTCTATTTTGCATTCTCCACAGTGCCCTGGACCTAGTATTGTTTCCATGGCATTGTGTGTCTGGGAGGGCCGCCACAAAAATAAAATAAAATCATAAAATGGCAGAGAATAATTGCATACATTTTGCAAAGTGAACTTTTTTCTTTCATCTCAGAAATCTCAGAAATTTTCTCAGAAAAATCTCTAGCCCAGGTACAGCTGGCAGTACAGCTGTTATGCAACAGTGATCGCATAATGGGCAGTAACCATATTAATTTGACCTCAGTGTACAGTAATGAAGTGTAGAAAAATGAAATTATGCTCTTGTATGCTTGAGCCAGCTTCCAGTCATATGAAGGTCACTTATTTATTCATTTATTATTTATTTATTAAATTTATATCCCACCCTTCCTCCCAGAAGGAGCTCAGAGCAGCAAACAAAAACACTAAAAGCACTCTAAACCATCTTAAAAACAAAAGACTTTAAAACATATTAAAACAAAACATCTTTAAAAAGATATTAAAAAGCAATTCCAACACAGACACAGACTGGGATAAGGTCTCTACTTAAAAGGCTTGTTGAAAGAGGAAGGTCTTCAGTAGGCACCGAAAAGAGATGGCACCTGTATAATATTGAAGGAGAGGGAATTCCAAAGTGTCTGTGCCATGACAGTAAAGGTCCACTTCCTATGTTGTGCAGAACGGACCTCCTAATAAGATGGTATCTGCAGAGCGTAGTGATCTACTGGGCATATAAAAGGTAAGATGATCTGTCAGGTATCCTGGTCCCAAGCTGCATTGGGCTTTGTACACCAAAACCTGAACCTTGAACTTGTTCCAGTAGCTAATGGGCAGCCACTTTCTATGAAGTACTGCAAACCTAGCATTAAAACTCTTGCAGGTTAGAAGACTGGAAGGCTGTGACCTTAGCATGGTCTAAGGCAGGGATGGAGAACTTCAGGCCTCAGGGCCAAATGTGGCTCTCCAGGCCCCCTATCTGTCACATGGGAGTTCTCCCAGCCAGAACTTTCATTGACCCTCCTTTGCACCCTCCTCAAGTGTCTTTGCCTGACTGGAAAGCAGGGCCGGCACCAGGTATGCAGGGGCCCTTGGACACCAGCCTGCCCCGGGCCCTGGCATGCTCACGCACACCCCACCTATCTACCTTTCCCTTGATGAATGCTGCCTGCACTGTGCATGCATGCCTCCCATCAACGAAGATGGCCAAGCCTTCTCTAAGGGGCTGATGCCTCCACCACCATCTTGGCTGATGGCACACATGCAGGCTATGTGCACACTGATGGCACACATGCAGGCTATCCCTGCCATCAACCAAGATGGCAGCAGGGGCACAAGCCCTTTAGGGAAACTTCAGCCACCATCTTGGTTGATGTAAGGCTTACGCCCGCAGTGCAACCTACATTTACGTCAAGGGAGAGTTAGGTTGGGCATGCAGGCAAGCATCGTGGGCCTACATGGCAGTAGGGGGGTGCCTGAGAGCTCCCTCTTGAGATCCATGGCAGGGTCAGGAGCTGACACTGACACAGATCACAGAAGGGAGCACTACCCACCCAACCTAAGGAGGGGCCCTTCGGGGTCGCTTGGGATCCAGGGGCCCTTGGCCAGGCCCGACCTGGCTGCTTTCTGGTGCTGGCCCTGCTAGAGCATGTCCTCCCTTGTCTGGATGGGAGACAGAGAGGAGGTATGTGAAACTGTGTAGAAACTAACCTACTGTATAAAGGTAAAATTAGCATTCATTGCTCCGCCCACTTTTGCCTCTGGTCCTGCCCTCCACTGTCTCATGGCCTCTGGAATGCTACTCAGAAGAGAAGGCTGAAAAAGGTTTCCTATTCAGGGGCTGAGGCAATCCACAGCATAATATTGTACGTGCACAACTTTGAAGACATTAACATGAATTCTAACACTTAGCCCTGCCTTTGCAACCCTGTTTGCGGGCTACAGAAAGTGCGGGGAGGACATTTTGGGATATGAGCAAGGGGAAGGGACAGGAGAAATTCCAGTTTCTAATACTAATTGTCTGAAATATTTTTAAACTATAATTGAGTCTAATTCTAATTGTAGGAAGCAAGTGGGGGTGTTCCCTCTTTTCTTCATTAAATGTTTCGCTCCTGCCACAAGCATTAACAGCCTTCCTGTTAGGCCTCTATGTGTTCCTCCCACAATGCCTCACTTGGAATGACACAATATCATGATGTAGTGTCATTCCAGGGGCAGTTTTAGAAAAAAATAGTGGCCTACCATTTCCCCCAAAGAGTGTCTCTGGAACTTGGCAACTTCAAGACACAGCACTGTTTCATGTAAAGCATGGTGTGGGGAAACCTTTGCCCCTCCAAATGTGTTGGTTTCTGACTCTCATCAGCCCCAGCAAGTGTGGCCAATGACTAGGAATGATGGAATTTGTAGTTCAGCAGTGTCTGGAAGGCCAACGTTTCCTCAAACCTGTTGTAAAGCACTCTTTCATTTAGCTACAGCCCTCAATAATGGTGCATGTGGCAAGTAGCACCAACACTCATGGAGTTTCAATGCCAGGTAAAAACATGGCAAACATTTGGCTAAAGTGGTACCCCTTGCTTGGCTGTTGTTAATCTATTAGTTTTTTTAAAAACAACAACACATTAGTTCTATTTAAATGAAATATTGTTTTACTCTACTTTAATGTTGTTGCTCACTCTGGGATTGCGTGAACAATGAAGAGCAGGTTGTAAATCACGAATATTTAATAAAATAATTTCCTGCCAGGGGATCTTGAAGCTTACTAGCTTACAGAAAGCCAGACCCTCCTCAAAATGGGGTCAGCCACTTCAAGTGGGAGGAGGTTGCACAACAAGCCCCCAGTGCGCACTAGGTTTTATCCAACATAGTTGTCCCATTAACACAAGGACTTCTGCCTGTGCAAGAGGGCTTCCTCTCGCCACACACTTCAAGCCCCCATTTGTTCCAGAGGGTTGAGGGAAAACCCAGAATAGATTTTGGAGCGGGGTAAGAAGAGGAAAGGAAGTCCCATTGTGCAGGTGGAAGTCCTTACATTAACAGGACAACTTTATTGGATACAATCTCTCACATCAACCCTACTGAAAGCAAACCTTATATATTCAGTGTAGATTGATGGTTCCAGTGTCAGCTTTCAGCCCCCTGGACAGCTCCTTGACAGTTCAGATTAATATCCAGAATGGATTCATTGCCCCACTGACATTGGAGCTACCAGTCTCCACTGTACACACTCCTCCATGCGCCACTGACTGTGAGACCAAATTCTTAAGTTTGCACATCTGCCAGTTTCAGGGAGCCCACTGAGCATGTTTTGCTGTCAGTGATGAAGCCCCATGTGTGGGGAACTCCATATGGATAAAAAGAAGCTCCAAATCACACTTACAAAGCCACCCTTGGCTTGATCTCCAGTACTCTTCTTAATGCCTGTGAAAGGCCTGCTAGCTGCCTGTTTATCTCTTCAGAACCACTCATCTCCCTTTGTTTGCCCTTGCTAATGCGTGGTAAATGTGGCATGGTCAAAAGCACACAGTCCCTAAAATATAGGATGGAGACCTTATCAACCTCTCACTGCAGTCACACATGAATGTGTGAGCTGCAATTTGTTATACGCTGTTAACTATTAACTGCAAACTCTTCTCATCTTGGATGCTGAAATTTGTACCTTTTTACTGCAAAGTGATCAGCTGCCTTGAAGGAAGCAAATGGGTAGGTTGGGTAGCGGGGACAGAGGAGGAGGGTTATAAATCACTCCAATTAATCACTCAGGCTACCCATTGCACGGGGTGGGGGAAGAGAGAAAGAAATGTGGGCAAAGCACTCCAGAAATAAAACCAGATGGTATAATCATGTCAGATCTGTTTAGATAAGGTGTTTGCCCAGAGACAGCAACAGTGTAATGCCAGATTTCCATAAACTGAATCAATATTTGTGCGTTTGAGACCAACTGTTTTCTAAGATGCCATTAAGGGGCAGGGGCACTCAGAGCAGGCTGCGGAAGCCTTCCTTGCCCTTTGCCGCCACACTTGCATTCCTCAGTTTCCAATTTCCACTGGATTTAGCAGAACTGGGACAGATTGCTGCTAACCTGCCTGGCTTCTCCATCGAGTGTTTTATACATTTAGTCCAGCAATAAAGAATGAGCTGCATGTTTATTTGCATGAGGTTGCCTGCTATAGAGGCAGTAAGAGATCACCCAGCTTTTTCCATCTCCAGTTTTTGCATTGCCTTGTAACTAGGCTAAACTACAATTGATTTAATGGGATGTTGATCAACATTCAGCATTGCCATTAGTGCCTCATTGGGCTTAAGGTTATTGAGCATACTCATGTTGTGGTGGTGATAAAGGGGGCGAGGGTTCAGTCAGTGGTCATTTTCAATGATTTAGTCCTGCTGAAGTTGATGCTGAGGCCAAGACTCTTCATGTTTTAATTTAGCAGATTATGGACATATCAGCCATTCACAATGTCGTCGTCATCATCAGGTTGGATCCAGACATACCTTGAGTGGAGCTCTTCCTCACAGAAGTGGGAAGGTAATTTCTAAAAATTGCCCTCTAAAGCCTCCTGAACCCCCCAAATTCAGCTGTGGAGGTTTAGAATATGCACCTCTTTATGAGATGTACTGTATTTATTTTTGAATTATAGGAATTCTTTCTAAATTTGCATCTACACAGCCTTTTAAGTGGAAATCTTTATCCCAGTTTGCAGGGCTGGTGTCAGGCATGCCTAGGCCCTTGGCCACCAGCCTGCCTTGGGCCCACAGTACTGTAGCCTAACCTCCCCATACAGGTGACATGGGGCTAATAAGCCCAGCCGCATATCCCACCTACCTCTCCCATCCCTGTGAATGACATGTGCACTATGCCTGCCATCAACCAAGATGGCAGTGGGGGTGGCAGCCCCTTAGGGAAGCCCCTGCTGACAACTTGGTTGATGGTAGGCATGTCATTCACAGAGATGGGAGAGGTAGGTGGGGTGTGTGTGCATGCTTATTGAAGCCCACACTGACTGTATTGGGATGGTGGTGCCTGAGAGCACCCTCTCCATGATCCGTGGCAGGGCCAGAAGCTAACACTGCTGTGGATCATGGAACAGGGGCCCTGCCCTCCCACCCTAAGGAGGGCCCTGCCCTCCCACCCTAAGGAGGGGCCCTACCCTCCCACCCTAAGGAGGGGCCCTTTAGGGACTCCTCTGGGCCCCAGGGGCCCTTGGCCAGGGTCTGACCTGGCTGCCCTCTGGCGCCGGCCCTGCCAGTCAGTATCTGTATTGGAGCTGAAATTGTTTTTATATATGGAATTATTTTTATATATGGATTTTTTAAAATTGATTTTATTGTTGATGTTTTTACTGACAAATTGCTTTGAGATATTTTAAAGGGAAGCAATTCATAAATGGAAATAATAATAATAAAAATAAATAATAATAAATATAAATAATAAAAATTGTATGTAAATCTGTGTCCTTTTCCTGTGCGGCATTTTCTCTTATTACAAGATGCATGAGTGACCACCCTACAGCTGCTACAGCTGCAGCGTTCATAATAGTAGGCCAGTGAATGCCCAGGCCACAGATCCCTGTTGTACCATCTCTGCATGCACTGGTTTAAGCGAGAAGCTGTGCTTACTGAATGACAAAGGGGAAGACATTTTTTTGATACACCCAGTGTTACATTTAAATTGGGCCTCCGTATACACTAAATTGGCTCTTTAAATCTCAGTCGACATTTGACAACAATGCACTTTCATCTCTAACAAGCATCAATGGACTGAATTTCTGTGTTTTGATTTTGGGGGCATATCCCTGCTAGGCAACCAGAATAAACAAGTGTCTTTACCTTACTTCTTCCTGTTCCTAATGGCTGAGATAATTGCCAAGATTTCCCATAGGAAACATATTATGAAGTAGCCAAGGTAAACAGAAACTACATAATTGAAACCATGGTCCCTGAGTACACATCCTTCCTATGTTCCTGATCCTTCCTATGTTACAACAATGTTGTTAATACATACAACTAAAATAATTCCATTTTATTTATTTTTTGTAAAAATAAATAAAACAATGACCTAATTTCAGTGATGAAGGTATGACTGATGGAAATGAAGAATCAATTTGATGGCTACTGTTTGGGATGCATAATAAGCTGGCTTGATTTTAAGAAATAAAGATGAAGAATGTCTGCTGCTACGCATAAGTAGGAATATTATTGGGTGTATTCCATAACCTAAATATTCCTCAAATGGCTTTTTAAGGCTGTAATACTGTGTTCAATTAGACACAATAATTAGTTCCACTGAAATAAACAGACATAGCAGTGCATAGGGATGAACTGCCAGTTTCAGTTTCTCATTTTTCCACTCTTAAATTAAAAAAAGGTAAAGGTGTCCCCGAACTTGTAGTGCGAATCGTTTCCGACTCTTAGGATGACATCTTGCGACGTTTACTAGGCAGACCGTATATATGGGGTGGGATTGCCAGTTCCATCCCCGGCCTTTCTTTACTCCCCAGCATATGTACTCATTTTACCGACCACGGATGGATGGAAGGCTGAATGGACCTCGACCCCTTTTACCGGAGATTCGACTTCCTCCTTCCGTTGGAATCGAACTCCGGCTGTGAGCAGAGCTTCGGCTGCATTACCGCCACTTACCACTCTGCGCCATATTTCCATATCAGTTTGCAATTAATTTTCTTTTAAAAATACAGTCATAGCCATTTTTGTGTGCATTCTCTTAATATATATTTCTATGCATTTGCCTAATTTTCTCATTTTGCAAGCAATATCCTGTAATGCAATGCATTTTTTACATTATTTTCACTCATATGCACTTTTTGTACAGCTTCCCTTAACATGCTTTTTACTACATTATTTTGGTTGAGAAGTGCACCACAACTTTCAGAGAAGCATGCATTGCAAAGGCTAGCTACATTTGATTCACATATTGGTTAGGGAAATGTGAATCAAATAGGTTCATATTAAAAGAGGAACCAAATGAAGTCCTCCCTCATCCCTAACTTTGTGTATCTAGTTGCAGGGTTACCACTTGTATGGTTAGAGGAGGAATTTGTCTTTGAGCGCTTCCAGCCCAGGCGCTTGTGAACCAAGACATTATTGAAACAGGTTTGTGTCAAGACTGAAGGTCTGTTTGCATATGCTAATTTATCTGCATAGAGGCAAATTTAGCAATCATTATGTAGAATACAATACATCTCACCATTAGGGTTGCCAGGTTCAATCCCTGAGACTGATCCTGTATCTTTAGGAGAAAAGAAAGTCAGCCAAGTGCAGGTATTCTTGCAACCCTGTAATGGGAAAAACTACAAGGTGGAATTCTCCCTTCCCCCTGCACAACTTTTAAAGATACAAAAGACCTCTTGGAGGCTGGGCCTGGCAACCAAGAGGTCTTTTGTATCTTTAAAAGTTGTGCAGAGGGGAGGAAAAATTCCACCCGGTGGTTTTTCCCATTACAGTGTTGCAAGAACACCTGCACTTGGCTGACTTTCTTTTCTCCTAAAGATACAGGATCAGTCTCAGGAATTGAACCTGGCAACCATACTTAGTGGGGAAGACTGTGCCCAGGTGACTTGTGTGCCTGCTCAATCTGATGTCCAGGTGTTAAATGTTGATGTGCAGCTTCAAGGCCCTGTTCTCCTTTCTTAGAGTTCTTTATCTTGAAACCAAACTTAGGCCTTATGTGCACCATACATTTAAAGCACTATTATACCACTTTAAACAGGCATGGCTTCCTCCAAAGAATCCTGAGAACTGTGGTCTGTTAAGTTGTTCGTTGTTAGAAAACCCCTATTATGCACAAAGCCACAATTGTGAGAGTTTCCTGGGAAGAGGGATTGATTCTTCAAACATTCACTCTATTTTACTCTTTGCCAGGTTGGGAGTTAAACGGTGTTTCTCAAGAGCAAATAACAAACCCCAACCTGTTGTGCTGGAGGGGGTTTGGCTGCCTAATCACCCAGCCTCGCCTGGATCTGCCAGTCTCCCATGGCCTCCTGTTGATCAGAATATCCTGTTGTGGTCAGAGGAATAGCCCAGAATGAGGCATCTTGGAATGTGAAGGGAGTGGACCTGAGCCGGCACATGACCTGCTGGATCCTGAGCCAGCTCTGCTGCTATGACATGATGACAATGGGCCTGATCCAGGCTGGGAGCTGGGGCATTGAAGAGGCATCTCTTTCTCCCACCTTTTGCCTTGGCCAACACAAGCATTAGGGCTGTAGTTGCAGTGATGTGTGTTAACAGAGTCATTTAAATAACACAGATGGAGTCCAGAGACACAAGAAAACCTGTTAATACTTTGCTGGGGGAAACTGAACAAGAACAAGGTAGAACTTGAGGAGAAATAAACAGGTAACTGTCTTTCTTACAGGGTTCAGGCTTGGTTCATGGCCGGAAGATATTCAACAACTATACATATAGGGGGAAATATCCTCAGAACTGCACCGCCAGTCAGAGACTGCCCCATTTCAGTGAAGATCACACCACTGTGTCTGGTTGCTAAGCAACACTTCTACCCATCCTCTTCTGGGCTACTTAACTTTAACACTAAAAGAAATAACCCTTAGGTTACCAACTGAATGATCCCTGCTTTTGTATTTCTAATGGTGGGTATCCCAATCCGTAAAGCCCTACTTCTGCTGTCTAGAGGGGTATGGATTGCTCCCTAAATCTGCTTTCGGTTGTCCCCCAAAGTCTTCCCATGGTTTGCTATGTATGACTGCTACTGACAAGCAAAAGTCTACAAAACATCCCACGTTAACACTGCTCAAAAGTTATTTTTCACATTGTGTCTTAATGAGGATCATATATTGTTGCATCATTGACAGAAATAGTTCCGTTATGTCATTGCACCTCAGGAGCTCAGACTATTCTACTTTGGGTGTGATTATCCTTTAAATTTCATGCCGAGGGTAAACCAATTGTATGGTTTAAGAGTCACTCAACCTTTTCAAAATGCAGAGACCATCTCTGCAAATACAGCTGTTTTAATGTGTGTTTTTAAAAATAAAGGAACAGGTGTTTAAAAAGGTGACTTTTAACAACTGAGCCCCATTGAGTTCAACGGGGCTGACTTCCAGGTAAGTGGGTAATGGGGCCACAGCCTCAATATAAGATCAACCAAGGGGCCAGGGGACACTGGACATCTGTTTCCCTTGCCTCCCACAAACAACATCATGGCAAGGGGGAGATCAACCTGCCCCATCCATCTTGCTGATAGGCAGGGGAAACTTCTCCTTCCTGCAACTTCTCTGGCCATTCATCATCCAAAGACAAAGAATTTGCAGCAGAGAGCTTGTTTGCTGTCCCTATCAGAGCACTTACAAGAACGAAGTAGTAATGCTCGTGTTTGCTTTTTCCCCTCCCCCCCAACCCTTTTCCTTTTGTGCTGTGTCTTTTAGCTTGCAAGCCTGAGGACAGGGACTTTTTATATTATTGATTGTTGCGAGTTGGCTTGGGATCCTTTTTTGGGGTGGAGTGGGGGCTGAAGAGTGCGGTGAAACACTATATGCAAATGCTACCACTGTTTCCATAGAAAAGTCAAGACTATGCAGAGTGTGTGGACATCTGTCCTGAATTCATTCAGTGCTGCCCATATACGGTCTGGCTGAAGAACAAACAGAAGGAGAAAGGTCATCGCTCAGTAGTACAGCATCTGCTTTGCCCGCAGATGGTCCCAGGGCCAGTCGCTGGCATCTCCAGGGAATGTCCCCAGTCTGGAGAGCAGCTGCCAGTCAGTGTAGACAAGATGGATCCAATGGTCTGAGTCAGTACAAGGCAGCTTCCTATATTCCTAGAAGGCTGAGGTTGACTCCTAGAAAGGTAGTGGCAACAGGGAAGGCAGGTATGAAGAAGGGAGCAACCAGTAGTGGCCAGTAAGGCACTTGGCTAGGCAGAACTGCCAGCCATCACTGCAGACAGAGCAGTTGGGAAGGGGAATTCTTACCCTTACCTGTTAATGCCAGGAGGCATTGTGTAGACAAGGTTGCTTCTGGTGGTGGCTTGGTTTTTTGGGGGAAATTGGGCACTGCCCCATTAGCCTCAGTCTGCCCCCAACTAGCACCCACCTGCCTATGTTCTTACTTGCTAGAATTCATTGCCTCTGCCTGTAATTGGCTGTGGCTTTACCCATTGTTAGCCCCTCTTCCTTCTGCCCTACTAATCTCAATGGACACCACCCACCATGGGCTGCCTCCACCCCTGGGCTGATAATGTAAAGTGAAGGTGGCTATCTAGGCAGCAAGAGGGCACTAACATGGTTCTGAGGCAGCACCCTGGATCCGCCATTCTGTTCAGTGATTACCTCCAGGTAAGGTAATCTTCAGTCTACCGTGATCACTCTGTAGCCACGACTGGCAGTTCCAACAAATGAACTCCCTCACTGGGCTGGTGTCGGGTAGTAGGGTGGATGAGGCCCAAGAAAGGCTTGCTGTCAGGGAAACATAATAGGAAGGAACAGGCAGGAGCAGAATTATTTATTTATCATTTGTTTTATATCCTGCTCTTCCTCCCAGCAGGAGCCCAGGGCGGCAGAATGAGAGACAAAACCTGTGAGCCATGTGCTGACTTCACTATACAGATGTCTACTGACAAGAAGATAAAGTTCTATAGCAGAGGTGGGGAACCTCAGGGATGGGGGCTGAAAATGGCTCTGCTTCTCTATCTGGCCATCAGAACCAGTGCCAGTGCCAGAAGGTGGCCAGGGTGGGCCCTGGCTGAGGATGAGGGGCCCCTAAGGGTCTCTCCTTAGGGTGGAGAGTGGAGCTCCTTTTCTGTGATCCACGGCAGTGTCCGGTCTTGCAACCTGACCCTGCCATGGATAGTGCAGAGGGAGCTCCCAGGCACCCCCTCCCAATACAGACAGTGCAGGCTTCAATAAGCCTGCCGGCATGCCCCACCTACCTCCCCCATCAGTGTGAATGCCATGCACAATGTGTGCGCATGCCTGCCATCACCCAAGATGGTGGCAGAGGCTTCCCTAAGGGACTGATGCCCCCGCCGCCATCTTGGGTGATGGCAGGTGTCATTCACACAACATGAGAGGTGGGTGGGGCATGTGGGTAGGCTTATTAGCCCCATGCTGCCTGTATGGTGGGCTATGGCACCTTGGGCCCAGGGTGGGCTGGTGCCCAAGTGTGCAGTCATGGCTGACACTGGCCCTGCTCAGAACTCTCCTCAGGCCACAACCCTCACCTGCATGGTTCTGCCTGGATAGAATGTGTCCTTGAACTCTGATAATGTCTCTTGCTTGTCTAGATACTGGGGAGAGAGGGGAAGTGTGTATGGAAACCAGTCTACAGTTCAAAAGTAAAAAACATTTGTTACACTGCTCCCTTTTGCATCTGGCACCACCCTTGGAAGGTTGCCCAGATGGGAATGTAGCCCTTGGGCTGAAGAAAGGTTCCCCACCCTTGTTCTGTACAGTGAGAAATATACAGGGACCATTTATAGCGGAAAGGGGTGGAATATAGCTACTTGAGCTCAACAGAGCTCAAAGAGCTGCAATGGCTCAGAAGAGGAAGGTTTTACCCCAGCATACTGGAAAGTCTATGGTTTAAGTCTGCTCATGGCTGATAACTGAAGGTCCTGCCATCCCCTCTTTGTCCCTCTGTTGTAGACCTCTTACAAGAATGGGATGGTCTTCAACACAAAAAGACTCCAAAAGGTTATCTCTTGGAGAAGAATGCTGATATTGACATTGATATTGGTGCCCAATATGAACCTATTCAGGGAAGGCAAATTTGATGAATCTGCTTTAGCTGCACTGCCATAGGCAGTAACCAGATAGCCTAATTTTGTGTTGGGCAGGGAGGACTGAGCAAAACTCCCTGACTCTCATGTGATAGCAACTGAAGCATTTTGCAAAGAGGATGAGAGAGACTTGGTCAAGTGCTTTTGTGTCATGGGCAGCTTGAGAGGAAAGGCTGAAATAGCCACAATAGCTATGCTCTGCCTCCATGGTTGGAGGCAGTATGCCTCTGAATACTGGGAATCGCAAGTGGGGAGAGTTCTCTTGCCCTCAGGTCCTGCTTGCAGACTTCCCATAGGCATCTCCTTGACCACTGTGAGAACAGGACGGTGGACTAGATGGGCCGTTGGCCTGATCCAGCAGAACTTTTCTTATGCTCTTAAGTAGCTCAGTTGTAGATCATGTGATTTTCATGCGGAAAGTTCCAGGAAGAACTTCAAGGATTCATCCTCAAGGATCTCCAGTTAAAGAGTCTCAGATAACAGGTGCTGGGAAAGGACCCTGGGGGACCATAGTGGGTAGATAAGAGAAATAGTCTTACCGGGTATAAGACATCTTCCAATATTCCAGCAGAAGACAACTCAGCCAAGTCTGATTATAGCTTCAGTGGTTGTGTCCTTGAGCAGCATTGAGATCCTAATGCTTGATCTCGTGAGGTGCTGCCACAGTGTGTCGTAGAATGATCCATTGCTTAGACTCTTTGATATAACTTCAATATCTTTCCCTGTTTCATTCTTCACTGTTCCCAAGAAGTGAATGAAGGCCACTGAGTTAAAAAATTACATTGCCAATGTGAACTGACAGATTATTTCCCCCCCTTAAAGACCCCACATCAAGCTGACCACATTTCCCATTTCCTTTTTCAATTGAGTCTTAAATATGTGTCCTATGGCAGCAAGCATTACATGGATTGTATCACTAAATAGAGGCATCACAGAAAAAACCATAAACATCATTTAGACACTACAGATTTTTCAGTCCAATGATTTTGATGTTGATAGAGAGAGACTTCCTTAGCAAGTGCAATGATCTGCACACGTTTTGATCAATGTCTTTGAGGGCAGTCTAATATTAAGAACATAAGAAGAGCCTGCTGGATCAGGCCAGTGGCCCATCTAGTCCAGCATCCTGTTCTCACAGTGGCCAACCAGGTGCCTGGGGGAATATTATTTCATTTTGGGGAATACCAACAAATCTTTGTAGCATTGTTGGATTTTTCTATTGTGTATATTTTTTGAAGAATCTTTGCATGCCAGACAGATTAATATATGCTGTGTTAATGAACTGTGACTGGGCCTGCATGTAAACTAGATGTATGTCATAAGGTGTGTTGACAAATACCCAGAAGGAAATACGGTTCCTTTTTGTTGCTAGCAATCCAGACCACTCCCGAAAGGTACCAAAAGAATAAGTCTCTGCATGTAGGGAGATATCTGTGTTGGAACTGTGGCTTCCAATAGTCACCCCAAGAATAAAGTAAAAGGTTAACTGGTTAAAAGCAGGAGGTCACCATGTATAACTGCCTGCTAAGTTCTAGTGTGTTTCCCACTGACATTTGTGGATGTAGTTTCTGGACTGTTTACCTAAAGAAAAATAGATGTTGCTTGAAACTTGCCAGAAAGATATTTTCAGGATATGGAACTGTGAAACCCATCTTGAATACTGTATATTTTGTGGATGCATTTGACTTCTATCCTTCCAGTATTTACAATTTCTCAGTTGCAAGCCTTTAATGTGTTTACATATGTACTTAACTCACTGCATTATGGGTTTTGTAGTTTTGAGGCTGTATAAGCAGTATCCTTGCTTATGATATCATGATAATAACAAATCTTTATTGTCATTAATATCAGCAAAACATATCAGTCCAGGAAAAAAATATGTAAATTCTGACAAATCTGCTTATCATTTCAGAACATGATTGTGTATGATGGGAACCCAAAATGTCTATCCAACGTGTTTTAGGTTAAATTCAGAAGGAGCCCTAATTTCATTTGAAATGAAATGATCCAAGCTAATACTAATTGACTCAGTTGTGTAATCACTTCCATGATTACTGCAGCCATTAAATGAGATATTAGTTTTATGCAACTGTGATCAAAGACTCTGCTCATAAAAGGAACAATGTTTGTCAAGTAATACATAAATGAATGAGAGTCACCCCAAATGAATAACTCTCTGTGATCCCATATGAAGTGCACTCCTCCATTAAAGTGAATGGGAAGGAGTCTTTGTGAATGCAAGAGCATCATCGTATCTGCTATACCCACAAGAAATCAGTGGATTGCAATGACTGGTTGCAACACAGCGACGCTTATGTTTGCTGCCCTGTTTGTTATGCATTTGTTTGTTAAATTTATATACTATCTTCCCACCAAATGGTGCTCAAGATGACTAACAGCAATAATACAGATACAATAAAATATAATACAATATAATAAAATAGCACTAAAATATAGAGTAAACAAACCTTTAAAACGTCAGGTAAAACATAAAAAGGTATCAGTAAAAAACAAACCAACCCACAGCCAGTTAAATCCAGTTACAAGTTTATGTCCAAGTCAGTATATGGGCCAAAGACCTGTCTAAACAAAAATGTCTTTGCTCATCAAAGTAAGGTCAGATGTGACTAGCTGGGCCTTTTCTTTTTCTTTTTACCAAGGAATTCCAGAGCCTGGAAGCAGTCACCAATAAGGCCCCTTTCTTGAATTCCCACCAAATGTGCTTCAGATGTTGGCAAGCAGACAGAAGGGCTTCTTCGACTAATCTTAAAACGCATTCTTCTTGCAATGCAAGCTACTTTTTAAACCCAGAGAGTCTGAATAATAGCTTGTATTATAGTCTAGGAAGAAATGGGGGGTCCTGATTTCTAGCTTTTCAAGCTGCTATGCCATCTAGGCAGGAGGAAGAGTTTTTGCTGGGGAAGTGATACTGGGGGAAGGGATTAAAGCCTTTAAGAGTGAAACATGTAGTCCTGAGATTTGCTTTCAGGACTGTGGGGTTTGCAGAGTAAATAACACTTCTGCGGCTGACCTGTAATGCCCACCTGGAGGGCACCTGGGAGGAAATGAATCAGGAAGTCCTCCTTAAAAGGTGGGGCTTAATGGGAAGAGGTGGAGTTAACATCACTCCTCTCTCTTAGCCATGTTGACTCACCCATAGTTTATAATTTAAATCATTAAATGTGGACTTAGTTCATCTTATTTCCCTGTATAGTCTCAACAGATATATAGATGGGGTTAAAAGAAAATCCAATAGTAAAACACATATTAGAAGAATTATATACAACCTCATTTGCAAATGACTCTATAAAGACTTTTCATATTGTTTAGCGCATTGCTAGGTTTGCGACTCTTTGGCATAATAATTAAATAGTACCTCTTCATCCCCCAAGAAGTCACCAACCTTTTGTCATCATTAGACAAAATCAGACTGAGTGTAAACACCATCTCGTTTCCTCCATATTTCTGTATTTGTATGCAGCAATTGTCAGCATGTCGGCAGTGGACGGTGATAAAGTGCATTTTTCTGCTTGGGTGGTTAGCCCTTTCATTTTTACAAGTGACAAAATAAAAATCTGCTGAAGAGTGAACATGCTGCTTTCACTGTGGCATCTCAGCCCTGCGGGTCATTTTATTATAAAAATGTAAAAATCCAGTCAATTTTATTTAATCAGCTGAAAAGGAAAAGTGTTTCCAGGTCATTAATCAAGTGCTCCTTCTCTGTGGGACTTGTCTCTTCAAAAACTGCCATCTGAATCATTAATAAAGCTGAAAAGATTTGGTGCCAGCAAGTTTCCCCAAAGCCTAGATGTTATCAATATAACAGAAGGAAAGTAATTTGAGGTCAACAAATAAAGCTTCCTTGAACTCATCACTTTAAAAATGCATCTGGGCTTTAAAAAAACGGGGGGTGGGAAAGAACCAGTTTTTTTTTTAACAACAATAACAAAAAAGTCCAAACGTTTAATTGTTCCAATTGTTGGGAAACTATGCAGTTGTGATTGTATTTGATTATACATTCCATAATTACATGTTTTCTGGAATGTTCCCTAACCTTATATTTACATGAAACCTTTATTATGTGAATTGATCAAAACATAATGAGACAGTATGAAGAGATAATTGCTACTGGATCTATATAATAATGATAGTAATTAAACTGCAGAAAGAAAGCATTCATACAGCATTGAGCTGGTGACTTCAACCCGTGGAAACACAGAAAGGAACTGGGGACAGATACTGCTTTGCACATCTCCTGTTTATGTGTGCCTAGGAATTGTGACACACAACTGAGACTGCAGCAACAAGAGAGAGAGAGAGAGAGAACCTGGTTGTCATCAGGAGCTTGGTTACTTCTTCGAAGAAGAGACATAGCTCAGCGTAGAACATCTGCTTTGCATGCAGAAGTTCTCAGGTTCAATCCCAGACATCTGAACACCCCCTGCCTAAAACTCTGGAGAGAGCTAGATGGACAAATCAGAGCTTGGAAAAGTCACTTTTTTGAACTACAACTCCCATCAGCCCAGTCCAGTGGCCATGCTGGCTGGGGCTGATGGGAGTTGTAGTTCAAAAAAAGTAACTTTTCCAAGCTCTGGGACAAATGGTCTGACTGTGTACAAGGCAGTTTTTTATGTTCCTATATGATTTTCAATCCCGCCCCCGCCCCCCATCATAGCTCCAGGAGGCCTTCGAGAGGAAGCTGTTATTGGACGGTGTTGTACAGGGGAGAGAGACATTCTAGCTACTATAAAAACAGATAATGCTATTAGTCCTGGAAGGGAGGGTTAATTGGTTAATACTTTGAGAATGCCCCTAGCATGAGAAGGAGGGCACAGTGTGCACCCATACTGAATCTGATGTACACCCTCATGAAGAGGACCTTCCTCTAGCCAAGCACCTTGCACTGCTTCTTGCAGGCCATACTTCCCAGAATACTGTGGGGATGATCCAATGCAATGTAGCATGGCTCCCAAGGGATTCCAGGAACTGCAGCCTGTAGCAAGTTGCAGAGGGAACCTTGCACCACTGTGAATGGTGCAGACTTTTTATAGTTTGGGTGGGGTAAAATAAATTAATATTATTATTATTCATTTATTTCCAAAAGTTATAAACTAAAGATGGTCACAAAGCAGTTGACAGAACAATCAGTACAATAACGATAATGTACCCGAACAGTGATGGCTGGTGGCTCCATAATAGTGGGCCTGTGGAATCTGGTCTGGGTTTTAGTCTGAACTTTCAAGGAGCTATCAAAAGTGCTGAAAGAAAGTGGGGTTTTGGCCCTGCTCACCGAACAAATGGGGCATATATCTGAAATTTTCATCACAGCACTAATCCCTTACACTGTGTTTTATTCAGTCAACATTACTACAGGGCACCATAACTTCAATCAATGATCAGGTCCTTGTTTTCCTCATTCTCCACAGTGATGTGCATAACACAAAATGGCTGCCACATCTAAAAGAGTGGAAAAAGAGACAGGACCACAAGAAGGTGCAGGCATGCCCTCCATCAGCCCCCCATCAATGAAAAAAAGGCACCTACATCGGCCATGACTGTGGTCACTCACAGAAAGAAGCTCTTTGCATCTCCTGAACAGAAGGGAGAGTTGGTGTCCAATTTTGGCATCCAGTGAAATCTGGGCATTGTCATGGGCTCTGCAGAGTGTTTCTGGAGTGATCAGGATGAGGAGGAAATTTGGGACCCAGGGAAGGGACCCAGTGGGTTACAGAGGCAGGAGGCTAAAATAGGGGAAGGCTTCAACACCTTAGACAGTGACGGCTCTGCCCATTTAAGACTTTTCTTAAAGAGTCTTCAGGGCCATGTCTAGTTGCTTCAACAATGTCTTAGCTTGAGCAGTCATGCTCTGTACTGCTGTGTAGGGACACAAAATCCTATGTAACCTGTGAGCTGACCATGACATCCTTCTGAGCCAACTTGGTGAGATGGGTATTGGAGGCATTGTTTTACAGTGGTTCTGATCCTACCTTCAGGGTCATTTTCATGAAAATTTTCATGAAAATTTTCATTTTCAAGGGTCATTGGGGGAATGTCTTTTGGCTCCCTGGAGGTTGTGCTGTGGGGTTCCGCAGGGTACCATCTTGTCCTCCATGCTGTATAACATCTATATGAAGCCCTTAGGAGTGGTCATCAGGAGATTTGGGGTGAGGTGTCAGCAATACGCTGATGATACCCAGCTCTATTTCTCTGTAACATCTGAATCAGGAGAGGCCGTGCAAACCCTGGACTAGTGCCTGGACTCGGTGGTGGGCTCGATGAGGGCCAATAAACTGAGTCTGAATCCTAGCAAGATGGAGGCATTGCGGGTTGGTGGTTCCTGAGTTCGGACAATTGGTCAATTGCCTGCTTTGGATGGGGTTGTACCCTTCTGAAAGGCAGGTTCGTAGTCTGGGGTACTCCTAAATTCATCTTTGTAGCTAGAGGCCCAGGTGACCTAAATGGCTAGGAGTGCCTTTCATCAGCTTCAGCTGCTAAGACAGCTGTGGCCATTTCTGGATAGTGATAGTCTGGCTACTGTTGTCCATGCACTGGTAACCTCCTGGTTGGATTACTGTAATGCACTCTATGTGGGGCTGCCCTTGAGGTTGGTCCAAAAGCTGCAACTGGTGCAAAATGTGGGAGCACAACTGTGCACTGGGGCGGGGTATCACCAAGATGTCATCCCGCTGCTGAAAAAATTGCACTGGCTGCCCATTAGCTACTGGACCAAGTTCAGGGTTCTAGTTTTGGTGTACAAAGCCCTATGCAGCTTGGGACCAGGATACCTGAAAGATCATCATTTCCCCCCTTATATACCCAGTTGATCACTGCATTCTGCAAGTGAAGACCTCCTGCAGACACCATCTTATCAGGAGGTCCAGTCTGCACAACATAGGAAGCGGATCTATAGTGTTGTAGAATTCCCTCTGGAATTCCCTCTCCTTAAATAATAGACATGTGCCATCTCTGTTAGCTTTTTGGCACCTATTGAAGACCTTCCTCTTTCAACAAGCCTTTTAAGTAGAGATCTTATCCCAGTCAGAGTCTGTGTTGGAATTCGTTTTTTTGATGTTTTTAAAGCTTTTTTAAAAAATATGTTTTTAAAGATGTTTTATTTTAATGTTTTTAGATTTCCCCCCCAATATGTTTTAAAGCCTTTTGTTTTTAAGATGTTTTAGAGTGTTTTTTGTCATTTTGTTTGCCACCCTGGGCTCCTTCTAGGAGGACGGTTGGGATATAAATTTAATGAAATAAAATAAAATAAAATTCATGAGCCTTACTGTGTATGTGTGGCCAAAGCTCATTGATCTTTATTGTGCAAGGCGTTTGATTAATACCTTATTCAATCCACTGTCTTCTGACAAACAGCCCAATGGATGTATGTGGTGATTCCATATAGCCCACATTCTCTCTCCTGGACCTCACCTGTTATTAGGGTGGAAGGATCTGCCAGTTTCGGTTCTCTCAGTTTCTCATATTTCCAGTCTTAATTTCAGTTCTCCACATTTCTGCAGCAATTTGCATTTTTTTTAAAAAAATCCTCATGAAAATTCTTTAGCATTTTAGGGCAAATTTCTCCTAATAAACACATTTTTGGGTGCTGTTTTGACTAATTATACATTTTTTTGCAAGCCATTTCTCCAAATAAAATGCAGCTTTGCATATTATTTTGATGAATATATTTATTTTTATTGCACTCTTTCCCCTAATATGTGCTTTTTTGTGTAAACATTGTTTGGTTGGAGAGCAGCACAGCAAAATTCAGAGAAGTGTGAATAGTAAAGGGTGGGTGTTCTTCCTTTGATATCCACACTTCTCTGAATTTTGCTGTGCTGTTGTCAGAGCCGGTGGAAATCCAGATTAAGACTTAGTATAGGGTTAGGGGAGAAATTCGATTCAGTTTGCATTTAAAGATGGACCTAATTTGCATTTCTGAAACAGTATGGAAACTGAAAACGCAGCCATTTTTTAAAATTTCCACTTCTCTGAATTTTGCAATACCATTTTCCAGCCAAATAATGTTTACAAGAATTATTATTATTACTATTATTACTATTACTATTATTATTATTTATTTATTTATTTATTTATTTATTTAATTTGTATCCCGCCCTTCCTCCCAGCAGGAGCCCAGGGCGGCAAACAAGGCACTAAAAACACTTTAAAACGTCATAAAAACAAATCTTAAAATACATTAAGACAAAACAGCATTAAAAACATTTTAAAAACTTTAAAAAAAGGTTAAAAACATTATTAAAAACATATTAAGCAAATCTGACACAGAGACAGACTGGGATAGCTCTCAACTTAAAAGGTTTGTTGAAAGAGGAAAGTCTTCAATAGGTGCCGAAAAGATAACAGAGATGGTGCCTGCCTAATATTTAAGGGGAGGGAATTCCACAGGGTAGGTGCCACCACACTAAAGGTCTGTTTCTTATGTTCTGCAGAACGGACCTCCTGATAAGATGGTATCTGCAGGAGGCCCTCACCTGCAGAGCGCAGTGATCGACTGGGTATATAAGGGGTAAGACGGTCTTTCAGGTGTCCTGGTCCCAAGCTGTAGAGGGCTTTGTATACCAGAACTAGAACTTTGAACTTGGCCCTGTAGCAAATGGGCAGCCAGTGCAATTCTTTCAGCAGGGGGGTGACATGTTGGCGAAACCCTGCTCCAGTGAACAGTCTCGCTGCCACATTTTGCACCAGCTTCAACTTCCAGACCGACCTCAAGGGCAGCCCCACATAGAGCGCATACAGTAATCCAGCCTGGAGGTTACCAGGTTATGTTGTTGGACTCCAACTCCCATTAGCTGCAGTGACAATGGCCAGTGGTCAGGGATGGAAAGTGATATAGTCCAACAACATCTGGAGTGCTAATACATGAATACTGATACATAACTGCAGTTCCCTTGCCACTAGTTTCAAGAAAATTCATTTTTCATTCAGCATATGAAATTCTGTCACCATTGTCAACTTCAAACATGTGCAGTGTTTGGACTTTTTCTTCCTTCGGGGAAACACATAAATATACTACTTATAAGTAGGAAAAGATCCCCTTAGCTACATCCTGGAAACAGTTTGGTGGAATCACAGCTTTTTCACCCAGATTCTTCCAATCCTCTGGAATGGACTGGCAAATATACTGGAATAGGTTAGGTCTGGAGTTTTATTTGATACTCCAGGCTTGGTTTCACATATGCAAACACCTCCTGCTCTATTTTGGAATAAAAGTACTGTGCTACATTGGCATAGGGCAGTAGTGTAGTGGCAAATTCAGAAGTGCAGGGTCCCTTCATATGATAATAGTCACAGCCATGACCCCCCTCTAAGATTAGAGAATAATCTGGCATGGCCAGGCTCTAGTACTGCTTTCTGCTTCTCTGTCACTGTCACCATTCATCTGTCATTTCTCACTGTCAGTGATATTGCTTGAATGACTGAGTTCAGTATCTGTACATTTATCTCCTGCTGCTACCACACTACTGGATGATGTAGATGGGATGCTATCATCAGGATTCACTGTCTCTTCTTCTGCAGTTATAGACTTCTCACTCTCCACAACTTGTCTTTTTGAAGTATGAACTAATAGGAACTCCTTTCACTCTGAATGGCTCCAATCAGCAGGAAACAACAAGGTAGCAATTTAGAAGACTCTTCTCAGTGCCTAACATGCTCCCCTTTCATGCTGATTGGCTCATAGGATGCTGGATACATAGGGACTCTGCTGGGACCAGGTTTCCAAAAAAGTAAGGGGTCCAAGACCCCCTGAGACCCTGTATGACTACACCCCTGCATAGGGGGCACTTGTGTCTAGATGGGTATGACTACAATGATACGGAAGCACTTGGATTTAGGTAAATTCTCCTGGTTCACAATACATTATGCAGAGTAATTGGTCTAGTCCAGTGCAGTTTTGTCATGGTTTCACAAACCAGCTCTGTAATCCTATTACTGGATTCCTTATGAACAAAGTTCTAAGTGGCATTTCCTTCCTTCCTTCCTTCCTTCCTTCCTTCCTTCCTTTAACTATATATCATCAGGTGTGAAAATTGAATGAATGTTTGGATTGCAGTGCTCTGTACATGGCAAAAAGGATCTGAGCACAATGTCTATGCATGACTGTGAACAAAGGTACATTCATGTACAATATGCACATTCACCTTTGCAGAAATCCTGTCTTCTTGTAAAGCAGCTGTATGGCTTTTACTTAGGTTTCCTGACTTCAAAGGGTGGAAAGAGCTGAAATACTTTATCAGTAACATTTGGAAGAAGCCTGTAAGGTCACAAATCTCTCCAGTGAGATTGTTTTGACTGTCAGTATTTATTCGTAGCAGACAATGAATTCTAGGAACTATCTAGATCTTTATACTAAGAGTAGTTCCATTGCTAACACAATGAGATTGTAGAATTCTGGCCAGTACCATTTCAGACTGAAGATTGGAGGGCTATGTGTCATATTTTTGAATGCTTACCTTTTGTAAAAAGCTCCTTGAACATAAGAAGTACATCAGAAAGAGATCAGTGATAAACCTTTCTTCTGATGCGATAGTTTACTGCATGTTGTGGGACAGGGGAACTTTTTGGCTGGGGAGCACTCAACATACATAGATACCCACCTACAATCTAGTGCAGCCTTTCCCAACCAGTGTGCCTCCAGATGTTGTTGGACCACAATTCCCATCTTTCCTGACCATTGGCAATGCTGGCTGAGGCTGATGGGAGTTGTGGTCCAACAACATCTGGGGGCACACTGGTTGGGAAAGGCTGATCTAGTGGTACACTCCATAATTTTTCTACCTCACTTCATTCAGCATAACATTTGGAAATTGGCTCTAATACTGGTCAGTGCAAACCAGTACTGAGTCTTTGAAATATTTACTCAGTTCTTCATACAGAATTTCAAATATTTGATTGCTTTTTTTAATCTACACCAGGGGTTCTTAACCTGGGGTCCATATACCCACTAGGGAGGCCATGAATCAGGCACAAAAAAAATCCAATGCAATAAAACATTCATTCATTCATTCATTCATTCATTCATTCATTTATAGGGGTCCATAGCTTTCATCAGTTTCTCAAAGGGGTCCATGACCCCCCCCCCAAAAAAAGGATAGGAACCACTGGCCTACAAGAGGGATTTGCCATATACTGGTGCAAAAATATTCCTGAATACAATTGCCAGAATGAACCTCAGGCAGATCTTTTCTTCACCAGAGGAGATTATGCGTTGAGATTTGGAAGAGGTCGTCTGTGATGATCTAAGTGAGTTTCAGCAGAATGTATTAAGGAACGCTAATATCAGATGAAAACATATCCTGGGAGGCCAGCTGAGAAATGGTGCTCATCAGTGCTCTGGAAGCACATAACCAATTCACACTGTGCTTTCAAGAAGGTGATTGGTCCTGTTTAAGGAGGTGCAGGAATATTGTCGTAGCCTATAAAGCATCATAAAATCAAGTTCTGTAATGCCATGGCTTTTACAAGATATCTGCAAGTGGCTTAGTGCTTTTTAGATACCCGAAAAGCTCTGAACACACAAGACAAATTCAAGCACATCCATAAACACATAATCCCTCAAAATTTGCTGAACGTAGTTTGTGAGATACATATAATGGGGACCAGTTCAACAGCAAGAGAATGTTCCATCAGTTTTTCTTTTTCTTCACTACTGCTAAGAGTCTGATTTCATTGCAGACTCCCTTGGTCCTTACCTTTACGGTAAAAAGCACTTCACAGAAGATGTACTATATCAATGATGGATGCTGTGGCTCTCTTAGTGTTGGCAAGTCTCTTTTAAGAATTAGCTCTGAGATGTTGGAACCCACCCAAGTGGGCAAGCACTTGTGTCTTATTAGCTCTGAGAGATTGGAACCCACCCAACTGGGCAAGCATTCGTGTTTTATAAAACACACGGCTGGATTAAGATATGCCAAGGCCCTAAATTCTATAAGTTTAAGAGGCCTCATAGTAGTATCATCACCACCACCAACAACTCATGTGTTATTCTAACAGAAAGTACAATGGAAATAGAAACAATAAAGTTTTGTATATGTGAATACTCTGGTAAATAGGTATAACTTAAAACTAATAATCTCACTGAAGCATGCAATAAGCATCTTGCAATAAACTGATTTGCATATGAAATACCTCTAAAAGAAAATACCTTATGATATCCTACTGAGAAGACACTTTGCTCACCCTAAACGCCTGATTATTCCTTTGAAGCCCCCCTTACCCACCCTAATTCAACATTCAGTGGAGGGGGGGAAGAGACACATGTGGGCCTCCACTTTGCTTTGGGGCCCAGATCCAGGTTGGGTTGGCCCCAGATTGTCCCAGGTCAGATTAAGCCACTCTGAAGTACCAGATGGGGTCCTGAATTGGATTGGGGAGTGTTCACAGCCCTACTTTAAAGTTCAAAAGCTGCACTTTTAATTGGGCGAAGATGCAGGTTGGTATTCAGTGAAGGAGGTAAAGAATTGGTGTGGTAGGCTCACAAAAGCCTCACACAGAGCATTTCACTAGGGTGTTTATATGAGGGTTCCTGGTGAAAAGTGCTTTGAGGTGAGGGACTGGCATCATAAACCACAGGACTCAAACCAGTAGAAGACTCTGCTGCCACCCCTCCTCTCCCACTCTCTATCCACTGCCCCTCCTCTTCTCCCCACTTTACCCTTTGGTCACTGTTTTTGCTGTGGCAGTGCTGGAGGGCTGTCTGCATCTGCCTCCCTCCTCTCTGCATTGTGCTGAGGAAAGGGGTCCTTACTCAGAGGGAGGCATTCTGAGTGAGGTGACAGGGAGAGTGCCACCACTGCAATTGTGCCATGGTGGCTAGAAATTCTGTTTTAAACTAATTTAAATAGTTAAAGTTACTTAGTTTACAGTTACTTAGCAACATTAAAGTGTTAGCTACTTGGAAAACAGTGCAAAGCAGCAGTGGCATAGGCTCTACTCATCACCTTACCCAGAATGCCTTGTTCTGAAGACAAACCTCCCCTTCCTTGGTGCAAGTCAAAGGGGAAGGGGAGAGCCTCACTGGAGCCTTGCAGGATGTGGGGGACAGTAGCAAAGCAAACAGCTGGTGGCAAGGATCCACTGAGACAAGTGAGTGGAGGCCTGGGGGCACTAATCCACTGTCCCTGTTGCCTGAGGCAATTCCTTCTGTTTGCATCATCATCATCATCATCATCATCGCTTGATACCCAAAGGTCTCCAAGTGACTTAGAGCAATATTAAAAACAAAAACAATATAGATACTATAAAAACAAAACAATAAAACAACAACACCCCCATATATCCATAGGAAGTGTTGGCAGCATACTAGTAATGAACAACATCATCTCGGTCTGTCAGATGCCTGGGGGAAAAGGTAAGTCTTTACCTCGCACCAAAAAGAAGTCAATTTGCCAGGCAGACCTCACTGGACAGCACATTCCAGAGATGGGGAGCTACAATGGAAAAGGCTCTCTTCCTTGTCACCACCCTCCAAGCCTCCCTCAGAGGAGGAACCTGGAGAAGAGCCTCAGAAGAAGATGTAAAGGTCTGAATAGGTTGATATTGGGATAGGTGTTCCAGAAGATATCGGGGTCATGACCTGTAAAGAGCTTTACAGGGCAAAATCAGCACTTTGAATTGGGCTCGGAGGTGTACAGGCAGCCAGCGTAACTGGAACAGGAGCGGTGTTGTATGATCTGTTTGCCTTGAACCCATCAACAATTGGGCAGCCTCATTCTGCACTATTTGAAGCTTCCAAACCATTTTCAAAGGTAGCCCCATGTAAAGTGCATTACAATAATCCAGCCTTGAGGTTACCAGAGCATAATTAGTGTAGCCAGGTTATCTGTCCAGATAGGGTTGCAGTTAGGCCACCAGCCCAAGCTGAGGGAAGGCACTCTGTGCCACAGAGGCCACCTGTGCTTCAAGTGACAGCAATGGATCCAGGAGAACTCCCAAACTCCTTCAGAGGGAGTGTGACCCCATCTAGAGCAGACTGCACACAGCTGGTCAGAGGAATCACCCTCCAACAGCATCTATCTTGTCTGGATTAAGCTTCAGTTTACTGACCCCCATCCAGTCTATTATTGTAACCAAGCACTGATTCAGCACATCCACTGCATACAGATGACAATGCACTCCAAAACTCTGTATGAACCCACTCAGTGTGGTTTCATGTAGATGTCAAACAACATGGGGGACAGAACCAGCCCTGCAGACCCCATGCTGAAGAGCCCACGGAACTGAACAATGTTCCCCAAGAACCATCTTCTGGAGCTGGCCATCCAAGAGTGAATGGAACCACCACAATGCCATGCCTCCCAACATCCAACTCAGAAGGATACAATTGTCGATGGTATTGACAGCTGTTGGAAGTGGGGCAAGTGCAACTCCTGTTTTGTTCTTTTGTTTATGTTCCAGAAGGGAGATAGAGTTGGGGTCCTCCAGATGGCTAGGCTTAACTACCTTTACCTGTGATGCTCTGACTGACTTCCTTCCGTCATTAGACTGATATGCTTAGGGAAGCTTATCTGCCCCTCCTCCTTCTTCCCTTTCCTTCTTCTCTTCTTCGACTGTCCGAGAGATAGGAGACACCTTTGTCTCTGCTCTCTCTCTCCTGAGCCATGAGGGCAACTCCCAAACCTGGGCATTGTGCCTCCAACTTAGTTAGTTAGAACTTGGTATGCCTTTCCTATCTACTATGTATTTCTATAAATAAACTAGCTTTTCTTATTTTACTAAATCTTAAGTCTCAGTGATCTCAATGCAGGGTAAAAGCCTGCTACTTAGGTAAACACACACACTGTCACACCGTTGATGATCTGTGCTAATATCTATACAAATTTACATAACAGCTTTTGATCAAGGAGGGTCAACAGAGTTACACTCCTGTCTTTCACCTGACACAGGCATTGCACAGGGCAACCAAGGCAGTTTCTGTATGAAACCCAGGCCTGAATCCAGATTGAAATAAATCTACAAAATCTGTTTCCTCCAAGAGTACCTGGATCTGGCTGGCGACCACCCTGTCAAGAACCTTGCCCAGAAAGGGGACATTTGCTGCTGGTCTAAAATTAATAGGATCTTCAGGGTCCAGGGAGGACTAGTACTAGCTCTGATGAATAAGAATGATCTTAGTCTTGGGTATCCAGTGATTCCAAAAAGCCAATGCCTTGCTACTGTAAGCTATAAAAGATTCCAGGTATTTTTTAACCTCTCAATCTGGGCAACTCAGTGCTAAGGGAGGCCATACAGGTACTGCTCTCTGCCCATTCATTCACTCTATTTACTTTCTAGCACTTGGACATGAATGCTGGACAAGCCAGCAATAATAGTTTTTATAGTACTCAAAGTACTTCACATTTTTCATCTCAATAATCAAAACCAGAGCTCTGTAAAATAAACCAATATTATTATATCCATATTGGCCCATTTACTCCAGTTTTATATGGTGAGTGACATACTTTGCTGATGATTGGTTACTTTGTATTCATTTTATTGTTAACTGCCTTGGACACATGCTCATGGAAATGTGGGGTCAAAATATATTCAGTTTTATTACCAATGGGAAGTGGGAGTGGGGGATAGAGAATTTTGCCTTGCCTAGTGACTGCTTGCAGGAAAAAAAAGACAGAAAGGAAACGCTGGTGCTCACCAGTACAAAAAATATTTAATGTAGCTCGATGCATTTTGGAGTCCAAAGACTTCTCCTTTGGGAGCTTGAAAAACAAAGTTCTACAAATACCACTGAAAAGTTCTACTGAAATTATTATTCGAACCTATCCCAATTGTAGAAACGATCTGGAACTATATCAGAGCAAACCAGATTCTTGTCTCCACATCTAAGCTGATCCTCTGTAGGTTCGACAGAGGTGAGTCATTTCTTTAGTTGCTCAAGGATTTGTATCTCACTTTCCCTTTCCAAAGTGAAGATGCCCAGAGTGGCACATATAAAAACAATAATTAAAATACCAATACCGATATCAAAAACATACCGAAGGTGGTAAAAAACAACCCCCTCCAAATGAAAAACAGGACAATCAGACTAGAAGAAAAGAACCTGAGCAGCATAAAAATTAAAAGCTTGTTGGGCAAGTGACATGATGACAGAAAACTAGGAAAATAGGAGAAAACCTAACCTCCTGTGACAAGGAGTTCCATATGCCAGGTGCCACTACAGAAAAACAAACAAACACTCCCGCACTGGTATAGTTGAGGGACCTTGCTTCTAATTCTCATGCCACCTCAAAAACAATTTGGTTAGAGAACTGCATCACAAAATTTGGGTAAGTTTAAATATAAGCAGTCAAACCAGCAGAAATGTAATTGGCAAATTGGATATCACAGAAATGAATACTGGAAGATAGCAGTCAAACTCCTTGCAAGCATTACTATAAAGCCAATGTACACCCCCCCTTCTCCCACCCTTCAAACCCCTCTTTCATTGTTTGTTTCTTTTCTTTTTTTATATAAAAAATAACTCATTAGTCAGACTCTTAATATTAGCAGCTCTTAACACTGATTATTCGTGAACACCTTAGGATGTCAACCACCCTCTTAGGCAGCCTGATGGGTAACTGGGGAGCCAAGAGGAAATACCTTGATTATAAAGTTAACCAGATTATTTGCAAATAATTACATGAAAACAGGAAGAATGCATTCTAAATTTGGGGTGAAGGGGAGGGAGAACACCCTGTTGTTCCTATGATTATTTCAATTTGCCTGTTGTTCTCAGATTTCTGGTTCTTCATGTTAATTCCTTGATAACAGCTATTTTTCTCTTTCTTTTTTATACATATTGACTAGTGATAAGCTTTTGCAATATATCTATACATATATAAAATGCATTGCACACATAAGAAGCTCACTAGAATGCCTTTTCTAGTTGGACCCAACTCCAACAAGAAAAGAAACATATAGGGCAACTAGTGTTGTGGGTGGTTCACTGTGAGGTGGAGGTGGGAGGGAGAGATGGACCATGGTCTTGCCCGTCAACCCTATCAACTCCAAAGGGATCCTACCCATCAAACCCCAAGAAGACTGCCAACAGATGATATTGCTATAACCACTACTTCCAAATGCTTGGTTTCCCTCTGAATTGGCAACTGAAGGGGATGTCTGGCCATTTCAAGACAATCCTGGTCCTGGGGTCTTAAGTTGCACCCATAGTGACTTGGAGTTTTAAACACATATGGAATCAAGGTTCTTTACAGGTATCGAATGCACCCTTGGCATCCTCCCATCACTGCTGAATCAAGAATCCTGACACTTCCTAAGGACTCTTCTGCCTGTTTCTTGCACTTTCAGTATTTGAGTATTACACAGACACTAATTATTTGAAGAGACATGTTTAATTTTCCATTGTAATGTGCCTCTGTATGGTGAGATTAGGCGTTAACCACAGGAACACAGAGAGCCATATTATACTGAGTCAGACCATTTGTCCATCTAGCTCAGTACTATTTATACTGACCAGCAGTGGATCTCCAGGATTTCAAACAGGGGTTGATGCAATGTGGATATGCTGGGGATTAGTACCTTGGCCCTTCTGCATGCAGTGCATATGGTCTGCCACTGAGCTAAGCCTTCCCTCACCCCCCTCAGCAGAAGGAATAATGCTTTTCAGTTTAGAATCCTTAACATGGGAAGTACCAGATCTCACTTACAATGGTGAGCTGAAGTGAAATGTCTTCCACATAATGGAAATGTCACTGGGCAGTTCTTCTCCAGTACTGGCTATCAGAATGCTGGGAGAAGATAAGCCAACTTCATTATGGGTTTTGTTATAGCCTATGAACTGGTTAAAACTGTATTGCATTCATTTGTTGCAATCTGTCTTATGAGGATATGCACTGAGGGCGGGGAACCTGTGTTCCTCTAGGTGCTGTTGGACTCCAACTCCCATCATCCCCAGCCAGCATGGCTAATGGTCATGGAAGCTGTAGTCCAACAACATCTGAAGGGCTACAGGTATCCCATCCTTGGCTTGAAAGACACCCTAGCAGGCTAGAAATCTATTAAATAAATGAATAAAACAATGGTATTCTAAATTAAGAAATACATGATGAAAAAGAACAGATGATTCTGGATATGGCATTCACTCTCAGATTTGTTCTTAAGGAGGCAGAGTTAAAGCATACATAGAGAGGTGCTGTATCATGTTGGGCCCACAGTGCTCTGATATCGTGTCCAGGTTGAGGCTCAGGAACCAGACCAGTTGATGAAAGCAAATCAGTTTTTATTAAAGTAATATCCAGACAAAGACTACGCCGTCTCATGAACTTTAACTGCTAAACCTAACCTGCGACATAGAAGAGAGTTGACAGAACAAGGAACCACTACTCCCCCTGTCCCTTAAGAAGGGGGCAAATGGGCGCAAATTCTCTCACTCCGCCTCAAAGTGCCCTCATCCACACCCCACCTCTCCCCCTTCTTTTGCCGCCTCTTTTGCTGTCTCCTTGTACGTGGTGAAGGGGGTGCCGCCACCCCTCCCCTTCTGAGAAATCTGACTCAGGTGTGGGGAAAGCAGGGGGGCAATGCTTAAACCATCTGGCTGTTTCATCTTGCTTTTTCCTGGATCAGGAGGGGGTTGGATTCCTCCTTGCCCTCCCTCCTTCTCCAACTCCTCCAAGCTTGGAGGGGGAGGAGGCGTGGGAAGCTCACGGTAAGAATCTGTGTCTGTTGGACATTCAAGGTCCTCGCTCCCATACAGTTCTATCTCTGAGATTCCCTCCCTCTCTTCTGCTTCTCCTTCACACGACTCTGTCCAAATGACTCCCTCCCTCTCCTCATCGTCTGAAACTTCAGGGCCCCAATCCTGCATCCTGACACCATCCTCTCCTCCATGCTGTGCTCCCCCCCAACCTGTCGGCTTAGGGCAATGAGGGAACCGTTGATGAAAGTCATCGTTTAGATAGTTTGGTAGACAGTGCTTGGGAGGAGTCAGTGGTCGTGGTGCACGTTGGCACCAACAACATGGGGAAATGCAGCTGTGAGGTCCTGGAAGCAAAATTTAGGTTGCTAGGTAGGATGCTGAAAGCCAGGACCTCCAAGGTGGCTTTCTCTGAAATGCTACCGGTTCCACGCGCAGGACCAGCCAGACAGGTCCAGCTTCGCAGTCTCAATGTGTGGATGAGACAATGGTGTCGGGTGGAAGGGTTTGCATTTGTTAGGCACTGGGGAACATTTTGGGACAAGCCGGGCCTGTACAAAACGGACGGGCTCCACTTGAACCAGAATGGAACCAGACTGCTGGCACTTAAAATTAAAAAGGTGGCAGAGCAGCTTTTAAACTGACTGAGGGGGAAAACCCGACAGGAGCTGAGAAAGGTCCGGTTCGGAATAAACCTCCCCCCTGGGATAAAAACCAAAGAAATGATGAAATTTTAAAAGGGGTAGGCCTAGAAGTAGGCATTGTGAGAGCAGGGACACAGGATATAAATTCAGAAGAGCAAAATTACCACAGGACAAACCACAAGTGCCAAAGACACTTGAAGAGAGACACTGCTTACAAGTGCCTGTACGCTAATGCTAGGAGCCTGCGAACCAAGATGGGAGAACTGGAGTGCTTGGTCTTAGAGGAGAGCATTGATATAGTGAGCATAACAGAGACCTGGTGGAATGGAGAAAACCAGTGGGATACGGTTATCCCTGGATATAAACTATATCGGAAGGACAGGGAAGGACGTATTGGTGGCGGAGTCGCTCTATACGTGAAAGAAGGCATTGAATCCAGCAAGCTCGAAACCCCAAAAGAGGCAGACTCCTCCACAGAATCGTTGTGGGTGGTGATACCATGCCCCAGGAGGGACTTAATACTGGGAACGATCTATCGTCCCCCTGATCAAAATGCTCAGGGAGACCTTGAGATGAGATATGAAATTGAGGAAGCATCCAAACTAGGAAATGTGGTAGTAATGGGTGACTTCAACTACCCGGACATAGACTGGCTGCATATGTGTTCCAGTCATGACAAAGAAGCAAAGTTTCTAGATATTCTAAATGACTATTCCCTAGACCAGACGGCAACCCTGGACTTAATCCTCATTGGGGACCGGGACCTGGTGCAAGATGTAAGTGTTGTTGAACCGACTGGGAGCATTGACCACAGTGCTATTAAATTAAACATACATGTAACTGGCCAATTGCCAAGAAAATCCAACACGGTCACATTTGACTTCAAAAGAGGAAACTTCACAAAAATGAGGGGATTGGTAAAAAGAAAGCTGAAAAACAAAGTCCAGAGGGTCACATCACTCGAAAATGCTTGGAAGTTGTTTAAAAACACTATATTAGAAGCTCAACTGGAGTGCATACCGCAGATCAGAAAAGGTACCGCCAGGGCCAAGAAGATGCCAGCATGGTTAACGAGCAAAGTCAAGGAAGCTCTTAGAGGCAAAAAGTCTTCCTTCAAAAAATGGAAGTCTTGTCCAAATGAAGAAAATAAAAAAGAACACAAACTCTGGCAAAAGAAATGCAAGAAGACAATAAGGGATGCTAAAAAAGAATTTGAGGAGCACATTGCTAAGAACATAAAAACCAACAACAAAAAATTCTATAAATACATTCAAAGCAGGAGACCATCTAGGGAGACCATTGGACCCTTGGATGATAAGGGAGTCAAAGGTGTACTAAAGAACGATAAGGAGATTGCAGAGAAGCTAAATGAATTCTTTGCATCTGTCTTCACAGTGGAAGATATAGGGCAGATCCCTGAACCTGAACTAACATTTGCAGGAAGGGATTCTGAGGAACTGAGACAAATAGTGGTAACGAGAGAGGAAGTTCTAAGCTTAATGGACAATATAAAAACTGACAAATCACCGGGCCCGGATGGCATCCACCCGACAGTTCTCAAAGAACTCAAATGTGAAATTGCTGATCTGCTAACTAAAATATGTAACTTGTCCCTTGGGTCCTCCTCCGTGCCTGAGGACTGGAAAGTGGCAAATGTAACGCCAATCTTCAAAAAGGGATCCAGAGGGGATCCCGGAAATTACAGGCCAGTTAGCTTAACTTCTGTCCCTGGAAAACTGGTAGAAAGTATTATTAAAGCTAGATTAACTAAGCACATAGAAGAACAAGCCTTGCTGAAGCAGAGCCAGCATGGCTTCTGCAAGGGAAAGTCCTGTCTCAGTAACCTATTAGAATTCTTTGAGAGTGTCAACAAGCATATAGATAGAGGTGATCCAGTGGACATAGTGTACTTAGACTTTCAAAAAGCGTTTGACAAGGTACCTCACCAAAGGCTTCTGAGGAAGCTTAGCAGTCATGGCATAAGAGGAGAGGTCCTCTTGTGGATAAGAAATTGGTTAAGAAGCAGAAAGCAGAGAGTAGGAATAAACGGACAGTTCTCCCAATGGAGGGCTGTAGAAAGTGGAGTCCCTCAAGGATCGGTATTGGGACCTGTACTTTTCAACTTGTTCATTAATGACCTAGAATTAGGAGTGAGCAGTGAAGTAGCCAAGTTTGCTGATGACACTAAATTGTTCAGGGTTGTTACAACAAAAAGGGATTGCGAAGAGCTCCAAAAAGACCTCTCCAAACTGAGTGAATGGGCAGAAAAATGGCAAATGCAATTCAATATAAACAAGTGTAAAATTATGCATATTGGAGCAAAAAATCTTAATTTCACATATACGCTCATGGGGTCTGAACTGGCGGTGACCGACCAGGAGAGAGACCTCGGGGTTGTAGTGGACAGCACGATGAAAATGTCGACCCAGTGTGTGGCAGCTGTGAAAAAGGCAAATTCCATGCTAGCGATAATTAGGAAAGGTATTGAAAATAAAACAGCCAATATCATAATGCCATTGTATAAATCTATGATGCGGCCGCATTTGGAATACTGTGTACAGTTCTGGTCGCCTCATCTCAAAAAGGATATTATAGAGTTGGAAAAGGTTCAGAAGAGGGCAACCAGAATGATCAAGGGGATGGAGCGACTCCCTTACGAGGAAAGGTTGCAGCATTTGGGGCTTTTTAGTTTAGAGAAAAGGCGGGTCAGAGGAGACATGATAGAAGTGTATAAAATTATGCATGGCATTGAGAAAGTGGATAGAGAAAAGTTCTTCTCCCTCTCTCATAATACTAGAACTCGTGGACATTCAAAGAAGCTGAATGTTGGAAGATTCAGGACAGACAAAAGGAAATACTTCTTTACTCAGCGCATAGTTAAACTATGGAATTTGCTTCCACAGGATGCAGTAATGGCCACCAGCTTGAATGGCTTTAAAAGAAGATTAGACAAATTCATGGAGGACAGGGCTATCAATGGCTACTAGCCATGATGGCTGTGCTCTGCCACCCTAGTCAGAGGCAGCATGCTTCTGAAAACCAGTTGCCGGAAGCCTCAGGAGGGGAGAGTGTTCTTGCACTCGGGTCCTGCTTGCGGGCTTCCCCCAGGCACCTGGTTGGCCACTGTGAGAACAGGATGCTGGACTAGATGGGCCACTGGCCTGATCCAGCAGGCTCTTCTTATGTTCTTATGTTCTTAAAGTCTCTTACTAAGTCTGGAGCATTGACATCGCTCTCATTTTCCCACGATCTGTCAGCTGGTCCATAACCCTTCCAATGAATCAAATACTGTAGTTTATTACGCTTTCTCCTTGAGTCCAGAATCTCTGCCACTTCAAACTCAGTTTGCTCATCCACTATTAATGGTGTCCCTGGAGATTCCACCGGTCTTAACTCACTGGGAGGGGCGGCTTTCGTTAACAAGGAGCGATGAAACACAGGATGTATTTTAAAAGTATCTGGCAACTTCAGACGATAAGCCACTGGGTTGATTTGCACCTCTATTTCAAAGGGTCCCACTCTCTTATCCTGCAGCTTCTTGCATTTGCCCGGCATCTGGAAGAAGCGGGTAGACAACCATACCTTGTCTCCTATCTGAAGGGGGGTCCCCTCCCGTCGATGTTGATCAGCAACTCGTTTATACTCCACCTTGGCCTCATCTAATTGTTGTTTCAGTATCTGCTGCACCGCCTGAAGCTCCTGCAGAAATTCCCCTGTGGCTGGTACAGGCGTACTCCCTGTACTGCTGGGGAAAGCCTTGGGATGGAATCCATAGTTAGCGAAGAAAGGTGTTTGTCCAGTACTGGTATGCAAGGAGTTATTATAAGCAAATTCTGCAAAATGCAAATAGGAAACCTGACATCTGAAGACCATGAAAAAGAAAGATTTGGAAGCAAAAGGTTATGCTAAAAAAAATCAGAATTGGCATGACTATTGGCCAAAAAGACTTCAGGTTTGACTAATGTACACATTTTGCAAGCCATTTCTGACCATATAATGCATTTTTGTATGTTATTCTCACTCATATATTCATTTTTATGCCCACTGTCCGCTAATATACACATTTTTTTAACATTCATTGGTTGGCGAACTGTATCACAAAATTTAAATAAGTGTAAACCTTGAAGGATGGCTGTGTTTCAGTTCTCATATGGTTTAGGAAAGTGCAAATTTGATAGATTTGGCTTCAAATATGAACTGAATCAAAATTCTCATCCATCCCTATTTGGAACCAAGGACGTCACCAGTCAAAACTGACAGACAACACCAAAACTGGAAATGTAGGGATTGCAAAAACTTAGACAGAGTCTTTCTGCACATTTATAGACATAACACTAACATGGTACATTGTATAGCCAAGATGGAGGTTTGAAGACAAAAATTTGCACTGGCCAGGATTACAGGACACAGTGTGTGTGTGTGTGTGTGTGTGTGTGTGAGGTGATCACGAAGGATGGGGGAGAAATTCAATCAGTTTGCCTTTAAAGCTGAATTTATCAAATTTGCACTTTCTGAAACAATATGATAACTGATACAGAGCAATCCTTTTAAAACCGCACTTATCTGATTTCTGTGATGCAGTTGTGTAACCATACAATGTTTACAAAAATGCATATATCAGGGGAAAGTGTGCATAAAAATGAATTTATGAGTGAAAATAACACATAAAATGCATTATAGGATAAATTGCTTACAAAAATGTGTACATTAGTCAAAACTGCATAAAAATGTGTTTATTTGGAGAAATTTGCACTAAAACTCTGAAGAATTTTCATGAGGATTTTCTTTTTTAAAAAAATTGCAAATCACTGCAGAAATGTGGAGAGCCCAATTTAAGTTTGGAAAAATGAGAAACAGCGAGAACCAATACTGACAGATCCTTCCATCCCTAGTGATTGCTGCTCTCCCACCTTGTGTCTTTCTATCGTTTGAATGGACTTGGCCTGAATGGCCCTATTGCAACAGCTGAGGTCTTTTTAACAGTAATTATGTTCCTCTGAAGCTTGACTTCTTTAACACAGCTTACTTTTATTAACTGACAAACTTTGCTTGCAACAACAGAACTCTGCTTCTACAAACTATAAAGAAAAGGGAAAAAAGAAACAGAAAAACCCAGTTGCTTTAATTTTTCATATTACTCAATGGGAATTACATAAAAAGATATTTATTTATTTATTTATTTATTTATTTATTTATTTATTTATTTATTTATTTCTGCGATTTATTTATCGCCCATCTGGCTGGAAACCGAGCCACTCTGAGCGATGTACAAAATCATAATATATAAGTATCACAACATCAAAACAGCAATAAAACTAAAACAACAGGTAAAGGTTACTACAATAAAGTTCAATAAAGCTTCTGGCCCGTATAGTCCACAAGGTGCGTCATTTGTGAAACCGAAAGCGGCATCTCCTCTCATTCTCAGCATCCAGCATCCAGCGTAGCAAACAGCGAGAGGCGGCACAAACAGGCCCCACGAAGACACGGCCAACAGGAAAGTTCTCCCCGAGAAGCCAAAAGCAAAGGCGATGAGAGTCAAAACACGGCTGACACAAGGCAAAACGAGCAAGGCCAGCACGGCAGGACAACGGAGGCCACAGGGGCGTGCCCCAACCCCAGCAGCCAACGGAAGACTGCCGTGGCAAACAACGCTGTCTCCTGAATAGAGGCCGCAGCCCCAGGCTTGCCGAAGGGCCGCAGCTCATCCCCAGCTCCGATCCGGCAACCAGGAAACGGCAGCGGCGGCAGCCCAGTGTAGGTGAAAGTCTTACATCGTATTTCTGATAGCTGGCATCCAGGTCGGGTCCGAGGGTGGTGACATAAGAGAGGGGAGAGGCTACCCCGTATTTTCCAATGCATTGTAACCTCCAACAAAGGAGAAATTACCGCATAAAAGCTGTTTGTTGCGGAGCTCCCTCGCCCGTAGCTGTTACTCCTGCCACCATGATGTTGGCCTCCTTTATTACCCATAAAGAAACAA
Source organism: Rhineura floridana (assembly GCF_030035675.1). Classification (NCBI taxonomy): domain Eukaryota; kingdom Metazoa; phylum Chordata; class Lepidosauria; order Squamata; family Rhineuridae; genus Rhineura; species Rhineura floridana. The sequence continues at coordinate 33,823,903 of NC_084480.1, read as the reverse complement.
TACCGTTTCAACAGCCCCTTCAAATCAATGGTGCCTGGCCTCTGTAAAGTAGGACATTTGGCCACCCTATTGAGACCAGGATCCGGCACTGGCAAGAGGTCATAGCTCAGTCATACCAGACATATTGGATTTTATATACATCAAGTCCTAGTTTGACATATCCAGTTAACAGGGTCTCAGGTAACAAATCTTGGGAAGAGTCAACATTTGGGACAATGGAAAGTCACAGCAAGTTGGATTAGGTAGTGTTACTACTAGCTGGAGTAATGGTTTTCATTAAGTCCTAAACACACAATGGGAGGAAAGGTGATTTTCCCCAAACCAGTCATACATCAATAAGAACATAAGAAGAGCCTGCTGGATCAGGCCTGTGGCCCATCTAGTCCAGCATCCTGTTCTCATAGTGGCCAACCAGGTGCCTGGGGGAAGCCCGCAAGCAGGACCCGAGTGCAACAACACTCTCCCCTCCTGAGGCTTCCGGCAACTGGTTTTCAGAAGCATGCTGCCTCTGACTAGGGTGGCAGAGCACAGCCATCACGGCTAGTAGCCATTGATAGCCCTGTCCTCCATGAATTTGTCTAATCTTCTTTTAAAGCCATCCAAGCTGGTGGTCATTACTGCATCTTGTGGGAGCAAATTCCATAGTTTAACTATGCGCTGAGTAAAGAAGTACTTCCTTTTGTCTGTCCTGAATCTTCCAACATTCAGCTTCTTTGAATGTCCACGAGTTCTAGTATTATGAGAGAACTTTTCTCTATCCACTTTCTCAATGCCATGCATAATTTTATACACTTCTATCATGTCTCCTCTGACCCGCCTTTTCTCTAAACTAAAAAGCCCCAAATGCTGCAACCTTTTCTCATAAGGGAGTCGCTCCATCCCCTTGATCATTCTGGTTGCCCTCTTCTGAACCTTTTCCAACTCTATAATATCCTTTTTGAGATGAGGCAACCAGAACTGTACACAGTATTCCAAATGCGGCCGCACCATAGATTTATACAACGGACCTTAGGAATAAGATGCCTTATACTGAGTCAGAGCCACTGGTCCATCTAGCTCAGTATTGTCATCACTGACTGGCATTGGCTCTCCAGGGTATCAGACAGGGAATCTCTCCAGCCCTACCTGCTGAAGATTGAACCTGGGACCTTCTGCATGCAAGGCACATGCTCGCCTACTGAACTGTGGCCTTTCCCTAAAATATGGCCTTGTCTATGGAGAGGCAATATTGCACATCAACTAACAATGGCCACCACCTCCCAGTTTGAGTACTATAGATCAACATTCATATTATCACTTATGTATAAAAATATATCATTTTGGTACAGGAGAGGATGGCATGTGTATGCATGTACGTGATGGTGGAAGTGGTGGTGGAGGATCTTACATTAAAAGGTAGTTGTTAGGGGCAGGCCAGTGTCACTGAAAGTTCCAATCCAGATTGTAGGGTTCACTTGAAAGGGGCTTGTATTTCTATATGAAGGTAGCCAAAAATCCAAATGCTTTGGGGGGATCTCACAAGAAGGTCAGGTGCACTGAGTGTGTAATAAGTAGGAGGCAATGCAGCAGCCATTATCTTCCCTCTGACAAGGGAGCAGCTCACTGACCTGGCATGCTGACAAATGGAGAGGAAAACTCTGCGGCGAGATGTAAATTCTCCACACACATCCCTCATGAATATCTTGTCTCCAAGATTCAGGCTGGTGACCTGGAAAACAAGGTTTCTCTCCAATCAGAATGACAGGCAGAGCTGGTTTCCTGTTAGGAAGACTACTAGGTGTGTAAAAAAATTATGATTTCCAAAGGAAAAAAATGAGATGTCACACAGCGCAAAATATTACTGTCAAATGGTCTCTCTGTAGCCCCTTTGAGTGACAGCTGTTAAGAATTCAATTGTGTGTGAGAGACATACTGGAAGGCAGGATGGAAGCTGGGCTGGGGTGGAGGAAGGGAATTCAAGAGAATAGACATTTTCAATTCAAATGCTCATTTGAGAATAAACTGAATATATCTGTCATTCCTTATGGCCTAGAGGTTAATTTTTAAAAAGAATTTCCATTAGTAACACAAATTATAACCTTGTCAAAGCCTCTTATGAAAGGTAACCAGTGTTGAAAGACATAGATGGAAAAGCTACTCTGGCAAAATGCATAACCTTGACTCTTAGAGAATTTATTCTTATGGACATTTCATTAATTTATCAGTTATGGATATAGTTAAGTGGTTGGTTGGATGTTATTGTGGTTATAGAAGGATACAATTGTTTAAAGATTTCCTCCCCTTGTGAGCTGATTTCCATTTCTATGTTCATGTAGAGTTGAACACTCATTGATGTGCCTGCCATTTTGATTTTCATTAGATTTTCATTAAAATTAGGCCATACAAACATAACATGTCTGAATCCTGAATGTCTTAAGTTAGTCACAGCCTGTTGGTTGATTCTTGCCTTTAGACTAAAAAAAGTGAGAGTGTGTTTTTTTTTGTAATGCCGCTGCTTGAGGTTTTGTGGTAAGGGTTTGAAAGGACCTTGGCCAGGTTCCCTCTTAGAGGATCCCTCCCGTTGGCAAATCCTAGTAGGCTGACTTGGTGGTGGGCAGCAGCAACTGCAATCCAAGCAGTGTCAGGCTGCTGGGTTTAACCACCATTGAAATTTCCCACAAGGCCCCTGTGAGACTCCATGTCACTGTGGAAATTAAAATGGCAGCCCCCAGTGGTCAGTGTCTCTACTGGGACACAAGGGCTCCAACAGCTTCCCAAAGATGCTGGGGGCTGGTACCAGCCTGGTTGTGGTCCATTTGGGTGAGAAAGGTTTTTCCTGCTACTTCAGTGGCGTCTTTTCCCCTTGACTGAGGAAGGACTGCCTTAATGCACATACAATAATTCTGTTCCAAGTTACAAGATGCAGTTCCTATCAAGACACCCACACCAACAAAATTTTAACAAGGGAACCCAAAAGGCAAAACCAAGGACAAAATAGGAACAGTGATTTACTAGGGATGGGTATAGGAATGGGTGAGAAGTTCGCTAAAATCAAACTGTTGGCACCAGACTTCACCATAGTTTGCAAATTCGCTATATTTGTGGACTGATCCTGAATTCTGCAGTCTTCTTCAGCTTTTCCCAACATGTTTTTTTAAAAAAACCATATAAAATACAATAATATTATGATCACTGTATTCCCTGTGCCATGTTAAGGTAAAGCTGACCAGCATAGGTCTTTGCTTTGCAAACTTTAAACTGATCAGCATCTTTGCTTTCTTAAGGTGAAACTGACCAACATGGAACTTTGCTTTGCTAACATAAAACTGACCAGTATGAGCCTTTGCTTTGCTAACATGAATCTGTCCAGGCAATCTCTCCCTCTCTCTCGCTGTAACTGACCAGGCAATCTCTCCCTCTCTCTCGCTGTAACTGACCAGGCAATCTCTCCCTTTCTCTCGCGGTAACTGACCAGGCAATCTCTTGCTTCCCAATACAATTCAGAAGCAGGAGGAGGAGGAGGAGGAGAGATTGGCTGGGCACAGGGCAGAGAGAAAGCCACTTTACTTTCTGAAAGGAAAAATTGTTAGAAATAATAATAACAATATTATAATTTTTCAGCAGAGAAGAAACCCCGAATCAGTAAAAGCAAAGGATAGAGGGAAAATAATGAAAATGGTTCATCACCACTTGCTACTTTGGCAGAATGTGATCTGAATAAGCACCACCAAACAGATCCCATCCCTAGATGGGTATCAGAGTGTCTTGGGACACTCATCACAATAGTGTAAGAAACAAGCTGTGGGTGTGTCAGAGGCAGGTGCTGGGGTGTAGTCATCCAGGATCTTGGGGGTCTTAGATCCCTTATTTTTGGGGAGCAGGGTACAGCAGGAACCCTATGTCTCCAGCATCCTACAAGCCAATCAGCATGAAAAGGAAGTGTGTAATTAGGCCAATCAGCAAGATTCCTTGTCCTTTCCTGCTGATTGGAGCTGATCAGAGTGAATGGTAGTGAGTCAGCCAATGAGAAGCCTCTTTTCAGTGGCTAACACTCCCTCCTTTCAAGCTGATTGGCTCCTACACACATCTGTTGTTGTGGGAGAAGGCATTAACAAGGATCTCATTTTCAACCCAGCAGCATAAAAGGGTGCATGTTGTGACTATCAGGAAGGGACCCTGCACTTCTGAATTTGCCATTACACTACTGGGCAGGTGTCAGTTTTAGTATTTGGGAACCGTGAGACACAAAGTAGATAAGGAAAGCAGAGAAGAGACATGTTGAAAAAGGGACAAGAGAGGGAAGCATGGAAGAGGGAAATGAAACGGACAAGAGAGAAGCAGTGTTGTCTTAGAGGAAGCAAAAGTTGAAAGAGGAACATGGGAGGTATAGAGAAACGTCTGAGGCCATTAACCTCATTGGCGAGCCAGAAAGGATGAGAAAAAAGACTAATGGGGTCAAGAAGGGACCACTACACTAGAGAAAAGAGAGGGAAGGATCTTGTAATGAAAGGGATCCTCAAGTTCTCAGAGTAGTGAGGGATTCTGATGATTCTAGGGATCTTGAAGAGCTGTGCCATCCATGGCATTCTTTCCTTACCCCTATCCATATCTGGCACCCAAGACATCATATCCAAGCCAAATTAGGGTGGCTAGTTGGTCCAATGTCTAATGTCAGTCACATCTATGTTGGCTCTTATCTTAATCCAGCTCTGGCTAAAGGTTGAATATAGAATTTCATCCTGATATTGCTAAAGAGGTGTTTAGCATTGAAACAAATACCTGTACTTGTCATTTTCAGCATGGAATGGGGCTAGTTCCCTACTTACTGTTCAAGAAAATGCAGTGCCAAAGAAGGAGAGTAACCTTATGAAAAGTCTAATTAATAACAAAAAATCCTTTGTAAGAAATTCCCATCATAAGATGAGAAATATTTTTTATGAGTGCATTTCCCTATCAAAAATCTCAAGCATCTCTAGATTTTAAAAAAGAATCAGGCAGCAGGTGCTGGGAAAGATCTCTCCTGAGACCTTGGAGAACTGCTGCTAGTGAGAAAAGGCAGTGCTAGGCTGGAGGTGCAAAGCCTGATCAGGTATAAGGTAGCTGTGTCCTATGTTCATGCGGCATCCAGCTTTTAGCAGCCCTTGAAGAACATTTAGAGTTTTAGGTGGTGCAAAATAGGGATGGAGGAGAATTTTGTTCGGACCACACATTTAAGCAAACGGATCACATACACACTTCCTGGACTAATTCACAACTGGCAATGTAATTATCTTTCAGATTTCGCTCTTGTCTGAATTTTGCAATATAGCTCAGCTCAAAAAATGTACCCAAATATGTATTTTAGGATACAATACATTTTAGGATAAAGTAAATTTAGAAATACATAGATTGAGATAGACCATGTGTTCAAATATGAATTGTCATACAATTATTTTTAAATTTGCAGTTTAACACAGAAACAGGACAGATAAATAGAAAACCAAGACAAATGGATTTAGGGCTGTGGACAGCCTCCTAATCCAACCTGGGCTGACTCAGGGACCACCTACCTTAGATCCATCCCAAATCAATCTGAGGGATGAGGTTTGAGGCTTAAAGCTTGAATTAGCCTGTAGCCAGCCTTTCCTGTTAGGTGAGGCAGCCACATTTCTAGGTAGGACTTTTTTTTTATGATGGGGAGAGAGATGCATAGTGCTTGCCAGTCTCCCCGCCTCCCACTGACAGAGAGGACGTGAGGACCAGGCCAGGGGAAGGGAAATGCAGTGACCCTTCTCCTCCATGCTGAGAGTGTGTTAACTTACATGGATGAAGTTTATCTATTGAATTGTCTAATTTCTTTTTGAGAGATCTCCAGGAATACCTGGTGTCAAAAGTTTGCCTTTGCCTATAGCTGTTGTCCTCTTTCACCTATGGTCTGTCCCTGTATTCTGATTCTTCATAAGTTGAGCTAATTTGGTAATGACAGTGAGCTCCTGAGCTTGGCCTTGATGCTGTATGAGGTATCTCAGTTTTAGATTTCACCCAAAAAACCAAACTTTTCCATACTAGTTTAGGGAAGGGCAGGGAGAAAGTAAATACTTTGTTTGTTTACTCCTCCTTCAGAGTCCCTCCTTCTAGTCATATCTATCTATCTATCTATCTATCTATCTATCTATCTATCTTGAAAAGGCCTCATGCTAAGCTGCACACATTGGGAAAATCAGGATTTAGGCCTGAGTTAAAGTGGCCAGCCAGTTACCTAACTATAGTGTACAGTTCTATTTGACTGTTTTAATCAATGAGGTACTCAAGAAAAAGAAATAATAGCCACTATGATTGTGAGTATAGTGAATGCTTTAAAAGAGTAAAAGCTAACATCTCTTTATTTCACCCTTTAGCAATAAGCATCCAATTCTGCTTTACAGATTATAATAACTTCAGAATAAACAAACTCCTACTTCTTACTGCAGGCAAATAAATATACTTCTTTATTGCTGGCTTGATAGAGAACACAATGGAAATGGAAACGGAAAAGCAGAGCAAAGGAAAGTCCAAGGGGTGGAGTCTAACTGTAGTCCATACTACAAAGTTCTAATATTTAACTCTTCAAGGGTCATGTTCTTTTACAAGCTGTTTTGTTCAGGTCCATGTAAGTAATTATAGAGTGGCTGTGATCATGAAAAATCCACCCTTAGTCAGGGAAAGTCTTGAGTGAGCAGGCTTTGGGGGCTCTTCCAAATGAGCCAATGTTGTGCACTCACCCTGCCTTATTCATTGAATTTTTTCAGAGTCCTATTCTTAAATTGCTCATGTTCTTAAAACAAGCTATTATTCTATAAATTTAGGTTGTCATTGTCTGTCATGCCACAAATTAAAAAGAAGATAATTTCCCCCAAAAAATGTCGGGGGGGGGCAAAGCACAGCTCAGAGGGACAGAGCCCCCTTCCTTTCCAAGCTACAGGGCTGCCTCCAGATTGCCCCTGATTGCTCTGGGTGACTTAACCCATGGTGATCTAGTGCTGTATCCACCCAACTCAACCAAAGCCTGGATCCCCCTGAACTGGCCCAATTAGGTCTGAGTTTTGGGCTTTGGCCCTATGATGAATAAACACATGCAAAATTGGCATGGACTGGAAATTGACTGATCTGTCCAATCTGGAGCAGCCAGAGTTTGGGCTGGGGTAAGTATTTTGGAGCACATTAACCTGGGATTATGTGAGTTGCCCTAGCTTCCAATTTGTTTAAAGGAACAATTCGACGGTCTGGTTAGGCTTTGGACATGATTAGCTTTGGATCTAGCTATGCTGTGAATGACCATGCCCCCCCCCATGAAAGGGGAATCTGTTTGCATCAGAAGTTTCCAGGTTCAAGCCCTGGCATCTCCAGTTATTATTTATTTATCAGGGCTGGGTATGTCTCCTGTCTGAAGCCCTGGAGACCTGTTGCCAGTCAGTGTAGACAATACTGATCAAGATGAACTAATAGTCTGATTCACTATAATGGAGGTTTCTGTTCAGAAAGTGTAGTCTGAGCACTACATTCATCGTTAGAGGCCTTTCTCTACATTCCTTGGACTTCAAAGCTTATCTGTCTGAGACATGGGACAGGGTTGTCTGAACAATGGCACCAAGAATATGGAACTTTCTTCCTTGGGGAATTCAGTTGGCTTCCTCTCTTCAAGCTTCAGTGGCAAAGATATTCTTGTTTCATCAGCCATTCGCCCTGCCTTAATTATTTTCCTTGTCATTATAGGATGGGCTATTGTTCCAGGGTTTCTCTAGCTCTCTGTTATTAATGATATGTTATTGTTATTTTTTTTGTATATTGGTTTTCATATGGCCACCAAATTTATCTTAAAAGGAGCTGTACCAGCTCCAAGGATAGAGGCAGCATGGCTCTGAATTCCCATTCCTGGGAAGCAACAGCAGGAAAGGATTGTTGTGCTTATGGGCAGCGTTGGCTGGTGGCTCCACCTTGGACAGATCCTCAAAAGTTCAGACTGAACCCCAGCGTGGATTCCACTACCTCACTGACATGGAGCCACCGGCGGTCACTGCTTGTGGGTACACAAGGGGCATCTGGATGATCACTTTGGGAAACAGCACACTGGACAACATAGGCCTTTGGTCTGACCCAGCAGGACTTCTTCTGTATTTTCTTAAATTGTTGTGAGCTGACTTGGGGGGCCCAATATTGAAAAGCAGGATAGAAATCTTACAATAAAAAGTGTTTTTTCTTTAAACTTCACAAGTTTCAGAGTTCAAAAAACAATGCATTTGCTGAAAAGTTTTCTGTGCCAACAAACAGCTCACACAAACTCAAGTTATAAAGTGTGCTAGATATCTTTTGTTTCGCTGAAGCCAACTGGTTACTGTCACTGGCGTTGAACTCTATATTCAGTTTCCATGTCAGCTGTCAATTGACGCCCATGGATAGTTGTTGAAAGTCTGCTAAATGCTCTCCCAAGTGATACTTCATTTAGCTCTGTGCCACTGTGAAGTGCAAAGGTGGGCAGATCGTCCACATTCACCACCTATGACTGTTGCAGCACTTACTTATCTCAAGCATACTTGTCCAGGGAGCGGGGAGGAGGGATTATCTTGAATTGTGATGTGTTAAGCATCTTGTGCAGACATGCAACTAAAACATAGTGCATAGTGACTGAGCTTCCCAATAAACAGTAGACAGTGCAAGCAAGCACACAAGAGAATATTTTTTTTATTTAAAATGTTTTAGGCTACTTTTCTTATGCCTATCCAGTGCAACTTACAAACAAAACAAAAGATAAAAACTGTACAAATGTAAACTTTTGAAATGTAACACTACAGAGCAATGCTTTCCATAAATATTACAGAATTGGAAAGAACATCATTGAGTCAGACCATCACCCACCTAACAAACATCATACCTGGAAGACCAGTTGAAAAAGATAAGTCTTCAAGGCCATCCAAATAGCCTGTGGTATATACATATGGCGCGGGTGCAATATAAGGGACATCCATAGTGGTGTGGTCACTCTAGAGGAGGACCTCACCTTTGTGGCACCTCCTTTATTGACTGAGGGGGTGGGCACACCAGGAGAACCTCTGAAAAGGATCACAAGGTAGGACCTATGGGTATAGGTGGTCCAATAAAAAGCTTGGGCCCAAACCTTTTAGGGCTTTAAAGGTCAGAGCCAACTGTGATGTTCCTGTATTAATGTAAATATGGTAAGTGCTGTTTGTATAGAAGATACATGGTAAGTGGAATGAAAGAGGAGGGGGGGAGTAGATGAGCAGCAGAATGCTGGATGATTGGCTGAGCGTTTGAATGGCTGAGAGTATAAATGGAAGAATGACAGTTGAATCTGGGTGGACGTTGGTGGGTTTTAGAGGTGTTTGAGAGGTGTTTGGAGGTGGGTGTTAGGTGGTGGATGTGGGGAGAGTGTGGAGTTCGGATTAATACTAAGACAAGTATCACAGGAATAGATGAAACCATATGCTTATGTGCCTTTATAAAGTAATCTTGTTATTTCTAATATTTAATAAACACTATTTTGGTTTACCGGAGGCCTGATCCTTGGCTGGGGAATATACAGACCAGAGGGGAGGGCAAGGTACTTACCAAGGCTGAAGGGAAACTGTAACAATTGGTGGCAGCGGTGAAGGGAAGAATATAACACCACAAGTATCCAGAGCAACCCAGAATTATATGCATTCTATATAGATCAAAGGGACTGGGACAGCTTAAGCACGCAGTCACAGAGGTAACCTGATTGAGAGAGACTCAGGCAGAGTCTCTGGGAATACTGGTTATAGGATGTGACTGGTGGTGCTGCCTAGCAGGGGGATCTGGTGAGGTCTGTGCTAGAGCGGAGAGAGAAACCATAAAAAAGGACAGTCCGGACTGGTGGAGTCCCTGGTGGTGCCTAGTGACAGGCAGTAGCCACGAGCAGGTAGGAACCTGACAGGGAGAGCCAGGGAAGTGTGTCACACCAACATCTTGAATTGGACTGGAAATGCACTGATTACCAGAGCAGCTGATATAATAAAGGTGTAACATGCTGACTGCCTCAGCCTCATAGGACTCTGGTAGCTGTATTCTGAACCAGCTGAAGTTCCTGAACCAACTTCCAGGCCAGCCCCTCATAGAGCATATCACTCAACTTACTGTCTTCCATGCCCATATATGTCTTGGCATTGTATGGTGCCACATAGTCTATTTCAAGGGTATTCAATGGGGTGTTGCTGGACTACAGTTCCCAATATCCCTAATTATTGGCCATGTTAGCTGGAGTTGATGGGTGTTCACAGCATTTGGAGGGTGTCATGTTTGCTACCTCTGTTACCAACACACACCAAACTGAGGATGAAGAGCTCTCCATATGGCCAAAGTTACTGTGTGCCCTCAGGAAGGATTTTTACAATTAGGCATGGTAATGTATAATAATGGGAACCAAAGTTTTCCACATGTGGGGGCATGGAGAGAGACAGCTCTGGGGAACACCAACACAGAATCAAAACCAAGGGCAGCAGACATTTTAAGTAGTTCAGGCACTGGTAACTTTAACACTAGATTACTGCAATGTACTCTGTGTGGGGCTTCTCTTGCACTTGGCCTACAAACTGCAGTTAGTGCAGAATGCTGCAGCATGATCGCTGACAGAAGTAAGACCAGAGCTTGGAAGATTACTTTTAAAAAGTAATAAATTACAGTTACTGTTACATGGCTCAAAAAAGTAGTAATTACCATTACAATTACAATTGCTCTGAAAGTAACTGATTACTTTTTCTCAAAAGTAATCACTACAGTTACATTTCAGTTACTTTTTTTTAAAAATGCCTACAAGGTGCTGGCCTTGGCTGCTGCACATCTAAGTAGCCTAAAACAACATTAAAAATAAACACATACATACAGAGGTAGTAGAATAATTCTTTTTATCCATGATAGCAATGGTGGTCTCTCCTCTGGTAAGGGAGGTGGAGAGGGAGGCAGAGGCCACTACTTAGATATTTGCATGTCAAACCAAGTGCACCCCCCACTCAGCCAGCAAGCATAATCTCTCTCATTTAACCACCTCCCGGACCCTGCCCTGCCACCAACAAAGGGAAACTCACCCAAGCAAACATTTTCTCCTGGGATGCAAAAAAGTTAAAATACTGCAAATGCAGCACAGTAGCCAGAGACACTTTGTGTGCCAAGTGCAAACACAGTATTCACACACACACACACGCACGTGCAAACACACACACACACATGTTGTCATCTTTCACCTCCGCAGTTCTTTATCTCTATGTTTCTATGTTCACCGCCCAGAGAGCTATTGCTAGTCGGGCGGTATATAAATTAAATAAATAATAATAATAATAATCTCCATTCTGCTGCTGCCTCCTTCTCCTCCTTTATCCATGTCCTTGCCCTCCTGCTCCTTTTCCCCTCCACTCCATTTTTTAAAACAATTTTCTCCACTCACCCCATCTCACTCTCCATCTCCTCCCTTGTCACCCACAGACCATGATGATAATGAAAGTTAAAGAGGAAAGCACAAAAGCAGGACTACAGCTGAACATCAAGAAGACTAAAATAATGACAACAAAAGATTTATGTAATTTAAAGTTGACAATGAGGACATTGAACTTGTCAAGGATTATCAATACCTCGGCACAGTCATTAACCAAAAGGGAGACAATAGTTAAGAAATTAGAAGAAGGCTAGGACTGGGGAGGGCAGCTATGAGAGAACTACAAAAGGTTCTCAAATGCAAAGCTGTATCACTGAACACTCAAGTCAGGATAATTCAGACCGTGGTATTCCCGATCTCTATGTATGGATGTGAAAGTTGGACAGTGAAAAATCAACTCATCTGAAATGTGGTGTTGGAGGAGAGCTTTGCAGATACCATGGAATGCGAAAAAGACAAATAATTGGTTGTTAGAATAAATTAAACGAGAACTATCATTCTCCTGCTGGGAGAAAGGGCAGGATATAAATAAAAAAATAAAAAAATAAAATCATTAGAAGCTAAAATGATGAAACTGAAGTTATCATACTTTGAACACATAATGAAAAGACATGATTCACTGGAAACGACAATAATGCCAGGAAAAACAGAAGGGGTAGAAAAAGAAGACCAAACAAGAGATGGATTGATTCCATAAAGGAAGCCACAGACCTGAACTTACAAAATCTGAACAGGGTGGTTTATAACAGACGTTATTGGAGGTCACTGATTCATAGGGTCACCATAAGTCGTAATCGACTTGAAGGCACATAACAACATACCGGTATGTGCTGTCGTTCATGCATAGGCACTCCTTCCTATCCTAGTCCATTCCATTCTGTCTCATAGTTTGAGAGCTTTCAAAAGCAAAATGCCACATTAAAATTCAAAAGTAATAACTATCAAATACAGATTTTAAATAGGGATTGGAGATAAATTTGTTCAGTTTGCATTTTAAAGCAAACCTACCTAATCTGCGCTTCTCAAATCAATAAGCAAACAGAAACACAACTATTCTTCAAAAATTAGCATTTCTCTAAATTTTGTGATGCGGTTCTCCAACCAAAAAGTGTGCACAAAAATGCATAGATTAGCAAAGATAATGAGCAAAACTACATTATATTAAAGGAAAATGATTGTAAAAACGTGTATATTAGGAGAAAGCTGCACAAAAATGTATATGAATTCACAAATTAATGTGGAAATGGAGTGAAGGCTGGAAAACGAGAAACTGAGAGAAGCTGAAACAGGTTCATTCTTCCCTAGGTCCAAGTGCTGCCTTTCTATTTCAAAATCACACGCACACACACAGAGGTAACAGCTACTCCAAAAAGCCTAGTGGCTGTTTGTGTGGGCATTCCAAATGTGGCCACAAGTGCCCCCGAGAGTGATATGCCATCCTCCCAGGAACTGATATGCCATCTTTTTGAAAGACTCAGCCCCTCTTTTCTCTAGAAATAAAGCCCTGCTTAAATGATCATCATTAAAGGAGTAAACATTTTGGTATTCAACGCTGAAAAAAGCATCCTTATAAGCATGGCACAGTTTTTACAAAAGAGTTAAAATCTGATAGAAAAAGTAAATACCATTCTGCCTGACATAGATGGTACAGTCTTAAATGCTTATATTTTCAAAGACTGGTAAACATCTACAATGAAGTTATGAACCTATGTTATGTTATGAAGTTATGTTACTTCTTGAGGGGGTGATAGCTGGTAATGTACTGGGGTTCTTAAAAGTTATTGGGTTGTCTCAAATGCTGTTCATCAACATGTCAAGCAGCAACTGAAGCCTGGTGTAAAGCTGTGCATCTGCATTCTAAAGGCAGAATTTCCAAAAATGAGCTATACCACCAGAGCACATGCATGCCAGCTATTCATTGAATACTTGGCAATCCAACCTGCATCAAAGAGACTAACTGATTTCAAGCCAATATTTGCCATATCTTTTGGAAAGAAATGCACAAATTAAGATAAACAATGGTGCCATATAATGGCTCTAATGGACCAAAAAGTGAACAACTTCATACAAAGCATAATTCACTTGCAGGGCATTGCCATAAAATCTGTTGAAGGCCACTAGCTTATTTGGCTTTTTTAAAAGGATTAGATAAATGCATGAAGTCTGTTAGCCATGATAGCTAAGTACACAAAGTTTCAAACACCATGTGCACTTGGAATACCTCATGTACATTAATATTTCATTTAACTGTGGTGTCCTGGGAAATGTTCAATAGATTTGGGTTGTTGCAAGGGCCAAAACAGACATGATGCAGGAGATCTGCAAGGAGTTTTTCCCCACTTAAAAGCAACTATGTTTGCACAATTTGTATTGGAGCAGCAACCAGTGGTGTAGTAGTAAATTTTGAAGTACAGGAGTTCATCACGACAGCCCCTATAGTTGCGTCTGCAACGTAAATCCAAAAATACAGGCAACTGTGTTATACATGCACACACAACAGCAGCAACAGGAGGAAATGTGATTTAACCCTTTGCCCCATACCATTAAATCACCCCTGAAGCTCCAGTGAGCATCTCAGTGAAAAAAAATGCAGGCATGATAGCAGTACTTTTTTTTTTTTGCACAGTTTGGGTTTATAGCTATTTCAGGGGCAATAGGTCTGGAAAACAGCAAATAGGGGAACTGCTAACTCCCCTCTCCAACACCATCGCTCCAGTCAACCTTACAACCCCTTCCTCCCCCCTGGCTACTTTGAAGTATTTCTGAGATCTATTTCAGCCTTAAGAATTATTATGACACAAATATCATACTGATCTGGAACACCATGAAGTATTGTAAAGAAGAATTCTTAGACAATTGGAGCACTGTTTTACATGCTCGTGTAATGCTGTTGGTGAACACACATTTCAAATCTGGATGTACAATTCTAAACTTTATGTGTACGGCTAATTTCAGCCATGAAGGAGGAGCAAATGTGCACTATTGCACCTATGCAATTTGCTTCAGGTTTTGGTCTGGCTTGATATCTAGCATAGCATATTGCTTAGTGATAGAAGTCAGAATTCCACCAAGGTTAACTACATTTACCTCCACAGTTACAAGAGTAAGAGGGCACCTCCAGGCGTGGGGGGGAGGGGGTAACAGACATGAGGGGGGCAACAGGCGTGAGGGGGGCAACAGGCGCGAGGGGGAAGGGGTGACAGTTTAGTTTTAGTTTAGTTTATAGTTTATTTATATACCACTTTTTGGGCAAAAGGCCCCCAAAGTGGTGAACAACATATTAAAACAGATTACCAAAAAAAATTACGTAAGAAATAACCAGTAAAAAATATACAGTAAAAATGCAATGCAACAAGAACAATGCAAATACAAGAACAATGCAACAAGAACAAAGTAAAAAAATTGCAACAAATATTGTTTTCAAAAGATGCACACAGTGGGGCATTTGCTTTACTGACAATACAGCCCCAGGTTTTTTATGTGCTTAACATAAATTATTTTTGTAAACATAAAAGGACACTTATTAGCAAATCACACAGACCTGCAGTAATGGGATGAAATCCTCTTGTTCCAAATAGTTACAGTTTGGTTTTGCTAAAAGGCAAATTAATTTTGATGCATCATCATTTTGATGCAGACAGGCACGAGGGGGGAGGAGGCAGCAGGTGCAAGGGGTGAGGGGGCAGCAGGAGCAAGGGGGATGACAGCCACGAGGGGTGAGGGGGCAGCAGGTGTGAGGGGTGAGGGGGCAGCAGGCATGAGGGGGGTGAGAGGGGGAGGGGGCAGCAGGTGCAAGGGGGAAAGGGGAGACAGGCATGAGGGGTGAGGGGTGACAGGTGCAAGGGGGGAGACAGGCATGAGGGGGGAGGGGTGACTGGTGCGAGGGGGGAGGTGGTGGCAGGAGGGAGGGGAGAGGCAGCAGCAGGAGAGAGGGGAGAGGTGGCAGCAGGAGAGAGGAGGCAGGAGGGGGAGGCTGGTGGCAGGACGAGCAGAGGGCACACACACACACCATGTCACTCACCTCAGCTCTTCACCTCCATTCTGCTTCTGCCTTCAACTTCATCCTTGCCCTCCGGCACAGTCTGGCTCTCCACTTCCTCGTGCCTCCTAACACAGAGCATGAGGGAAGAGCTACACTGCACAGAAGCCCAGTTTGAGGCACGTGTCTTTCCTCCACCATTCCACCAATCACAGCAGCAGAAGATTTCCCCTGCTTTTCCCCCCAGTAAAGTCCAAATGTAACGTGGAAATGTTACAGTTGCAGCTGAAAAGTAATGAAATTACCAGTCGTTCTGTTACAAGCAAAATTTAACGAAGTTACCCTCTTGTTACGCAAAAAAGTAATAAATTACAAGTAACTCATTATTTCTAATGAGTTACTTCCAAGCTCTGAGTAAGACTCTGTCAGTATATAATACTTCTGTTCAAAGATCTGCACTAGTTGCCAGTTTGTTACTGGGCAAGGGTCAAGGTGTTACAGTTAGTATATAATGCTCTTAACAGCTTGGGACCAGTATGTCAAGAATTGCCTTACCTCTAATCTGCCCATTCCACCACTTCAATCTGAGAAACTCGCACTTTTGCAAGTGCCACATAATGTTAATTCCACACTTGCCAGAAATCTATATTTTGGTCTTGCCTTCAGAACCTATGCTGTGAACTCCCTGCCTATTAATATTAAAATCAATATTAATAGTAAGATATATTATTATCTGACAGGTGCCTTTGATCTACAGTTTTCAAAACCTGCTAAAAAAGTTTTTGTTTAGCCTAGCTTATCCAGACACGTAATTTTATTATGTATATTTGTTGTTTAAATTGTTATCTATATTATCATAATTTTATTTGGTCTACTGTTTTTAAAGTCTGTTTTTATTGTGATTTTTAAATGAACATTTCATATTATTTTATGTAAACCACTTTCCCTGTTAAGTAGTATATAATTTATTTATTTATTTATTTAATTACATTTTTAGACCGCCCTATAGCAATAAGCTCCCAGGGCGGTGTACAGCATAATAAAACAGGTTAAAATACAAGTGGATGTAAATACAATACACAATAAAACATAATTAAAAATTTTCAATTTTAAATTCAAATTTTAAAATTTTTAAAATGCCTGGGCGAAGAGGTAGGTCTTTACCTGGCGCCGAAAAGATAACAAAGAAGGCGCCAGGCGTATCTCATCAGGGAGGGCATTCCATAGTTCGAGGGCCACCACTGAGAAGGCCCTAGCTCTAGTTATCATTCTCCGTGCCTCCCTATGCGTTGGGACATGGAGAAGGGCCTTCGACGTCGAGCGCAGCGACCGGGTAGGTACATAGCGGGAGAGGCGTTCCGCCAGGTATTGCAGTCCGATGCCGTTAAGGGCTTTATAGGTAAGAACCAACACTTTGAATCTGGCCCGGAAACATATTGGTAGCCAGTGCAGCTGGGCCAGGACAGGTGTTATATGATCAATTTTTTTTGTCCCAGTAAGAACTCTGGCCGCAGCATTCTGCACCAGCTGAAGTTTCCGAACCGTCTTCAGAGGTAACCCTACGTAGAGTGCATTACAGTAGTCCAATCTAGAGGTTACCAGAGCATGGATAACTGTGGCAAGGTTCTCCCTATCCAGATAGGGTCGTAGTTGGGCTACCAGCCGAAGCTGGTAGAACGCATTCCGTGCCACCGAGGCTACTTGAGCCTCCAGTGACAGGAGCGGATCTAATAAGACCCCCAAACTACGGACCTGCTCCTTTAGGGGGAGTGTAACCCCATCTAGGGCAGGTCGGACATCAACCATCTGGGCAGAGAGCCCCCCCACCAACAGCATCTCTGTCTTGTCAGGATTGAGTCTCAGTTTATTAGCTCTAATCCAGTCCATTATCGCGGCCAGGCAGTGGTTTAGTACATTAACAGCCTCACCTGAAGAAGATGAAAAGGAGAAGTAGAGCTGCGTATCATCAGCATATTGCTGGAAACGCACTCCAAATCTCCTAATGACCTCGCCCAGCGGCTTCATATAGATATTAAAGAGCATGGGGGACAGAACTGAACCCTGTGGGACCCCATATTGGAGTATCCAGGGACTCAAGTAATGCTCCCCAAGCACCAACTTCTGGAGACGATTCTCGAGGTAGGAGCACAGCCACCGCCAAGCAGTGCCTCCAACTCCTAAGTCCGCAAGACGTCCCAGAAGGATACCATGGTCGATGGTATCAAAAGCCGCTGAGAGATCAAGGAGAACCAACAGAGTTACACTCCCTCTGTCTTTCTCCCGACAGAGGTCATCATACAGGGCGACCAAGGCTGTTTCTGTACCAAACCCCGGCCGAAAGCCCGATTGACATGGATCCAGATAATCAGTTTCATCCAAGAGAGCCTGGAGCTGGTGAGCGACCACATGCTCTAAAACCTTGCCCAGGAACGGAACATTTGCTACCGGTCTATAGTTGTCAAGATTTTCAGGGTCCAAGGAGGGTTTCTTTAGGAGTGGTCTCACCACCGCCTGTTTCAGTACTGCTAATTAAAATGAAATACATTTGTTAAGAAAAAGTTTGACTTGTTCACACTCCAGCCTCTTGGGCTATAATTTTAGGAAGTTTGCAGCAGCAAATGTTAAAACAGTGAGCAACTGTAGGGGAAATCCTTGAAAAGCTTGCAGGTGGTAGACCTGGGCTGTATGCAATCAAGTGGCTCCACTAGTGCAAGGACTTTTTGCTGTGCAAAGAAACTTCTTCTCCCTCTCCTCTTCTAGTGTACCCCCCATCCCCCATAACTCTGTTTCATTGTTCATCCCAACCCTTGGAAGCAGATTTGGAGACAGCATGGGAGTGCACAGGGAGGGGAGAGGGAGAAGTTTAGTTGTGCAGGCAGAAAACTTTGTGTTAGTGGAACCACTTTGTTGGCTATCACCCCCGGTGTCCAGCCATTTACACTCACTGCTAATTGCATGATTACACTTTAGGTATATATTGGGAAGTGCCAGAAAAGCAATGATTCCAGGCAAATGCTGAAAGACAAGCCCTGCAACACTGTAGTACCAAAGCTGCACACAAACAGCTTTGCCACTGGATTGATGGAGCCACCATGCTTCCAATTTATTTATTTATTAATTATTAATTGAATGAATATCCCGCCCTTCCTCCCAATAGAGCCACCCAAATGCTACACAGGTTGCATCTAAGGTAGTATATGAAAAAACACACAGAGATAAATAAAATCTGACTGATATTACAAAACTGTCATGCTTTGCTTTAAAAACAAATTAAAAAATGAGGTGAAGAAAAAAATAGCATACTGGCATTATATTAAAAATCACATTCATAAGCCTTACTCCCAAATGCCTCTAGAAGTCACTTTTCCCCAGAAGTTAAGATTTACCTACTATCATTTCTACTAATAAAAAATGGTTATGGTTGGTTGTTTGGTTAGTGCTTTCCTGAACAGAATATAAATAGCAATTGAATTATCTTGCCACCTCACTCTTTTCAGGGTATTTCTGATATTTGTTTTGAAAAGCTGATATTCATTAAACAGAACTATTGTTTCTCATGAATTTATTATTCTTTTTGTTGGAATACTGCATGCCTCTGTGTGGCTAATTCATTCCTGTGTGCATTCATTCACCCATCAGAGAAATGCTATCATTTAGAATGATGAGAAAGAGGTACAGTAATTGACCAAGGCTATAGTCCTTACCTGGGAGTATGCCTCATTGAAATCAAAGGAACTTACTTCTGAGAAGACATGTATAGGATTGTGCTGTGAGCTTCAAGTTATGGTTTGGGGGATCAATTTGCTTCTTCTGACAGAACCCTCCAGCATGGATGATATTGCTGAACACAAGGGGGCACAGTCTTGCTTTGAGGAGTCCTTGTGATTATTTCCAAGATAATTTATGGGTTAGATGTACAAGAAAGAAGAGACTGTACAGAAGGCTTTACAGCTAGCTCTGTGCACCATTCATTAACACACCATTTCAAGATCATACATTATTAAACGAAATGATGGTTTTACAGGTGCACAATTTTGCTTTTAGCACTGGCTCACAAACTATTAATTTATTAGGTTTATTTCTGTTAAATAAAAAACTACTTGTTTTTCATATTTCTATCTTTCTTTGTGTGTGTTAGGCTTCCTCTACCTATACTGAAAAATGAGACAGTAAAATTCTGAGGTGGTAGACTATAGTATTTTAGACTCCAGGAAGTGGTGGGAAACCATTTGTGAATGGCTCTTCCATGTAAAACACAAAGACAGTAAAATTCTACAATATCACCCCTGTGCTTTATCAACTCCACTGGCTCCCAATTTGCTTCCTGGCCCAATTCGAAGTGCTGGTTCTGACCTTTAAAGTCCTAAATGGCCTTGGACCAATGTACCTGAAGGACCGCTTATGCCCATATGTACCTACCCAGGATTTAAGATCATCTGCCTCTGTTCTCCTCTGTGTACCTGGAGTGAAAGACGTTAGACTGGCAGGCACGTGGGAGAGAGCCTTTTTAGCTATGTCCCCCAAGCTTTGGAACACCCTACCCCAAGAAGTCTGCTCTGCTCCCTCCCTGATGGTTTTCCGGAGACTTCTGAAAATGATCTTGTTCCAGAGAGTCTTTGGGAGGGACTGAAGGTAGAGCCTGACACTGATTTTATGCCTTCTACGTTAAATTTTACCCTTATAGTCCCCTTTAGTACCACTCCCTATGTATATGTATATATACTCCCTATATATGTATCTCTCTCTCTCTCTCTGTGTATAGTATTTTATGTATTTTATTATTTTACTGTTTTGTGATTTTATTGTTTATAATTTTATTATGTACGTGTTTGATTTTATTTTTGTAAGCCACCCTGAGTGCCCTATTACAGGGTAGAAGGAGGGAATAGAAATATTTTAAATAAATAAATGATATCAAGCAGAAAGATTAGAGCCCACTCAGTCTGCTCCATGCCCTTTTTACTTGCAGGGTAAGTAAACTTACTTATTAGTTTAGTTTTACACAGGGAGGCATTCAACCATGTGATTCCCTACCTGCAATCTTGCATAAAAAGACTTAAATGAGATGAGAGGTCAATATATTAATGACCCTTCTTCCAATTTATCTGTCTCGTTAGCCTACAGATGTGTCCTATCCAGGGACACAGTTGTGTGGATGGGGTAGGGAAGAAAGGGATTGTACCTAGGCATGGAGAAAGAATCAAATTTCAAGAAATGTATAAACAGACATTGCCATTTCTAATCTGGCTGAACTTTGCGTGCATCAGACCATCTCTTGCATTGAGGGTCCACGTATGTTTGAGCCACTCCTGCATTGTCAGGGTTTTTTTTAAAAGCACAACAAATTATATGCAAAATTATATGCATAATATGTATATTAAAATATGAAAAAAGCATCCAGTCCCATGCTATACTGTATTTCTACAATATAATTTTACAGTATATTAATGCATACATATTTTATCCAGTTATTTGTATTGTTGCTTGCATTGGTTATTTAAGGAAACCTGCAGTGTATATGCACTTATTGTATATATAATAATGCATATAATACACAACAATTGCTCTTATTTTTAATGGAACTGGGAGAGACGACTCACTTTTCACTGAGATTAAGGAGCAAGATGAGAATTATGAGTTTGACACTGAGATTTTCAGAAAATTCCACCCTTAATTGTACTTGCTGACCCAGCCCCCATCCATATATTATTTATTTATTTATTTATTTATTTATTTAATTTCTATCCCGCCCTCCCTCCCAGCAGGAGCCCGGGGCGGCAAACAAGGCACTAAAACACTTTAAAAAATCATAAAAACAAATCTTAAAATACATTAAGACAAAACAGCGTTAAAAACATTTAAAAAACTTTTTGAAAGGGTTAAAACATTATTAAAAAACATATTAAGCAGTTCTGACACAGACACAGACAGTTGTAAATACAGTTTCAGATGAACATATAGATGGTGTGAGAGCCAGTAGGGTCAACTCCACCTCTCCCTCCAGCCAGTTTTATTATTTATTGGATTTCTTAGTCTCCCATCTGGCTGGCTATCCAGCCACTTTGGGAGACATACAAAATAAACATATTGTATACAGATACAATAAACATTGAAAATCTAAAAACAATGAAGATAAAATCTAGCCCTCCCCAAAAGCCTACCTGAAGAGCCAGCTCTTCACAGCCTGGCAGAAACTCATCATAGAAGGGGCATGGCGGAGATCATTTGGGAGGGAGTTCCACAGGGTGGGAGCCACAATTGAAAAAGCCCTCTCTCTAGTCTTCATCAGTTTGGCTGTTTTGACTGATGGGATAGAGAGAAGGTCTTTTGAGGCTGATCTTGTTGGACGGCATAGCACCAGATATGTCGTGATATGTCTTTTTCTAAGACTTGATTCTCTCTCTCTCTCTTATTGGCATATATTAAATCTCTCTTTAAAAATGCTCAGTACTAATGACATAAATGTCCACAATTCTTCTTCTTCTTCTTCTTCTTCTTCTTCTTCTTCTTCTTCTTCTTCTTCACCTTCACCTTCATCTTCTTCTTCTTCATTTAATTAGTCTCCTTATACCAAGAGTCTCCAGGTGACTTGCCACACATTTTAAAAACATAAAATATAAAACAAATTTAAAAACATACACCATACAAAATTTAAAATCCAAACAAAAAGGACTAAGACAGTATATCAAAGGCATGCGTGACAAGCATAATCCAGCATCAGAATGTATTTTTCAGTCAAGGAATTATTTTCAATGCCCATTAGGAATGTTTGCTTTTTGCTTCCCCTTTACAAGAAGCACCACTGAAGCCACAAGTCTTTTATTTATTTATTTATCTATTTATTTATTCATCATCATCATCACACTTTTCCTCCAAGGAGCTCAAGGTTCTCCCCCTCCCGATTTTATCCTCACAACGTTAGGCTGAGAGACAGTGATTGGCCCAAGGTCACCCAGTGAGCTTCATGACCAAGCGGGGATTTGAACTCTGGTCTCTCAGGTCCTTGTTCAACACTCTAACCACAACACTACACTGGCTGTTATACACGCTTATCTGGGAGTTGGCCCCATTGAACTCAGGGGCACTTACTTTAGGGTAAACATGCATAGAATTGCACTGTTAGTATCTTCTTTCTATTCAGGAAAACAGATCCATCAGGTTTCTTCTTCTTCAGTCAGGGAACTGTTTTTTTATCCCAAGCAAAAGAGTGCTCTGCAACGTGCATGTCTCATGCTTCCTTACCCAGTATTGCCACCAGCCAGTTTATCAGAGCTAGTAGCTGCGGAGGGAAGGGTGATGTGAAAAGAGTGCCCTCTGAAGGACTGCCATCTCAGGTTGATTACACTTAGGGATGGACAAAACTGACAGTTTCAGTTTCTCTGTCATTTTTAGAAATTAATTTCACATTTCTGCAGCTATTTGAGTTTTTTTTAAAAAAAATCCTCATAAAAACTCATCAGCATTTTTGTGTATTTCTATCAATATATACATTTTTGTATGCCTATTTGACTAATATACATATTTTGGCAAGCAATTTTCTGTAATATAATATGTTTTTGTATGTTATTTTAACTAACATATGCATTTTTGTATGCCTTATTTGGTTGGAGAACTGCATAGCAACTGCAACTCTTGAAGGATAATTAAGTGTCAGTTTACATGTTAGTTTAAGAATTGTGGGTTAGGTAGTTTCTCACTAAAATGCAAACAAAATCAAATTTCTCCCTCATTCCTAGCTGCACCACATGCCTTTTGAATTTTTATTATCAACTATTATTTATTTCGTGTATTCTGTGCTTCCTCATACAAAGCCCAAAGAGGCTAGCACCATTTATAAAATTCAACACTATCATGAAATTCAAAACACAATTCATCATAAAATATGATCCTAACAACATATCACAGATAAACAAATAGGACCTCTCCCACTATGCTCCAAAGGCCTGCATAAATAGGTAGGTCTTCAGTTGTAACCGGAATGAATATCAAGTGGGGGGCGGCCAGAGCTGTACTGGCATGGAGTTCCATAAAGGTTGCCATCACTGAGAAAGCTCTGCTGCATGTAGTAGCCCCCTGGACCACACTCAACAAAGGTCCTTCTAGCAGATCTGAAAACCTCAGGAACTTGGTATTGGGGAAGACACTCCATCAAGTTCTTGGATCTAAGCCATTCAGGGCTTTGTACACTACTTCTTCCATTGGGCTCAATCACCTACTGGCGGCCAGTGCAGTGGATTTTATCAGTTCTGTGTAGTAATACTTTTAGTTGAGTAGCTTAAGCTACAAAACATTCAGTGCACCTATCACTTCTTTTCTGATGGTCCCCTCAGCTAGAACCTTTAGAAGCCATGGTTTGAAGTTGGCTTGTTTTGAAAACAACAATTGTTAAACCATGATCCTCAGTTCAGATGAAACAGGAAGATATTTGTTTATTAAAACTGAAATGAAAAGCTTCTGAAATCCTCCTCCGACTGGCCAAATCATAGGAAAAGTGGGGAAATGGGCCTGAGCCATGGATATCATGATAACATCATGGTTTATCATGATCTGCAAACATGAACAGTGTGTGCTCCAATGATCATAAGGACATCCACTATGCAGGGATGGAAAGATCTCTCAGTTTTGGTTGTCTCCACTTCTCATTTTTCCAATCTTAAATTAAGCTCTCCACATTTCTGCAGCAATCTGCATTTTTTTAAAAAAAAAATCTTCATGAAAATTCTCCAGAATTTTAGTGCAAATTTCTCCTGGTAAACACATTTTTGTATGCAGTTTTGGCTAATGTACATATTTTTGCAAGCAATTTCTCATCAAATAATGCATTTTGTATGTTATCTTCCATCATATATTCATTTGTATGCACACTTTCCTTTAACATATGCATTATTGTAAACATTATTGAGTTGGTGAACTGCATTGCAAAATTCAAATAAGTGCATGTCTGGAACATATTTCGGTTCTCATATTGTTTCAGAAAGTGCTAATTTGATTCAGCTTGAAATGCAAACTGAATTAAAATTCTCACCTACTCCTACCACTGTGTAAAAAAAGGGTAAAAAGTCCACTGTGTAAAAGGTGAGTTGCTTGGGTGTCTTGCACTAATTAAAATTATTACACTAAATTTTTAATTTCAAATGAACATGGGATTTTGCTAACCTATTCCTACAACCAAATATATCAGGGCTTGACATATTGCTGAGATGAATATCATTCACAACAATAGCTTGGCCAGAATTTTTTTTGAGGGGGGGGAGAAATAGAATCCTCTCTGATAGTTGACAGAAAGGTAAATAGGACTGCTGCACTGAGGAGTTAAAGTAGTTAATATGTAGACAGAGCACTTTTGCTGAATGAGTTTGTCTGCTGTTCAACGTCTTGCAATATCAATATTAAATTTCTATTTAAATCTCTGGATCAGAAGAGTAGGGGGAAGATTAACATATTTTCTAGGGTTTTTTAAATTATATATCTTAATTCATGATTTCCAACCTCTACTGAAAACAGAATAGGATACTAAATTATATCACAAATAGATGTTTTGAAGATCCTAACATATTCCACTATAATGTTCACAGAAAAGAAACAAAAACCCACATGGTTTATAGGCAGCTAAATCAATAGAGTCTATGGGTAATTTATAAAGTACTGTAGAATCCCACAATTGCCACTAAGGATCCCAGTTCTGATTCTGTGTTCCTTATGTTCTGTCTCCATCCAGGGATGCACACAGGTGTTCTACACTGAGCTCATACTAATCCTTAGAGCTCTTCCCTCTGAACTGGCACCTTTCCCAGGATTTGCTTACACAAGCAACTCTCCTGCAATAACATCCCTTTGACCAACTTCAGCTTCAGATTTGATCACATTCAGAGGATGGATTGGAGTCTGAGGGTAGAAACATACTCATTGTTCTGCCAGTTCCAGTGTGTCTCTGTGATGTTCCTGCTTATAGTGTAAATATGGTAAGTGCTGTTTATATAGAAGACATATGGTAAGTGGAGTGAAAGAGGAGGGGGGAGTACATGAGCAGTAGAATGCTGGATGATTGGCTGAGCGTTTGAATGGCTGGGAGTATAAATGGAAGAATGACAGTTGAATCTGGGTGGATGTTGGGAGTGTGGAGAAAGAGGTGTTTGAGGGTGGAGGTCAGGAGTGTGGAGAAAGAGGGAGTTGGAGTTTTGATTAATAATAAGTCAAGTACAAAACAGGAATAGATGAAACCATACGCTTGTGAAACATTCTAAAACTAATCTTGTTATTTCTGATATTTAATAAATACTTATTTGGTTTACCAAAGGCCTGATCCTTGGCTGGGGGATATACATACCAGAAGGGAGGGCAAGGTAATTACCAAGGCTGAACAGAAACAGTATCTAATGGTGGCAGCGGTGAAGGGAGGAATAATAACAATTCAAGTATCCAGAGCAACCCAGAGTTGTATGCGTTATCTATAAAGATACAAGGGGGTTGGGAACAGCATAAGCACGCAGTCACAAAAGTAACCAGCTAGAGAGAGACTCAGGCAAAGTCTCTGGGAGTATTGGTTATAGGACGTGACTGGTGGTGCTGCCTAGCAGGGGGATCTAGTGAGATCTGTGCTAGAGCGGAGTGAGAAACCATATAAAGGACGGTCCAGACTGGTGGTATCCCTGGTGGTGCCTAGTGAAAGGCAGTAGCCACAAGCAGGTGGGAACCTGACAGGGAGAACCAGGGGAGGGCGTCACAGTCTCCACCTCTCTCTTTTGAAAAAGGGGGCACACGACGCTAGTCAAAGCCCACCCCTTTTTACTGTAAAACCTGGTGGGAGCAGCTTGAGTGCATTTTAATTCCAGGTTCAAAGAGATTACGCAACTGATCAGCAGATCAACCTGTTCCCCCTCCAGATGTGACTAATAGAAATGCTTTGTTCTGGCAACTAGTGTGTTTACAGCCCAAGTCAACAACTTTTGTAAAAAATCCGCAGCTTTTTGCTCCTTTGTTTTTCATCCCTAACTGGTGCAAACAAGAGCAGAAAACAATCCAATGAGCAGAAGAGCAGGAGCATCTCCAGGTTGGAGCCCCCACCCCTACATCAACAAGGAGCTCACCCAGTGGGCCTCTTCTCTGATGGATTTAGCCCATCCTCTTGGCCATGGACTTAATCTGACAGCAGCAGCTGGGTCTGAAAAGCCACTGGACACACACACACATATACACACACATGGGGGGGGGAGAGAGAGAGAGAGAAACATGCACACAGAGAAACACACAGAGACATTTAACTCTTTCCCACTTGCCACTTTTCTCCTGCAACATATGCATGCGCAGATGCTTTCCACACATAGACCAGGTCTTTACCTTCACAAGCACATATCTAGAACCCCAGAAAAAGAAAATTGGCTGGGAAGATGGGTGAAGTTACAGCATCGAGTATTAAGAACACCTTCTATCTAGTATTTCTTCTTGGAGGAGGAGGTGGTGGTGGTGGTGAATTACCCTCTCAATCAGTTTATCTGTACAGTTTCATTAGGCCCTTAGACTTTGAAAGGGAGAGAGAGAGAGAGAAAGGGAGAAATCAGTCCCTGTAAGTACCATCAGTAGTAATGCGAGCAAGGTTTATGCAGAAAGGTCACAGCTCAATAGCAGAGCAACTGCTTTGCATGCAGAAGGTCCCAAGTTCTATCCCCGGCATCTCCAGGTTGTGCGGTGAAAGGTTCCCTGCCTGAAACCCCAAAGAGCTGCTGCCAGTCAGTGTCGATAATGCTAAGATAGATGGGCCAGTGGTCTGACTCAGTAGAAGGCAGCTAACTATGTTCCTATGTCTTAAGGGAAGGGCCACCGGTCAAGAAAGAGCCCTGTCTGAAACCCTGGCGAGCTATTGCCAGTCAACGTAGACAGTACTGAGCTCGATGGACCAGTTGGCCCGACTCAGTAGAAGGCAGCTACCGTTTCCTTTGCTGTATTGTACAACCTGCCAAAATGCAACTGGCACTGAGGGGGATGGGGTGAAGTGACAAGATGAAACCCAGTAAGCTCTTCTCAGACCTCCTTCAGCCATCACAATGACAAAATAATTGTAGGACCTCAGCAGATTAGTCAAACTGCAGAAGAAAAGGGCAGGCAGTATGTGACAGAAGCTAGAACGCTATTAAAGAAGTGGCCAAGCAGGGGCATGCTGTTCTGACACTGCTTTTGTTGCCAATGAATATAGAGTGATTTCTCTGAGTGAATGTCACGGCACCACAATTTGCATAATTGGAATATACCTTGGTGGCGTTGTCATAAGGCTATATGGCGCCAATGTGTAAGGCTCATTTGCAATTAGAAAATAGTAGCGTTAGCAAACCCGAACCAGTGTGTGTGTGTGTGTGTGTGTGTCGGACAAAAATGAGTAGCCCTACTTGCTTTGTTGTTTGCATGTTTCAATATTTCATGCGAACGACTCTTTCTTCCAGATGGGTATATATAAAAATATAACAGTTTATACAGTGGACAATGATTTCAGCATTAACAGATTAAAAACACGCACATCAAAATTACAAGTGCACAAATGATAAGGAAAAAATGTTTGGGTAGGTGTATCTCTACAATGGTCATGATTTCAGTGTTAGAAGTTTAAAATACATAATTCCAAACAATCCCAAAAGTATGAGAGCACAGCATGATTAGGAAAAAATATTTGTGCAATGCTTGGTGGAGCTTGTTACCCCTGTTCCATAGTGGTTATGCATGTGCTGCTGTGTGTATAGGGATGGGTGAATCTGCCGCTTTTAGTTTCTCTTAGTTTTTCATTTTTCAGTTCTAAAATTCAGTACTTCACATTTCCATGTCAGTTTACTTTAAAAAAAAGTCCTCATGAAAATTTGCATTTTAGGACAAATTTCTCACAACGTCTTTCTATGTAATTTTTAATATACACATTTTTTGCATAGCAATTTTCATCAATATAGTGGATTTTGTATGTTATTTTCACTAATGTATGCATTTGTATACATTTTTGAACACATTGCTTGGCTAGAGAACTGCATTGCCAAAGTTGGTGACGTACAAATAATAAAGTATGGCTGTGTAGGTTCACATGCTATTTTGGAAAGTGTGAGTTAGGGATGCTCACTTTTAAATATGAATCAAACTTCTCTCCCATTCCTATGTGTTTAGCGAGCTGTACAGTCCTGCATGCTGAACAGATGGTCATTATGACCAACTTCGACATGAACAACCACTTGTTTGGGATGAAAGGTGTGTTGGCTGAGCACACCAGTGGAGATCACCTGTGGTACTAGTTCAAAAGGACTTTATTATTTATAAAAGAGAGAATGCTTACTGATCTGATTAGAAGAAGGAGTTCTAGGAATGAGAGAGAACAATTCCCCTTGCCCCCCCTACTTGAATATGGTGAATTATTTCACTCTAAATTGATAAGTTGCAAGCAATATTGGGTCCCACTGTACAACACCTTCCTTAAGAGTTTTTTATTATTATTATTCTTTCAGAAAGCTTTCAAACCTGCATCTGTGCAGGGTGATAATAAAATCTGCTGTCTGCCTGGCCGTTTATTGCCTACACATATCCGAGAAGTTACAACCCAGGCCATTAATCTGAGAGAGTATAAATTCTGTTAAAACAAATCTCAAAAGTAAAATGATACAAATGGAGGATGAATTAGAACATCCGATCAGCGCTAATGCAGGGCAATTTAATGCATGTAGTGTAACTTGGCTTTTAAGACAATTCCTGTTTTTTAAAAAGTATTCATTCTAAAGTGAGGCATAGCTGTCAATTAGTGATGGGTAACTGCAAGCAGCTGCGTGGCATTCCTAAATTATAAAGATCTAACTGAATATGAAAACACACATTTACTCTCTCTCTCTCTCACACTCTCTCTCTCTCTCTCTCTCACACACACACACACAGACATACACACACACACACACAGAGCGAGCGAGAGCGAGAGAGCTTTGGATGGAATTTCATCAGTAACATCTGGAGGGCAGAAGAATAGGTAACAGCTGCTTACTGGAGCACTACCTGGATGCAGAAAACCAATCATGATAAAAAAAAAGATTGTCAGATTCTGGCCTGCCCCACTACATCTTTGGAGCTTATGTTGATCTGTTATTGGCTTCAAAGCTAATTTCAGCTGCAGCAGGGAATCCCAGCAAGAAGCATCAGTTTAAGATTAACTGCTAGATTTAGGTTAGCCTTCCCTAGCTGGGTTCCCTCCAGGTGTTTTGGGACTACAGCTCCCATCAGCCTCAGCCAGCATGGACAATGGTCAGAGACAATAGGAGGTGTAGTTCAAAGCATCTGGAAGGCAACAGGTTGGGGAAAGCTGATGTATGTGATCATATTGCCCCTGAGCGCCCTCTCCAGCATTGTGGAGCCCGGTTTGCACCTTGGTACACCAGTGAACTAAGGGCAATGAAGCAAGCTGGATGATGGCTAGAGTGCAAGTGGAGAAAGATGTGCTGTGAGGCTGATCGGGCATGAGTAAAATATCATCAAAATGTTCCTACTTCTGTGCCTCCATCGTATCCTCAAGTAGCCGTCCAATGGAGTTTTTCTGTATTGTCAGGGGTCTGTTGACATCAACTCCAGGAAATGGAGTTTTAGACCCTTTGGAGGCCCACTGTGAATTGTTTGCAAGGCACTTTGAGGGTAAAGTTGCTCACCTCCATAGCAATCTTGATGCCCCATCCACATCTACTATAGTCACCTGTGAGGTGTCCAGTCCAATGTCTGCTATAACTTCTTGAGACCAGTGTCAGTTGATGCGGCCTGATGACGTGGAGAAGGTGCTTGTGATGATGTGGCCAGCAATGTGTCCTTTTGACCCTTGCCCTTCTTGGCTTATTAAAGCTTGCCAAGGGGGTATGACTGAGTGGATCCAGGGTGTGGTCAACTCATCATTGTGGGAGGGAGTGTTCCCAGCCACCCTGAAAGAGGCTGTGATCTGACCACTCCTGAAAACTGCCACTCAGGATCCATTGGTTAAAGATGAATACCGCCCGGTCCCAAATATCCCCTTTTTAGGGAGGTGATTGAGAGGGTTGTGGTGCAGCAATTGCAAGCACTCTTGGGTAAAACTGATTTATCTTGACCCATTCCAATCTGGGTTCAGGCCTGGTTATGGGACTGAATCAGCCTTGGTCGCCCTGATGGATGACCTTTATCAGGTGAAGGACAGGGAGAGTGCAACCCTGTTATTCATCTTTTGATACTATTGACCATGGTATTGTTCTGGGCTGACTTGCTGAGATTGATATTGGAGGTACTGTTTTACAATGGTTCTGATTATATCTTCAGGTTCATTTTCAGAGAATAGCATTGGGTGATTGTCTTTCAGCACCCTGGCAGTTGTCCTGTGGGGTGCCGAGAGTACCATCCTGTCCCCCATGCTGTATAACATCTATATGAAACCCTTGGGAGTGTTCATCAGGAGATTTGGGTGAGGTGTCAGCACTATGCTGATGATACCCAGCTCTGTTTCTCCGTGACATCTGAATCGGGAGAGGCCATGCAAACTGTGGACAGTGCCTGGACTTGGTGGTGGGCTGGATGAGGGCCAGTAAACTGAGTCTGAATCCTAGCAAGCTGGAGGCATTGTGGGTTGGTGGTTCCTGAGTTTGGATAATTGGTCAGTTGCCTGGTTTGGATGGGGTCGTACTCCCTCTGAAAGTCTGGGGTACTCCTGAATTAATCTTTGTCGCAAGAGGCCCAGGTGACCTCAGTGGCTAGGAGTACCTTTTACCAGCTTCAGCTGCTAAGACAGCTGCTGCCGTTTCTGGACGAGGATAGCCTAGCCACTGTTGTCCATGTACTGGTAACCTCCAGGCTGGATTACCGTAATGAACTGTATGTGGGGCTGCCCTTGAGGTTGGTCCGGAAGTTGCAGCTGGTGCAAAATGCGGTTGCATGACTGCTCACTGGGACAGAGTATTGACAACATGTCACCCTGCTGCTGAAAGAATTGCACTGGCTGACCATTTGCTACCGGGCAAAGTTCAAGGTTCTGGTTTTGGTGTACAAAGCCCTATACAGCTTGGAACCAGGATACCTGAAAGGTCTTCTTACCTTTCTATATCTAGTTGATCACTGCACTCTGCACACTGTAAGTATCTTTTGCCTGTGATTTTTAAAACTTTTAAACAGGTTTCTATCAATTATAATATGTGAGGTGGATCCTGAGTCAATTAAAAATCTGTTTTTAGAATCACTCTTGCCTTCATGAGGCACATAGTAGCTAGAATTCTCAATTTTTGACTTTCTTTGCCTTTGCCTGGGGGCTTCCCATTTGAAGCCAGGCTTTTAGTCGTCTGCCATGTATCGCATTTCCTTTGAAAATGTTTTGGAGGGTCACATTTAAAATGCAAATTCTGTCTGTCTTTGCCCTTTTGTGGATTGGGGCGATGACTCATTCTTTTGTCCCTATCATGTCTGCCTGTAGCAAGGTTTGCTTCTTGAGACAGACCTTTCTATTCCTGCCTCTCTCTAAAGTCCTGGTCTTTTAAATACAATATAAGCTGACTCACTTTCATCAGAACTTTCTAGCATGCAGGGAATTAATTTATGATCCTGATTAAGAGAGCTTAAAAGCAATCCTTTCTTTAATTCTTCATCCAGAAATCTCCTACATCTTTCCAATTTTGCCAAAAGTTCTGAACACTTTTCTATGTATTTATTCAGACTGCCTCTCTCAGCAGTTTCTTTCAGAGAAAATAACTCTTTGTAAAGATACATGATGTGGCTCTTTGTTTTCTTGTTATAGACTCCTCCAAGTTTGTTATACATTTCCTTTACACTGTCACACCCAACACAGAAATTTAATGCTTCATCTGATAGAGCAGAAATGAGCAGACATTTTACTCTTGCATGCTTACATCTCCACGAAGCCATTGCGTTCGCATCCTCAGCCGATGGTTCAGGATCCATCAGAATTTCTTCCAAACCTTCTCCATCAAGCAGGGCTCTGAATCTTAGATCCCACAGATCATAGTTATCTTTTTCAAGCCTTGGAACGTGTCTCTTGAGTGTTGATACTTCAGCCATCCTTTCTATCTTTGTTCTGCTTTTCTTTCTAACTTAAAGTCTCCTTTGTAAATTACACACAAGCACTTTTCGCTTCAGCTACAACTTGCATTCAACTTAGTTTGCTGGGCCCATAACCCTTGTTGGTTGTGTGTGTTTGTGTTGCTTAATTTCGTTTAAAGCAGCACCACAGCAAGCAGAGTAACAGCAGATGTTGAAATGCGAGTGTGCCAGCATGTGCATTCGTGCATTTTACCTAAGAAAGCAGGCTTTTATCCTGCATCAGTATCACTGAGACTTGAGACTTAGTAAAATAAGAAAAGCTACTTTATTTATAGAAATACATTGTAGATAGAAAAGCAAACCTAGTTCTAACTAACTAGCTAAGTTGGAGGCATAACGCCCAGGTGTGGGAGTTAGCCCCATGCTAGGAGAGAGAGCAAAGACAAAAGGATGTCTCCTCTCTCCCAGACAGTCAGAGAAGGAAAGGAGTGGAAAGGGTGGAAGGAGGAGGGGCAGGTAAGCTTCCCTAAAGATGTAACAGTCTAGCAACAGAAGGAAGTCAGTCAGAGCATCACAGGTAAAGGTAAACAAGCCTATCCATCTGGAGGACCCTAGCTCTATCTCCCTTCTGGAGCATAAACAAAAGAACAAAACAGGAGTTGCTCTTGCCCCACTTCCAACAGGGTGTTCATGGTTCCACCAGCAAGTGTATGAACTACACTTGTTGGTGCAACCATGAGCCCCATGACCCAGAGTAAGGTCCTCTCTGTAGTGACACTTCAATTAGGGAGCTCCCGCCCTTTAGAAGGACTGATAGCCACAATACAGATGGGGTTTTGCCATATGGTGAAAACCTATTTGCTTTTGGACACCATGCTTACATTGTTTTTCAGTCTCAGTTCTGTTTTTGTGTTGCTGTATTGATCTGTTTAGTGTTTTATTGCGTACAGTTTTCCTATATTTTATGAATTTTACTGACATTGTCTTAGTTGTTATGTGGGAACCATTTTGGGTCATTTCAGAAGGGAAGTAAATAAATAAATAAATAATACCCACTCAGCCATGTCTCTTGTGTCTTTCCAAATCCACAGTCCTCCTGCAAAATCTTTGCTGTATCACTATCCCCTGGCCAGCGGCGTCACTAGGAGGGTGCGGGAGGTGCGGACCGCACTGGGTGACACTGGATTGGGCTGATGGGAGTTATGGTTCAAAAAAATAACTTTTCCAAGCTCTGGCCTCTAATCCCACCCTTTCAGGATTGTAGCCAAAAAGGGGAGCCAGGCTGGTGATTTGTTGACCCAGGCAGTGCTTAGGCTTCATTGCAACGTCAAAATGGTGGTTTTGAGGTCTTCAGTTTGAGTAAGTAAGAATATGGGTTAAAGTTTTTTTTCTCTTGTGTGTAGCACGCAGTTAGACCCTGGGCTGTTGGAGAGGGCAGTGCTTTGAAAACCTTTCCAATATGAAAGCTTTAATCCAATACTTGCTTTTCTGGGAGTAAAGGAATGCTGATCCCATGTACCTGGAGTAAACCCCATTGAATTCATTAGGATTTACTTTTGAGTAGACATGGTTAGGATTGTGCTGTAAATTAATGGGACTTCTGAGTCTACCATGGGACAGTCAAGGCTTTCCAATCTTGCAATATTATCAATTGAAAGTGAGTTGGCGAAAGGCATTGATTTCGATGAAGTGATTCACAAGTTTGCAGCTTTGAAGGCCAGGAAAGGAAAGTTTTGATTTAGTTGAGATGTTCACTAAGTGCTGAAATGCTTGTGTATTTGTTCCTGTTTATTTTTTTGGTATTATTTCATTTATGAGTATATTTCCATATGCATTTGTCTACAATTTCTACATTATTTGGGCCGTTATTGATTATGCAAACCTAATCCATTAATGTATCTGATGTAACGGTAAAGCTTAATGTTAAAATGAACATAATTTTGATGTAGTTCTTAAATGTTTTTACTTCAAATTCTATTGTTTTCTTACCGAATTTTCACTTTAACCACATGAAACTATGTATAAATGTAAATACATTTAGGCTGTGCGCATGACATTGTAATTTAAAGGTGTAATTTTAATTTTGCTAGTTGTTTATGTTACTACTATTGCCATTACATTCAGTGATATATGGGAAATATATACAATTTATGAGTAACATTAGTACAAAAACATTACTAAGGTTTCTGTATGGTCTAGTACGGGAGGAGGTCCATGGGGGTGACACCATGAGTTACCTCACTGGGTGACACCAACCCTAGTGACGCCACTGCGCCAACCATTTCTGAATTTTTCGTTAATCAGTAATTTTCCTCTTCAAAGCCCTGTAGTAGTGTGACCAGACACTGATAGCTGGTAATTGCCCAATGCCACTTGCTATAGTCAGTTACTTCACTGTTCAATTGTAAGTCTCTGACCCCAACCAGCAGCATTATTGTCAAGGGGCCTTCTACTTGTATTCCCCACCTCCCAAGAAGCATGATATGTGAAACTTGTGGAAAGAATCTGATTTTTCCCAATCCTTTTCAAAGACTTAGAAAACCCATGGACTATATTCAACTAACTTGTTGCTCTAGCTGAAACCAGTGCAAGGATTCCTGCTAGTGCAATGGGAATCTCTCCCTGCACACCCCGTGCCCCCCAAATCTGTTCCAGGGGTCAGGAGACACCCCCCCCAAACAGCACACAGGGGGAGAAAAGGGGAGATGGTTCTATCGGGCAAGTAAAAGTGCTTGCACTGACGGGATTATCTCTTTGGGGCTACATTGAATGCAGCTCCATTTGCCACACTGTCACTGTGCTTATAGAAGCAATGCTTTCTTCAGTAACAGGCAAGAAACCATTTACTGTAGTGTCTTTTGTGACATGCATAGTCATTCTCACTATCCTTCTCACATCTATGCTTTGGATTGTGTGCTTGATCATTTGTTTATTTCTCAGGGAAGCTCACATTACTTTATTTGTTTGCTAGAATGAAGATGACTTGTGCTATTGGCTGAAATATCATAAGAATTCAACTGTTATATGCATCCTTAACACTAATTCATGGTCACATAATGGATGAGTGGATTCATTGGAATCATGGCAGATTCCAAAAAGCAATCAGAGTTTTTGGATTAAGAGTCAGAAATTATTGAACTGCAATCAGTCATGCAACTTGCAGTTTGCTTTGGGGGAAAAAAGGTGGCAACCCAGGGATGGATGGATCAGTCTGTTTCTGGTCAGTGTTAATGTCATATGTGTTCATTCATGAACTGGTTCTGCCAATTTCCATATTAACTTATGACTTTAAAAAAATCCATTCAAAAATCCAAATGTAAATTTAAACTTGTACTCTGTCTCAATATATGCTAAACATATTTTATCCTAAAATACACATTTAAAAATATTTTTGTATATTGGTTTTTTGAGCTGAAAACTTTATCACAAAATGTGGAGAAGTGTGAAATTTGAAGGATAATTATCTTACGATCCATGCATTAGTCCGTGACGAGCAAATAAGGCTGGCTTTCTTAAACATGTGGACCAAATAATATTCTCCTTCATTCTTATGGCAATCTCTGGCTGCCTTACAGTGCAGTGATGATTGGCAAGTGGCTTTTTAGAGGCTGACATTTTTATGTCTTTAGACCGGGGTGAGGAATCTTTTTCAGCCTGAAGGCAGCACCCCTTTCTGGGCAACCTCCTGAGGGCCACATGCCAGTGGTGGGTGGGCAAAAGTGGGCAGAGCAACTAATGCATCTTTTACCTTTGTATAGTTGGTTACTTTCTATACACATTCATGCATCCAATCTCTGTCTTCCATCCAGGGAAGCAACAGCCATGATCAGAGTTCAAGGACACAGCCAGCCAGGCAAAAACACTCAGGGTGAAGCAGGGCCAGTGAGGGGTGTGGTTGGGGAGAGTTCCAAGGGCCAGATAGAGAGTCCTGGATGGCCACATATGGCCCCAGGGCCTGGTTCCCCATCCCTGCTTTCAACCATCCTGTGGACCATTTTGATTACTGACCTACTCATTAAATTATTCTAATTATTGGCCAAGTTTTTTAGCTGTTTTCTGTAGCCAACCTCTAATGATTCCCATGTGCTTGATGTATTGTAGGTTACTGGAGTAAATGAGATTGTCCAATATTAACTTTGAAAAGTGTAGATTAATACGTTAGGTTTTTTTTAATTACTGAGATATTGCTACACAAAACAGATATTGTTTTATTTGCCATGTTGAGTTTGTTTTGGATTAAATCCTTGTCTGACCTTCCTTTGCCACAAGAGTATGACCTATAAGGTTACCCTCAAAACGATAGAGTTACACACCACCATCTGCCACTGTTACAAAGTATGATTCAAAACATTGTTCAGTTTAAATCATCTAAGAGGAAAAGAAAGTTTGCTTGTTTCCACTTGTTAGGTATGGAGACACTTTCAAGAGGATTGCTATAGGCATGACATAAAATCTTCAGGATGTATTATATTGAAGTAGAAACCCATTTGCCTTTCATGTGTTGTTTTAAATGAATAGCCTTGACACTGTGACTAATTAAAAAAAATTCTAGTATATATACATATATATAAAAGGTTATGTCATTTGCTTAGGCCATCTTTTCTTCTGTATTTCCCCTTCTTTTATTTGATCCTGAAGTCATGATGCCAAGGCATAAAATTTCAATCATATCCATGGCAACGAGACATGAATTAGTAAACACCAGGTTGTTTCTTCTCAGGGAGATCATGAGAAAAGAACACTTGTATTCAGATAACACATTCCCCCCCTCAATATAAATATGGACTAATCTCAAGAAGGCCAATCTGGTACATGATGAGACATTATCTACTTATCCCACAGTAAAGATAACAACAACAACAAAACCACCATGCAAAGTTTAAAATACTAACACAGGAACTAGCACATAAAAGTTGCAATGTCTAGCTTAATGCAATGTCCTGTTTGCTTCAAACATGGCCTCATTTCAGGGCAGATAGGAGCAGCCATTCAGGCTATACTCCTGTGAAGTTTTCAGAAGCCTCATGTGGTTGCTGAGTCCACTTCTCAGGCTCTGAGAAGGGCAGGGGTCATGTTCCAGCCAAAGAGGATGTGACATTTTTGACAGCACAAGATACTGTCAAACAAAATGTCCCATGCCAACAATTACCAATGAATATAGAAATTTTGAAATTTTGTTCACCCCAGAAAAAGCTTTAGGCCATTCCAAATCATACTCCCCTAAACACAGAAGATTGTTCTTTGAACAACTGAATAAAGCTATATCTGCGCAAATGCTTGGTCAAGCTTGATGCCCCATGTCAATAATAATCAATATGTATAGAAATGGATAAAGGACTGGGGGGGGGGAGTACAACACAATATGCTTTGGGCCACCCAAAATCAGACATCCACACCTCCGGGAGAGTGTCCTCTGTAAGATGACATAGAATTGCATATGGCCCAATGCTTAATCTAGGTGAAGACCATTCTCAAGCATGGATGTCCCCATGCCAATAATAGCCAATATCACTCTGTAGCAATGAAAAAGGGACTCTCTCTCTCTCTCTCTCTCTGTGTGTGTGTGTGTGTGTGTGTGTATGTCCTCACAATAAGCTTTGGGGCCAACCATAACCATAAATCCAAACCTCTGGGAGATGGAATAGAATTGCATCTGGCCCAATGCTTGGGGCACAAGAAATTCTCAAGCATCTGAATTGGCCAAAAGCTTATACATGTCTTGAATGTATTTTCTAAGAAAATATGCATTCCTAAACATATTTTATCCAGAAAAAAACTGGTACATTTCTGATCTATTGCAAAATTTAGAGAAAAGTAAAATCTGTTCTAGGGCTCATCTACATGGAAGCATTTCTTCATAGCAAATACACTGCTTTTATCTTCGCTATTGATTTGCACCATCTGCAGTTCCTGTTCAATGGTAGCTGTCAATCTTTTCCCCCCATTCACACAAGTAGGCATTTATCTGGGAAGGATTAGTCTTGCTGTTTCCTTGTGGCCCTGTCCTCTAATTATACATTTCCACTCCCTCTGGTTGCTAGCTGACCAAGCATGCCCAGTCTGTTGCAGTAGGTTCCTTTTTTAAAAAAATCCAGAAATGCGAATATCTGTATTTTCCCTGACTATGTTGGTAGGATGCAGCTGAATTACACATCTTTGTTTGAGCCGTGTTAGGCTTTTGCACACAAGCTAGGGGAAAAAGAAAATGAAGACACTGTTTGCAGCAACATAAAAAGGGCCAGCAGAATGGAGAAAAGCAGCAGGCAGTTGCTTGTCAGTCCACAGGAAACAAAATGAAAGAAGGGAGGAGAAGATAGTGAGCATGGAGAGGGGAAAGATTTAACACACCCACCTAAAAGTATTGGAGAGAAGCATCTGCAACCACTAGAGAAATGGAGAGGAGACTTCTGTTCTCCACTTTTTGTACTGGGTTAGTAAGGATTTACAAGGGGAAAACTGTGTGATAGCTTCTGTTTTCCGGTAATGTCATGTGAACCATGAAAATTTAAGGCACATGTGAATATCACCAAACATACAGTAAACCACTATGTAGATGAGCCCCTAGTCACACATACGTTTGGGAGGTGAAGATCAGGCCAGTTTGTATCAGAATTAACAAAAAGCGCATCCCTAATTTGATGATGCAAAAGTATGGGCATGTCATTCTGGGATTAAGTGCTCTTTAGAATAACTGAACATGGAAAACTAAACAATGGCCCACAGACTGGAATCATTCAATATACATCCCAATTCCAAAGAAATGGGATCCTGGGGAACGCAGTAATTATCCAACTATTGCCTTAATATCCCATGCAAGTAAAGTAATGCTCAAGCTTCTACAACAAAGGCTCTTACCATATTTGGAGTGAGAAATGCTAGATGTCCCAGCTGGATTTAGAAATGGAAGAGGCACCACAGATCACATCGCAAACATATGTTGGATAATGGAATGGAGCAAGGAATTTCAGAAGAAAATCACCCTGTGCTTTATAGATTACAGCAAAGCCTTTGACTGTGTAGATCATGAAAAACTATGGAATGCTTTAAAAGAAATTGGGGTGCCACAGCATCTGATTGTCCTGATGCACAACCTATACTCTGGACAAGAGGCTACTGTAAGGACAGAATATGAAGAAACGGATTGGTTCTCCATTGGAAAGGGTGTGAGACAGGGGTGTATTTTATCACCCTATTTATTTACTCTATACGCAGAACATATCATACGGAAAGGAGGATTGGACCAAGATGAAGGAGGCGTGAAAACTGGAGGGAGAAATATCACTAATTTAAGATATACGGACGATACCATACTACTGGCAGAAACCAGTAATGATTTGAAATGAATGCTGATGAAAGTTATAGAGGAAAGCACAAAAGCAGGACTACAGCTAAATGTCAAAAAGACTAAAGTAATGACAACAGAAGATTTATGTAACTTTAAAGTTGACATTGAGGACATTGAACTTGTCAAGTATTATCATTACCTTGACACAGTCATTAACCCAAATGGAGACAATAGTCAAGAAATTAGAAGAAGGCTAGGACTACGGAGGGCAGCTATGAGAGAACTACAAAAGGTCCTCAAATGCAAGGATGCATCACTGAACATTAAAGTCAGGATCATTCAGACCATGGTATTCCCAATCTCTATGTATGGATGTGAAAGTTGGACAGTGAAAAAAGTGGATAAGAGAAAAATCCACTCATGTGAAATGTGGTGTTGCAGGAGAGCTTTGTGCATACCATGGACTGCGAAAAAGACAAATAATTGGGTGTTAGAACAAATTAAACCAGAATCATCAGGAGAAGTTAAAATGATGAAACTGAGGTTATCATACTTTGGACACATAATGAGAAGACATGATTCACTAGAAAAGACAATAATGCTAGGAAAACCAGAAGTGAGTAGAAAAAGAGGAAGGCCAAACAAGAGATGGATTGATTCCATAAAGGAAGCCACAGACCTGAACTTACAAGATCTGAACAGGGTGGTTCATGACAGATGCTATTGGAGGTCACTGATTCATAGGGTTGCTATAAGTTGAAATCGACTTGAAGGCACATAACAACAACAACAACAAGATAACTGATACCCAAGCCATTTATGGTGGTAAGTGTAAGCACTGGCATTTGAATAGGATTTGGAAGTGAACAGACAGTTAGTGACAGCCAGGCACTCATTCAGAACTGGCAAATGTGATCAGACTGAGCAGCACCAGTCAAAATTCCAGCAGTTGTAGTCTATAGTAATTGAAGCTTCTGAATCATCTTCAAAGGCAGTTCCACCTATAATACACTCTTGTAATCCAAGTAGAATAAATTTATTCTACCTGTATTTTACGTAGAATATCATTAATTTATTAACAAAGAATGTAGATTTCAGTGGATTCACGTTGTTGGTTTTATAAATGGGTTGTTGAGTTGTTTTTTAATTTGTAGTGAACATTTCAAACAGAAAATATAAGGATATTGGATGTTTGTTGACATCTAGTGTAATGAATGATTCAGACATTTGCATTAGTATTGTATCAGTACTTGCAAACAAGAACTCTATGCACAGTCAACAAAAGTAACAAACTCCATTGCCCTGTGGCTGCTGACTCAAAGAAAGAAAGAAAGAAAGAAAGAAAGAAAGAAAGAAAGAAAGAAAGAAAGAAAGAAAGAAAGGAGAAAGGAAGGAGAAAGGAAGGAGAAAGGAAGGAAGGAAGAAAGGAAGGAAGAAAGGAAGGAAGAAAGGAAGGAAGAAAGAGAGGACAATCTGGACCCATCATCCCTCCCCATTAGCCATATTAGCTGGGGCTGAAGGGAGTTATAGTCCAACAACATCTGGAGGGCCACATCCCTAATCTAGACTCAGTCATCAGCTGGAGGATGAGGCTTGCTGAACAGTTCCATAACTTCCATCAGAGTAGGAACACCAACAAGGAAAGATCCAATTGGCTGTGACTAGATTTAAATACAGTACTTATTTTAAAAAGTCCACTGGCATTTATTTTGGCATTGTTAAGCTGATCTCCCTTAGAAACATAGGAAGCTGTCTTACACTGAATCAGACCATTCATCCATCTAGCTCAGTATTGTCTACTCCGACTAGTAGTGGCTCCCCAGGTTTTTAGACAAAGGTCTCTTCCTGTCGTACCTGGAGATATTGGGGACTGAACCTGGGGCCTTCTGGATGC
Source organism: Rhineura floridana (assembly GCF_030035675.1). NCBI lineage: Eukaryota > Metazoa > Chordata > Lepidosauria > Squamata > Rhineuridae > Rhineura > Rhineura floridana. Next base: position 33,782,337 of record NC_084480.1, on the reverse strand, counting down.
AAGACAGATGCTCTACCACTAAACTACAGTCCTTTCCCCTCTATTCCTCTGCACTTGTATGTCTGGTCTTTTAGCCTGAAGATAGGAACTGTGCCTCTTATTTTGATTTATACACAGCACATTGTTAACTTAGGCACCCTAGAAGATAACAGAATAATAATAACCACCAGTACTACCAAGAAGAAATAGTAATAATAGTAGTAATACATCATCACCACCACCACCACCATCTAACAATTGTACAAGAAGGAACAGCAGCTACAATCATGGTTCAATATGACTGAAGAATGGTTGTGGGCAGAATACCATTAAATATATTTGCCTGGCAGTTCAAATTCATAGTATTTCTCAAGCGTGTGCAAGCTTGCACTAAATGCCTTGCCCAAATAAACAAAGTTGTTGGCATGAGAAATATTTCTCTACACTTACTGAAATCCCATTTTCCTGTTGGAGAATGCCTGGCTATTGAGTTGCTCTGCTAAAGCAGCATGCAGTTTAAAATGAAAGGAGTAAGGCATCCAATTTATGGTATTATTAGCACCAGTATGAAGAGAAACATGTGGCAGATTGACATAAAATGGGAGGCAGTTGGTGTGATCTTTGTACTCTTGATACTATCTTCAAGGGGACTTCTGTTGAGCTAAACTAAGTGAGTATCAATTTTCATCAACAGCGCCCAACAATAGATTGTGGGTAAGTCTGACAAGGCCCTTGGGATGGAATGCTGCCCTCTGCCACCATATGGCTTGAATGGGGTTTCATACCTGTTACAATATCCTGAAAAGAAAGAATTCAGTGCTAAATCTGTGTATGGTTCATGCTTAATCCTATGAAGCTAATGATCTGTGAAGGACAGCTTAAAGCTGCTTTTTGTAAATAAGTATGTTACTCAGCATGTCAGCTGCAGTTTTTATTTTGTGGCAGGTCTAACTTTCATGTATATAATAACGGCATTTCTCTGTTGAGACATTATTAGGGGAAGGATTAAAACAATCAGCCTGCATGGAAATCCTTAAAATTGTTGTTGATCCTAACCAGGGCTGGCCCCAGGCATGCTGAGGCCCTTGGGCCCCAGCCTGCCCTGGGCCCCTCCGCTCCCCTTCCGCGATCCGCGGAAGCAGCCGCAGCTCGCAGGAGAGGAGCTTCTGAGCCGCCCACCATCCCCTGCTTCACCTACCTTTCTCTCCACTGTTTTTTGTGGCTGCGCACACTGCACACGCAGGTTTGCCATCAACCAAGATGGCGGCAGAAGCTTCAGCCCCTTAGGGAAACCTCAGCTGCCATCTGAATTGATGGCAAACCGCAAAAAACAGCGGAAAGGTAGGTGAACCGGGGGGATGGTGGGTGGCTCAGAAGCTCCTGTCCTGTGAGCCGTAGCTGATCCTATGGATCATGGAAGGGGAGCGGAGGGGCCTCTGTAACTCCACCTGGCCGCCCTTTAGAACCGGCCCTGACCCTAACCATTTAGTATACTTATTGATATTTTTAGGGCAACTTGGGATAACAACTTACATGATAAATTGAATATATTGCTAAGTGGGGAAATTACATTTGTTATTTTTTTTAAAAAAAATACAGTTGCTGAGATATTGATCTTATGTGATTCCTCCATTTTCTTTGTATAAAAGAAAAGCTGCCATATTCTTCCACAGCTGAAGATATCTGGGCTATTTTCAAGGGCAGACCCATACAGAATGCATTGCAGTAGTCAGTCCATGATGTTACAAAGCATGTATGGCAGTTTAATGTATATGCATTGATTTGTTTCAAGTAAGTCAATGTGTTGACCTGCCAAAATTTTATTAGGTATACCTTAGATACAATGAGGCACGGACAAATCCATCTGTTTTGTATCAAAGCCAATTTTCTGTGTTTTTACCCATTCTGTTCTTTTTCCATATTAATCTGTAATTTTTTTAGGGGGGAGAGGGCTCTCAAATTAGTATTTAAATGCATGTTTTCTCTTTGAATGTATATTTAAAGGTGTCTTGCCTCTCAAAATATTGTTGCGCGCCTCCCCAATCTCCAAGAGGTGAGATTTCCGGGGTCCCTGAGCTCATCCAGGGTTTGCTTTCCTTTGGGAAGATCAGAGGAGACTGCAGTGTCTTTATGAAATATGGTTTATTTATTTACACACATTCCAACCTGAGCTTAGGATGGAGGGGTTCAAGGCATCAGCAGTTCAATATCCAGCTATTCCATCAGTGTCACAGGAGGCATCCTAAAGCCATGGTGCAGAGGGATAGCCTCTCTGCCTGCCTCCAGCCCCAGCCATTCTCTAGACACTTCTAAAAACACTCAAAGCACAAACTTTTGTTAGTAGCCAGGAGGGGGGAAAGAGTTTCAATAACAAAAGGGTCTTCCTGGCCCATTCACCAGTTGCTGGGCAACTGATAGACCCATTCTCCTACCTGGCCACTCTATTAGCTTAACAAAAGAGAGACTCATCTGACCAGCAGAGTGAGTTCCTCATTCCAAGGCACAGGATTCCAAATCAGAGGCTGGAAGGGGACCCACAGGGATCATCCATTCCAACCCCCATGCTCATAACAATATGTATTTAAATCTTTTTTGAAACATTTAAACTGCTGGCAACTGTGTCAAAACATTCAAAGAATTATTAAATCCAATGGATAGCTAAATTCCTATCACCACATTCTCTGAGAAGTGGAGATTAGGTCAATTCATAGAGGAATTCAGAAATATCCAGTTCCTCAAACATCCTTTAGGTACAGCTCAGTAAGGATTCAGTTAGCCCATGCTTACAGATAATGGTTACTGTGATATGCCATCCCCATAAATTTTAACCATAGAGTAGGTTGGTGGTGCAAATATATAAGGGGAGGGTAACAGCCAAAACCACAAATGGGCACAGAAGAGGCGAGTAGACCAGGTGAGATAGAGAAGAGGTACAGATTCACCAAGGGTCAAATCAGGCCAGGAGTATGAATAGCACTCAGGTGTAGGCAGGAAGCTCTAACTGAAGTCATTGACCTTCCTGCTGACAGATGTCTCCAACGTTCTTCACTGGGCCTTCTGGGAAGATGGAGCAGGGGAATCGCAGATAAACCTGCATTCCAGTACAGGTTGGAGCTGAAGAAGAGTGACTCTTGACAGCTTGTTGCTCTGTTGAGTGCTCCTTAAAATAGGTTCTGTTCACAAATTTTGGGAAATGGAGGGGGAGGGGATGAAGCTCTTTGACCCAACTCTCTTGCTCACTCACCGGTATAAGCTGACTTGAGTACTACTTCTCTCAAAGAAAAAAGCTTCTTCAGTATCCTTAATATGAATTTGTAGCAGAGAAATATACCTAGTGATTTGTGCATCATGGAGTAGTTGACCAAGATTAAGAGAGATGTGGAGTGAAAAAAATAAAACATTTATGTAGATTACTTCTTCATTTTTATCCTTCTCTGACTGGCAATATCTGTAGAATCAGCATATATGGGTAGTTACTCTGAACAGCTAGCATAAAAAAAAAGTAGCCACATTCTGTTCCCTTTGCCATCTTGTAGTGCAGGGGTGGGGAATCTTAGGGTGCTCTTTGAGTTGAGCTTCTCTGAACATTACTCCTGCTGCATGGGCAACCAGAGATGTAAACAGGGCAACATGCTCTTGCATAAGGATGTAAGAAGAGTCTGCTGGATCTGACTAAAGCTCATCCAGCAGTCTGTTTTCACTGTGGGCTGCGCCCAACAGATGCCTATAGGAAGCCTGTAAGTCTGTAAGCAGGACCAGAGTGCGACAGCAGTCTTCCAACTTCTGATTCCCAGCAACTAGTATTTAGTAGGCATAGAACATAGCCCTCACAAGAACATAAGTGCATCAGAAGAGCCTGTTGGATCAGGCCAATGGCCCACCTAGCACAGGATCCTGTGCTCACAGTGGCCAGCCAGATGCCTATGAGAAGCCTGCAAGTAGGACCTGAGCACAAGAGCAGTCTCTCTTCCTGACGTTTCCAGCCACTGGTATTTGGAAGCATACAGCCTCTGACTATGGAGGCAGAGCATAGCCATCATGGCTAGTAGCCACTGATAGTCTTATCCTCCATGAATTTGTCTAATTGCTGCCCTGGGCTCCTACTGGGAGAAAGGGCGGGATATAAATCTAATAAATAAATAATACTAAATAAATAAATAATAATCCTCTTTTGAAGCCATCCAATTTGGTGGCCATCACTGTCTCTTGTGAGAGCAAACTCAATAGTTTAACCATGTGCTGTATGAAGAAGTATTTTCTTCTGTCTGAACCTTCCAACATTCAGCTTAATTGGATGCCCATGGAATCTAGTAGCCACGAAGAGCCTTATCCTCCATGAACTTGTCTAATTCTACTTTAAAGCCATCACTGCCTCTTGGGGGAGCAAATTCCATAGTTGGACTCTGTGCTTTGTGAAGAAGTACTTTCTTTTGTCTATCTTGAGCCTTCCAACATTCTTTTATACCTCTGTCACCCACCCCTTTACTCATCTTCTTTTTTCTCAATGAAAAAATCCAGAACATTGTAACCTTTCTTCATAGGACAGTTGCTCCAGCTCCTTGATTGATTTTGGTTGCCCTTTTCTGCACCTTTTCCTGTTCTACAATATCCCTTTTTGAGGTGCAGCGAGCAGAACTATGCACAGCATTCCAAGTGCGGTTGTGCCATTGGTTTATATAAGAACATAAGGAACACAAGAAGTTCTCTTATACTGAGTCAGACCATAGGTCCATCTAGCTCAGTGCTGTCAACACTGACCGGCAGCAGTTCTCCAGGGTTTCAGGCAGGAGACTTTCCTAGCCCTACCTGGAGATTCTGGGGAATGTACCTGGGACCTTCTGCATGCAAAGCAGATGCTCTACCACTGAGCTATGGCCCTTTCCCTGTTATAAAGAATTATGATATTGGTAATTCAGTTTCTTTCAGAGAATGATCAGTAGCAGTCAGCATGGTGGGGCACAGCCATGGAGCTTTAGCTTACCAGGACAAAGCTGGGGTGGCTCTCGTACTAGTACATCCATGCAGCCCCATTCTTTCCGCTGCCCTGCCCCATCCCATCCACATCCAGGTATGTTGCAGTGACACTGGTGACACACAGGCCATTACTGCTAATGTTCCCTAACATGAAATTCTATCCTATTTCATTCAATTCAACCTAAATTATTATTGCATATAATTGTGAATAGCATGCACTAATTCTTTACTTATACACAAGTACTTGGGAAAATGACAAAGTTCAATCCCAGAAGAAAAGTTCCAAAATCTGAATTCGCCTGTAAAACCTAAAAATAGTTGGGCAGGTTCACAAAAACCTGAACTCCATGAGGGTCAGCCCCTCATAATCCAAATCATATACAGTAGTTTTTGATCTGGTTTTGGTTAAAAAACAATGATGCCTATTGTACTACTTGCTGGGTTTCTTGTAATCATTTAAGAACTATAAAACTTTTAAACGTTTAGAGTTATCCTCAGCAGTTTAGAATGGACATTAGACCTTTTTTATGAAGTGGCTTTTGTCCTTTGAAGTTTTGGTCATAAAAAGGAGCTAAGTTTCTCAAAAGGCACAGGAGGATAAGTTACAAGTGACTTTCTTTCGTAATTTATGGCCACTCTATGAGATATTTACATTTTGCTATAGTTTCAGCTCTGACTGTTTTGCATTTCACTTGAGAAGCAAATGGAGAAGGAGGAAAAGCCTTCTGCCACCAACATAAAAGCATATATGGCAGAGCAGGGGATCTCTTTTGCTATCTGTTAAGACTGAGGAACATGTGGTAAATCTTACACGTGTACAAATATTTTAGATTTTTATTCCTCTCTTCCCTCCCTTAAAAGAAGATTGTTCATCATCTTAAGTTAGATGTTTTAATCGAGTAAAAAAAAAAAGTCACAGTATTTTTACAGACAGGTTCTTTTTTAAAAAAGTCCTATACTGACATTTCCATGGATATCAACAATAGTTAGAGCCTCTGTGGTGCAGAGAGGTAAGCGGCGGTAACGCAGCCGAAGCTCTGCTCACGGCCAGAGTTCGATTCCAATGGAAGGAGTAAGTAGAATGTCCGGTAAAAGGGGTCGAGGTCCACTCAGCCTTCCATCCATCCGTGGTTGGTAAAATGAGTACCCGGCATATGCTGGGGGGTAAAGAAAGGCCGGGGAAGGAACTGGCAATCCCACCCCATATAAACGGTCTACCTTGTAAACGTTGCAAGTCGTCACCCTAAGAGTCGGAAATGACTCGCACTATAAGTGCAGGGACACCTTTACCTTTAAGGTAATAACCTAGTCCAGTGCTATAGCACTGCGTTCCCCAACCCGGTGCCCTCTAGATGTTTTAGACTACAACTCGTCAACCATAGCCAGCATGGATAAGAAAACTGTGCAGATAGGAAAACCTGATTGCAAGCTCCAGAAATGTTCAGCAACTACAAAATATTTTTGCCCTGTTCTACGGAGTGCTCGTATGTGTGAAGGCTCTTAATTGTGAGCACAGCTGGAAGAAACTGCATGGCTGAATTCAATGGTGATGAGTTGATGCAGTGAGGAAACAGTGGCTTTCATGAGTGCATCTTTCCCTTCACAGGACTCTGGTTGCCAGTTTGAATTGAGGTCCAAGGACTGGGAATCTCTCTTTAACCTCCCTCTGTTATTTACACTGAAAAAAATAAGATAGCAACACTGAGAAGCATTTCATTTGCCTGGATGTTGCTATAGATGGAGGCATCTGTGGAGGAACCATTTAAATCCTGCTCATCCAAAAAGCTCCCTGTATGGTTTTGGATAAATCCCTCTCTCTGAGCCTAACCTACATCTGAGGATTGTTGTGAAGATACAACAGAAATGGCCTTGTGTATGCTCTCTGATATTCTAGGTGGAAGCCTATGATATAAATGTGATAAATAAAATATCAGAACACGGGTACTACTCATAATTTCTTATGTACTTTTCATAAGGAGAGGGAGATATATTGACAGGATCCTCAGTTACCCTACCTCAGAGCTGGGGAACCTTTGGCCCTCCAGATGTTGCTGGACTACAACTCACATCATCCCTAACTATTGGCCGTACTGGCTGGGGCTGATGGGAATTGGCATCCAACAGCATATGTAGGCCCCAAAGTCCTCCAGCCCTGCTCTAGCTTATCCTGTCCTGTTCCTCATTCAGAGGCCTTAAGACTTTACTGGCCAGGAGGAGACCATCTTCAGTGACTGCCAAATAGGGTTGTATATTTGGAGAGCATTTGCATCTTGTACTGTTGGGTGGGTGGATGAGATCTTGGTTTTAATACTTGTTGTAGAGCTGGATGTGAATGAGAGGAATTAAATAGGCTGGGTTGATGAAACCACAGGCTGCAAATCTGGGAGTTAGCTGGGTAGGGGATGCCATGGTCTTTGCATTAGAGGGGAGATATGAATGAGGCGAAAGGTTGAGGGAGTGGATTCCCAAAAGTTGAGATCACTGTTTGAATGGAAGATATGTTATAGGGACAATTAGCAATCAATGGATTAAAAATGGCAAAATATTGTAAGCTACTGTATGGGGCAGGATGGCACTATAAAACAAAAAGAGAATAGAGAAGCTATATCAGTCTTGGCAACTTTCATTCTCAAAACAACCTATAAAGTGGATTCTGCCATTGCCAGTTTACAACTACCATTGATGTGGCAAGGCCTAATTAAGACAGGTTCTGTGTATTAATGCACCCCATTTTGGAGCTACTTTTTCCAAGAAAGCTCAAACATAATTAAAAGTGATACAAAGCCTTCCTGTTGAAGCAAGTAGTGGATGAGTTGAAAATAAACTTGACTTGTTTGACTTGAAAATAACTAGTGTTTGAGTTTGTATGTGTGCATGTGCATGTGTGGACTGGATATGTTTTGATGACTGGATAATAAATATCTGTATGAGGTTTGTCCGAGTCCAAATGCCACACATTAGATATTGCTGGACCACAGTGGATTAGACTGATAGAAATATAAAACTTCAGAGCTTTAGGCTGCACTCAGGCAGCAGTTCATTCCACTCTCCTGGCACTTCCTTACCTGACAATTTCCACATTTCATTTGCTCTTTCACATAATGTAAAAACCACTTCAGGAAATCTAACAGAATATAGTGGAAGTTTAGCATTCATTTCTGTGGTAATTACTTCTAGAAAAAATCCATTTGCAACCCCATTAACCCAGAAAATTGCAAGAGTAAAGTGACAAAATTTGGGGTGGTATACCAACATACAGTTCTTTCCTGTTGTTTTCATGGGGGAATCATAGGGGAACAGAAGTGCACATGCGCGGAAAGGGTGGGGGAGTAGTGACATGCCCAATGACGATCATTGTGGTGTCACACCATGCCCACTAGTGTGAATGACATTTAGAATGACATTTAGAATTGGTCAAAAAAAGCCACAATTCCATAATGCAACAGGTACTGTAGTGTGAAAGGAATGTTAGAACTCAGGACAGAAGTGCTACCACTATAATAAGTAAAACTAACGCAATAAACTCCGTGTCTGAATGCAGCCTTAATAAGATATATTGAACCATACCCATAAAGTATTATCTGAGAGTGTGCATAATTTAAGCACACAACAAAATCCCTCATGTTGGTGGCCAGTGTTCTCCTAGGATACATTAGACAAAGCTTCCTGCATGAAGCCCTTGGGGAAATAAGGAAGGAAAAAAGCAAGGCTTACATGTGCCCTGGAGGTAAACAGCTTCAGACTCTGTCAAACCAACAAGGGAAATGAATTCCAGAGCCATGGTTTTTCTGATGAGAACTCTCTCCTTCCTGTATCCAAATGTCTAAGTCATAGCAGGACATTAGTAAAAGCATTTCAATTAATTTAAATCAAGAATGGCTAGCTTGTGTTTCAAATCAGGCTCTCTACTCATGTCCATGTTGTATCTCCAAACACATATTTGATCCTTGTCAGCTTGGCTCCTCCCTGCTTATCAGATGTTGGCAGGTGGGTTTTTTTTATTCCTCTCCTTATTCTCAAGCCCTCCAGAAGTAACACACCCAGAACTAAAGAAGCTGCTGCTGCTAAGCGGATTTTATCTACCCTTTGCAGGTAGACTGGTCCAGAATTCAACCCCTGGTTTGTCATCTTCCCATGGCTTCTCTATTCTCCTTAGAATCAGTTTGTAGGAATTTTCTCTGTTTCCCACCCCAAGGATATCTCAGTGTACTTGGAGCTAACTGAGTGGAACATTTCCCTTGTAGCAAGAAGCTGTCGTTTTGTATCTTCATGGTCTAGCTAGAATGCCCCATGCTTCACCTGGTCAAGCTTCTGAACCTTACCAGCTTCTGCAGTGTACCTCTCCAGCTCCATCCATCAGGACTAGGCATCTAGCACTTATGTTTCTAGTATGCCTCTCTATTTCAAAGTACCATGTCCAAGACCAGGCTCTGAGTGATGGCAGCAGTAGAATTCAGGTATGTTTGGAGTGATGGAGCTGGCCTCTTCACAACCAGATACAAATTTGTTCCATAAAATCCCTTCCCTGACCAGCAACCCAATATTTTCTCCCACTGGCTTGGGGAAGAGAAGGATGGTGGGCTCAGTATACTGATTTCTAAGGACATTTAGGAATACACAGAGATGTCTGGTATTTGTATGATTCTCAGACTGTAACACCAGACAGTCACTATCAGTCGCCTTGAGGAAACAGGATCGTAGTCTGGGAGTACTCCTGGATTCTATTTTGTCACTAGAATCACAAGTGGCTTCTGTGGCTAGGAATGCTTATGCCCATCTTAGGCTGATCTACCAGTTATGGCCTTTCCTGGACTGGGATAGCCTGGTCTCAGTTGGCCATGCTCTGGTGACTTCTTGTTTGGACTACTGTAATACACTGTATGTGGGACTACCATTGAAGATGGTATGGAGAATGCAGCTAGCGCAGAATATGGCTGCTAGGCTGGTAAGTAGGGCAGCCTGATGGAACCATGTGTTACTGGTCCTGAAAGCATTGCACTGGCTGCCAGTGAGCTACAGGCCCAATTCAAGGTGTTAGTACTAGCAGATAGAGTCCTAAATGGCTTGGGACTCAAGTACCTGAGAGAACACCTTCCCCGGTATCAACCATATTGGTCCCTATGTTCAGTCGGTGAGGCCTTGTTGGTGGTGGTGCTGCTGGCGGCTGCCCAGTTGGTGGTGACCCATGAGAGGACATTTTCCGTGGTGACTCCCTGTTCGTGGAATGCCATGAGGTCTGTCTCCATCATTATTGACTTTTACGAGGAATCTGAAAACATTCCCCAGGTATTTAATGGTTGAAGAAGACTGTTCCTGAAATAATGATTTTAATTGTAACTGATTTTAGAATGTTTTAAACTGATAACTTATAAATTTAATAAATACTACTACTACTACTGCCACCACCACCACCACTAGTCTGCTCAGCAATTCTACTCAAAGAAAATAAAGAAACAGAGGACAATCTTGTTTTTAAAAACCACAACAACCCATATTTTCCTTACAAAAAGAAAAAAGTTATATTGCGGTGGTGGTATACTACAGACTGGCCAGTCAACCCAAAGACATGGCTGATGCTTCCCTTAAATAGATTTCAGAACAGTCACAGAGGAGAACTATAGCAGCAATGGGGTATATCAACTATTCTGACATCTGCTGCAAGTTTAACTCTGAAAAGAATGGAACATCACAGTGAAAAAGTGGAAGTGGTGGAAACCATGGAGGAAAGTGGCCATGTCATCTTGGAGATGGAAGGAGAGACATACAACCAAGGATGAATACAAAAGAGCGTCCTCCATCTATGGAGGTTAGAGTTTTGGACTAAGAGGAGAGCTAGCATGTAGCAATTAGAATGTTGGACTAGGAGCTGGGAGGCCAGAATTCAAATCCCTAAGCCACAAAATTTGCTGGGTGGCCTTCAGCGACAATCTGTTAGTTTAACCTACCTCACAGGGTTGTCGTGAGGATAATATGGACAGGGGGGAGAACCATGACATGTATGCCATCTTGAACTCTTTGGAGGAAAGGTGGGATATAAATGTAAATAAATAAATAAATCTGGAAATATTGTGTCAGGAAGGCTAAAGTCCAGAATGAGCTGAAGCTTGTGAAGGATGCCAAGAACAACAGAAAGCACTTCTTTGGCAATTTTTGTAGTGAGAAGGAGGATGAGGATGGGGTGGCTCTACTGACTGAGGGAAGGTGGAGAAATATTAACTGGAGACAGAATATGAAATTCCTTAACTCCTATTTTGCCTCTTTGTGTGTTTATCAATTGTGTTTATCATGGGGGGAATAGAACAGATGATATAAGGAGGGGCTTATTAATTGTTAATAAACAATTTGTATATCTGAGCATCTAGAAAATAATGTATTGATTATTAGCAGCCAGTATGGATTTACAAGAACAAGTTTTATCTAGCCACTCTTTTCTCCTTTTTTGTAGTTATGAATTTGGTAGATCATGGGAATATCATAGACATAGTCTATCTTGATTTCAGCAAAGCATTTGACAAGATAGATAGATAGATAGATAGATAGATAGATAGATATTTATTTCATCAGCCACCAGCCATTGCAATTTGTGTGCAAAGTACAAATATATAAACACAAATAAGCAGTTAAAATTATTAAATAAAAATTTAAAATATACAAATTAAAACTCAGAGAGCATCATCATGGCCTTTATTTTAATGGCAGCTGATAGAAATGTCATTTTCTTTGCTATCACTAGCTTATTTTGATCCACAAGGAGAAAAGTCACATAAAAATCAGTTGAATGCCCTGGATGAAATGATGATAATAATGATAATGTGATTAACTCTTTACATAAATCTCTGTAAAAAGTTCAATATAGCAGCACATGAGCCAATGTTTAAGTATTACCATCTTCACATGGACATATACGATTTTGGACTGGAGTTTTCTTAAAATTACCCTGAAGTACTACTGAAGGCAGCACATTTAATTGTGCACTTCAGAAAGCTCTTCTATATTTTAGAACAGTTAAATTCCACAACAATTCATCTGAATGATTTGTAAGCGGAAAATTGAAAACTGTTACATGGACCTTCTGTTTGTGATCCTCCAGATGTTGTTAGACTCCAGCTTCCATCAGTCCCTACCAGCATAGAAGATGTTCAGGGATGATATGGGTTGTTTTCCAAAATATCTGAAGGGCACCAGGTACAATTAATGGGTTACTCATCATCTCTGTGATAGATTCATCTATACAGCACGGATTAACTGTGCATCAATACAGAAAAATGTATGCCTTCATTTTTCTTTATTTTTAAGATTCATATAAGCAGGAAGAGAACCAGCTCAGGAGCATAGGAATCTGCTTTATATTGGGTCAGATCATTGGCCCATCTAGCTCAGTATTGTCTTCGTTGACTGTCAGCAGTTCTCCAGGGTTTTAGATTGGGGACTTTCTTAGTCCTATCAGGGCAGGTCTGGAATTGAACCTGGGACCTTCTGCATGCAAAACGGATGCTGTGCAACTGAGCTACAGCCCTTCCCCAGCATGGTACACTAGGAGAACCCTGCTAATTCAATCAAACACAAAACCTATCAAGTCTAGCTTCCTGTTGTGCACAGTGGCCAACCAGAAATGTATGGAAGTCCAAAGTAGGACATGAATGGTGTTGTTCCCCATTAACTGGTTTTCAGAGGCATGCTGCCTCAGATCTGAGAAGCGGTGTAGCCATCGTGATTAGTCGCCCTTTTCTCTATGAATTTGTTTATTGTCATTTCCAACTCCCTACTCAGACAGCCTATCCAGAAGCCTCCCATACTCAAAATGGTACTGAAAGCTGCTGAGAGGGCCAGAGGAAGAATGCTCAGACCGTATAGCTGACCATCTCTAAGAATGAGAGAAGGGCACAGTTTGGGGGGGGGGGTCGGAAGAATTTGTATTCATTCAATGCTAGAAATGGAAACATGAAGACAATTATTTTTTTACTGTAAATCTTCTGGTGATTGTTGTCCTAAACACAGGAACATAGGAATCTGCATTATACTGAATCAGACCATTGGTCCATCTAGCTCAGTTTTGTCTACACTGATTGGCAGCAGATCTTCAAGATCTCAGGCAGGGAATTCTTACAAACCTACCTGGAGATGCAGAGGATTGAACCTGGGACCACTGAGCTATGGCTCTTCCCAATAGTCATGACTCACTTTTTCTCCATGGAACTCCACGGTTAGGCTGAGAGATGGTGACTGGGCTAAGGTCACTAAATGAACTTCGTGGCCGAGTGGGGATTCGAACCCTGGTCTCCCATGTCATAATCCAACACTCTAACCATTACACCACAATGGCTATTTATAACTCCACACACTTTCATCTGAACCAAAATTCAAATTCAAGTAACAAAGAGGGGAAATAATGCTAGGTACTAAATAAATTTGTGCAAATGGCTCACATCTTGAATAGGAAATGTCCTGTGTCGTGGTATGTCCTCCATCCTAGTGGTCAACGCTCCCTCAATTTCTTCAGATTTCTGTTTGCTTTTACTTTCCAAGTCACATTGTGCATATTGATGTAACACTCAGGCAGACGTGGGAGACTGCTTTGAAGCCTGAGGGAAAAATTAGAGTGTGGAAACATTAAAACAAGTTCCTGGATTCTATCACTGTCAGGAAAATATAAGCTTCACTTCAGAGCTTGCTCATGAGTCTTCAATGAATTTCCTTGCTGTGGTAACCTCATTTACCTTTCAAAAACGTTTCTCCATGAATTTACAGAACACTTTACAACCTGGTGTGTTACACACATACACACACCAGGTCCTAAAATCCTGGCTTACCTATTGGGTATAAATAAATAAATAAATAAATAAATAAATAAATAAATAAATAAATAGAAGCAAATCAAACCCACAACAAAAACTGAGAGGGAAAAAAACCCAACCAACTTGGGACATATGTTATTAAAATATCTATCAAAAATGTACAATACATCTTACAGCTTTAGAAAGTAATCTTGATAGCCACAGATGTTTTAAACAAAACACTTAATGTGATAGTAGAACAAGTAATAAAAACACTTCGTAAATTAAAAACATCAAAGATGTTTTGACCATGAGTTGGTCTTCCTTCAGTAGCCCATTATCACAAACAATTATTTCACACATGCACATACTGGAAGTGATGCCCTGCCTCTCAGTAGTTTGTCCAGTGTGGTAAATCAACAGTAGTAAACCAATGGGGTCCCCATTTAAAGGATAATCCTATATCCATACTGAAGAATGACAATGAATGTAATGCAGACATCCACAGCTCCAAACTGAAAAGAGACACTGCTAAAAACTCAGACACTACTAGAGCTGACAGGCAAATAAATGCTGCTGCCTCTACCTAAGCCAAGGATGGGAAGCCTGTAGACCTCCAGATGTTTTGTACTACAAATCCCATCATCATCATAACCAGATCTTGGAAAAGTTACTTTTTTGAACTACAACTCCCATCAGCCCAATCCAGTGGCCATGCTGGCTGGGGCTGATGGGAGTTGTAGTTCTAAAAAGTAACTTTTCCAAGCTCATAACTTGTCATGCTGGCTAGGGCTAGGGATGGGTAAGAATTTCATTTCAGTTCACATTTCAAGCAGAATTTATTAAATTCACAATTTCTGAAACAATATGAGAACTGAAACACAGTCATCCTTCGAAATTTGCATTTATTCAAATTTCGGGATGCAGTTCGCCAACTAAACATTTACAAAAATGTATATATTAGGGGAAAGTGTGCATAAAAATGAATACATGACTGAAAATAACATGCAGAAAGGCATGAAATGATGAGAAATGGCTTGCAAAAATGTGCTCTGTCAAAACTGCCTACAAAAATGTGTTTATTTGGAGAAATTCACGCTAAAATGGTGGAGAATTTTCATGAGGATTTTTTTTAAAAAAATTCCCAGATCGCTGTAGAAATGTAGAGAATGGAATTTAATATTGGAAAAAATGAAACTGAGAGAACTGAAACAGACCAATCTTTCCATCCCTTGCTGGGGCTAATGGGAAATGGAGTCAAACAGCATCTGGACAGCCATAGGTTTCCCATTCCTGATCTAGACAAGGAGCCCTCAGGCTCTGGACTGACTAAATCCACCCAGACTGGCCATTGGACCCTCCTAGACAGGAAAGAGTATAAGGGGGCTTCCTGTTCCACTTCCACCTTGTCTTAGCAACATGGTCTTCTTGAGCTTTGTTTTCTTTCCTTACGTCCTTCTGGCTTGCTCTTCAGACCCAACTTCTAGCTTGCTATTTGGTCTTGCCTCCTAGTTTCCTTTAATCAGGAGTTGCTCTCCAGTTCTGACTCCTTGCTTCATCCTTCAACTCCAATTCCATGGCACAGTTCCTGGCTCCTGGTTCCTGTCTCTCATCTTACCTCAGACTGCTGCCTGGACAGCCTCAGAGGGTGCTAGCTTACCTGGAGAACTGGAGAAGACATTTAAAAAAAAACACCTTTGTGCTTCCACCATTGCCAATGGTGTCTCCTTATGCACCACCTCCCTAGCCCCCAAATAATAATAAAGCAATATTAGAATGTCACTACAACATGTTGATCCCAGTAAACCCTTCCCTCAAAAAAAGGGAATGGGAAATTCATACCCTATACTAGAGAAATGACCCAAATGGTGCCCCCACATTTGTAGCCTGCAAGGTCTTTCCTCATCAGTCTCCTACGTTCAGCTTTAATCATTCAGGATTACACAAGATCATAGCTAGCTTTCCCCAAAATTAAGTAAGATTGGCAGGATGCAACATGGAGATTTCCACTGGACTTTTCAATCTGCTGCTGAATCATAAGATGAGACTTTGTGCCACCTGTCTTGCCCATCTGGGTGTTTTTGTCCCCTTCTTTTCTCACCTGCCGTGTGGGACTCGTAGAATCCTGCCTGTGCAAAGGAGGCAAATAATGAAATGATGATAAAATAATGGAATGGGGGTTGGGGTGGATGGATAAATGGGTAGCTGAAACCATAGCTGCTGAATCTCCCAATGCAGCAGTAGATTAAAATATAGAGGGGAAATTACTACATTGCTGCCTTCCATTCTCCTTCCTTTTTTGCATAGCCAGACATGCAAATTCTAGACTGGATATTATCCTTTATTTTTACTTTATCTGAGGCATTTGTATTTTGTTCTTCATAAACATGTATCTCAGGGCAACTTAAAATACAGTTTAAAATCCAGAGCAACAACAATAAAGCATTTACAAAAAGAACATTTGCAATAAATCATTTTAAAAAATCTGTAAAACAATAAAGCAATGATCATGCTCTGCAGGCAGAAAGTCCCTGGTTCAATCCCTGGTATCTCCAGCTGGGGCTAGGAGAGGTCCCTGTCTGAAGCCCTGGAGAACCGCTGCCAATCATTACAGACAATACTGAGCTATACAGACCAATGATGTGACTTATTATCATCAGCTTCCTATGTTCCTAACTGAAAGTATGTTGTAGAAAAGCCCGAAGGATGTACACGGAAATAATGTAACTACATTACATGGGCTTCTGCTGGGAGGAAGGGCGGGATATAAATAAATAAATAAAATAATGCTACATTAGCACGTTCAGTGAAAAATGTGTTCAAGTAGCACAGATTCTCTACAGTCATCATCATGGCTACCTTCAGTTTTGTTGTTATGATGTTCAGGCTATGGTTATGATCACCTCTGCAGATACTCAATTTTTTTCAAGGTCAGCACACTAAAACTGATCTGGCATTGGTTATGGGGAAGAACAACCTCAGTGGAACTCCTTTACAAAGTGTTATTCCAGGGCATTCTGACAGGCAGTGTTGTTAACTTTCAATATTCCCCTCACAGAGTTACAATTCTCAGAGTGGTTTAACAGTCAGTCACTCTTCCCAGAGAACTCTGGGAATTGTAGCTGTGTGAGGGGAATAGGGGTCTCCTAATAACTCTCAGCACCCTTCACAAATGACTCTTCCCAGGATGCTTTGGGGAAGCCATGGGTGTTTAAAGTGGAATAACAGTGGAATAAATGTATACTGTGAATATAGCCAGATAATATTTTTACAGTATGACATACCAATGATTTTACAAAGTCCATCCCATCCTAAAGACAAATCATGAAGCTATGTTCTAGTCTATTATTCTTAAGAAGTAAGCCAAAATTACATTAGTCTCCCTTATCTATATTGATACCTTGCAATGGTATACTCCCTTACCTGCAAGTATGTCTCCCTGAAGTCAGTGGGACTTAACATCTGAGTAGACAGGTATAGGATTACAGTGTTAGTTATCCAGAAATTTTATCTAGCAAGCAAATTATATAATGACTAATTTAATTGAAAATGGATAGTTCAATGAATACTTAACTGGAAATATAACAATGATGTTTATTCTTCCAATTTCATTTGGCATACTCTTTCTAAGGTAACTTGATATACTGAATGTGAAACTATTGTTTAAATCACATGTTGAATATGAACAGTAGGGGGTGGTGTTATACCGGCTAGTACAAAAATAGTGAAGTTCTAGAAAGGACAAACACTACCTTTGTATGTGTGTGAAGGGGAGAAGAATAACACTTGCAGACTGGTAGAAGAAACTAATTGATATTTTTCTTGTTTCCTTCTTGCTAAACATCATTAATCAGAGTAGAACTCCCACATTATTTATTTATTGTGGACTTTCTGAAGCAGTTTCAAAGGGTTGACTGTACCACTCTAAAAAATAAATGAATAAGAAATGGAAAGTGAAAAAAAAATTAAAACATTTAATGTTGGATGCATACATACAAGGGAGTACCCCCATTGGGAAACATGGAATACTGGACTGTTTGGGTAGCTGCCCCCAAAACACACACACACACACACACACACACGAGAAAGAGAGAGAGAGAGAAGAGAGAGAGAGAGAGAGAGAGAGAGAGAGAGATCATTCACAAAGAGATGTGCATGTGTGTGTGTGAGAGAGAGAGAGCATGTGTATGTTTGTATGGGTCATAATCAAAAGAAACTAGGCATTTCTAAATCTCAGTTTATAGTTTTAACACTATGGTTAAATTCCAGTCATTTCAATGGTACTATATTTCTCTGGACTATGTCTGCATTAATGAACACCACTTTTTTCTATATGGGGGTGGGGAGAAACAGCCCCTTAGGACTGGAACAGGAGAATCCATGAGGAACAGAAGAAAAGACAGACATTACAGCTGAAACAAAATGTGAAAGGGGTGGGAATCCAACTTTCACTTCTCGATTCTGGTTGCCAAAATTCAAAATCTTTTTTGAGGGAAGAAGACAGCATTGTAATGCAGTACTATTGTTAGGCTTGATGATGAATTTTAAGCAATAATGTTAAGATTGTCGATATTTTAAATGTGACAGTTGAATTTCAAAGTAAAATTTGTATAGGTTTAATACCCTGAAAGTTGAATTCCATTTATGCAATATTTGACTAATCTGTGGGGTCAGCACTGTGGGATCAGACCATCTCTGTCTTTAACAGAGGCTAGCCAGCCAACTGAACTGAATATATCTATCTTCAGCTGGTTATCAATGGAGGATCCCATTTTAACATAACTGTGAATATGTTTATTTATTTATGCAAATATTTATATAGCGCCCACTCATAAAATATAAAGGCCATGTACAACACATGCAAATGCAATAAAACATAAAATAATATAAACAGTATAAAATAATCATAAAAATGATTGGCTCATTCTGAAAAAAAATTAAACTGAATAGGAATGTCAGCATTAAAAGTCTTGAAGAGATGTCTGAAAGTTTCCAGCAAGGATGCTTGCCAAATAAGAACATAAGAAGAGCCTGCTGGATCAGGCCAATGGCCCATTTAGTGCAGGATCCTGTTCTTACAGTGGCCGACCTGATTCCTATGGGAAACCCACAAGCAGGACCTGAGGGCAATGCTAATCCTGCCATAAAAGGGGGCAGGTTTGCTGTACCCTCCTTTACCTGGAAGAATCGTACCGGAAGGTGCTATCTCTCAGGTAAGAGACAGGTATCCATGTGGGCCGAGGAGCCCAATAGGTAGAGGTAAACCACCTCTGTATTTAAGGCTGCACCATGTCCCCAACCCCCTTTTTCTTGCCATGCTCTCAGGTTTGCAGCTCAGTAGCCTTAACTGGTCTTCCTTATGGCTCGGCTTGTGCCTGGCAAAGACATGTGGTTGGCTGTGGGCGTCGACCAAGACTAAAGCAGGCCCAGACTGAGCCTGTGAGGGAGGTAGCGAATGGATCATCAGAGCACACAGGTGGAGTGTGGCAGCAGCGGCAGCATCAGTGGTGGAAGCCTGCAGAAACAAGCAACTTGTCTGAGGACCAGGGGCCTCTTTTTGGCCTTGTTTTAGCAGCCTTCCACTCACCCCCCCCAAGCCAGCTGCAGGTGAAGCTGCAGCAGCACTTAAGGCTTGTGGTGATGAGGAGACTCTCTAGAAGAGTGTGGCTCTCCAGCTTTGCTCTAGTGCACCTCCCGCCCTGGCATGTGGCTGGCTTCAAAGACGAGCACCAAGACCATGACCTGGGTGCTGCACACCTATTTCAACCAGAATTTGTTCCTACATCAGCAGGGATTCAGGAAAGCCTTCCAGAGCTACCAGTGGGTTTATAGTGCGGGGTGGGAATTCATAACCAGGCATTTGTTTTGTGGTGCAGACCCAGGCAGGGTACGATGTTCAGGCTGGCTGTGTTACCTTTAGGAGGAATTGTGGGGTTGCCAGGACAGGGAATCACCTTGATACCTGGTGGGTCTGCTATGCCTTACAGGCGCTGGGCACAGCGAGGACTCCTTTTCAGCCTTGTCAGCTTTAGCTGTCTGGTAAGCCTGATAGGCTCACTTTTTTTTGCCATGCCACTCCAGCAAGAAGATTTTCCATTTTCTGTTGAAGAGGTGGACTTGGGGTCTGTCTTTGCCTTATTAGCATGACTAGAAGCCCTTAAGAAGGAGCAAGTGATTCCTAGGAACCCAAGTGCTGGCCTAAGTTCAGCCTCACCGGCAAGAAAATCTGCGCAAAAGGCAGCTGAGTCTGATCACTATTGTGACCTGATGGCCAGAGTTGCCCCTCAGCGTGAGGGTGGCACATAAGGCTCCCAAGACTAATATAATTGGTGATTTGATTATTAGGATTTCTGCACTGGACAAGGAATCAACATCATGGGCTGCACAAATGAGCAGGACACCTGGTTTTTGCAGCCAGTCATATCCCTGGGGAGGGCATTCTTGAGAAGACTGTGCAATACTATGCATGGGATATAGTGCAGGCATCAGGAAATATGAGTGACTGCCAGTATGCGTGATGGCATAAGTATGTGGTTCACTTTTTTTTTCTTGCAGGAATTTAATGTGGTTTCATTTTGGAAGCAAGATATGCTTTTAGAATCCGAGTTGTAGGTTTGGTCCAATGCAGAGGGTGGCCTTGGCTTTGGCATGATGTTTTACCGAGCTTATGAACCCAACTGCCAATTTTCGGATGCTTACGATGTTTGAAGGTTGGGCCAAGTTGGCACCACCCATTCCCAACAAGTGGATCCCCATCACTCCCATATGTGTTACTGTCACTGCTGCCTCAGTTTCAGAGGTTATACTTTTTCCCTTATGTATTACCACATGACCGGAAGAATCTAGATGTAATGAGGAAGCTTAGCAGTGGCATGTGAATGGCCTCTGTTCCCCTAAGTTCATGCCCCAACCCCTTGAGTTATTGGGGTTCAGATTGCTTTGCACACTATTACTGCTTAGAATTAGAGCCTGGAAAGTTCAAAATGCAGGCTCCCTGACACAATTACAGCATTTGGGAAGTGTCCCTATGCCTCTGTGTTCAAAACACAGAGTCTGAGAAGTTTTGTTCAAGTAACCAAACCAATGCAACTTGTCCCATGCTTCTCCTATGTCAGATTGGATTGTTTATGGCTTTCTCAGACTTTGAAGGGATGATGAGCTAATTGGCTTATGAATGTTCTCACTTGGCTAATGTAAACAAGTAGCTTGATAATCAAAACAAGCAGTCAACTTTGAGAATGCAGCTGTATTCTCAAGCTGAAGATGTCACAAGGACAGGATCAGGAGACATCACCTGAGAGGGAACCAGCTACTTGAATGATGGGAAGATAATGATCTAATAGGTGTATGGTGCCCCTCCCAGGGAGTGTTTGGGGGATAAATACAGGACCCCTAGATCAGGGAGATCAAGAATTCAGAGGAGTTGAAGAAGCCTCCAGACATCCAGATTCAAGAACAAGACTCAAGAGCCACAACTCCTCCCAGGCAAGAGAATCCTCACTGCAGGGCAAAAGTAAGAGCAATCAAAGACAGATTGGGGGGGGATGCAGAGGCCCATTTGCCATTAGTTTCACTTTAGTGTTTTCTTCCTTGCAAAAGATAGCTATTTGTAAATCCTGCTGTAATAAAGCCTTTAATTTCTCCGCTGCTAGCTGTGTTCATGATCCTTTTGAAATTCCAAACTTATTAGTCTTGTGCTTGGCAAAGGCTAGGCATTTGGTGTTACATATGGTGACAAAGGTGGGATTTCAAAAGTTCATGCCCTGGCTGTGTAAGAAAGGGAAGGCTAATGAGCAGGAGATTAGCCACAGAATCCCCGGTTGGCCCAGCAACAGTGTCTGGGAGCCAGTAGCTCAAGTGCTGAAGAGGCTAGTTCTGCCTATGGACTGGCAGCCTGATCTGGCACAGCCTACTCCCAGTGCCTTGGTGAAATGTTTGCAGGCCCTGGGCGTGGGTGAGAAGAAATGTGACAAAAAAGCAGTAGCAGGGATTGGTTGGGTCCTGCTGACTGCATTGCACATAATGTCAGAGAGGGTGGAGGCCAGTCAGCAGAAGGTTGAGGAACAGGCTAAGGAAATTGCTGCACTAAAGGCTCAGCAGATTCTCCTGAGGGGTGCTGTGAAAATGGCCCAGGGAAGAGGGGAAGAAGCTGAGGGGTGAGCTGCAGTAATGGCTATTAGATTTGTTAAACTGAAACATAGAAAGCAGGCAAAGTGTGGGTGTATACCTGACCCACAGAAAGTTAGAGCTCTTATCACATCCCAGGGATGAACTCCTGAAGCCTGGGATGAAAACATGTGGGCTCCTCATCAGAGGAGTCTGATGAAGATCAGCAGGTGGTGGTGGAGGAACACTAGGTGGAAGTGAGGCCCTTAGTGACCAATAAATCTAAGGGGCCACCTAGAAATCCCCAAGCTGCTCAAGTGACTAGAACTGTGAGGGATTTTACCCAGCAAGAGCTGACAGAGATCACTAAGTCTGCCAGACAGTGCCAGGGAGAGAGGTTGGGTTCGTGGTTGCTGAGACTATGGGACCAAGGCACTTGCAGTATTCATATAACTGCAGAAGAGTTAACTGGATTGGGAGCATTGTCAAAGGACTCTTTAATCAACCAGTTTTATTAGAAACCCCACTCCAGGGGCAATGGGCACGTTACTGGAGTGGTGCATTCTTGCAGCACAGACCAGATATCCTGCGCCAATGGACTGGGAAGAGCAGTTTATTTATTTATTACATTTATATACCACCCCATAGCCAAAGCTCTCTGTGCGGTTTACAGCAATTAAGCCGATTGATGAGGCCACAGATCAATTGAGAGCTATGGCCATGCAGGCAGGAATTTATCAGGTTGGGTTCCAGGGACCTGATGCTGAGCTGCTTACTGCTGGCATGAGAGCACAATTAATGAAGGGCCCCCCAAATCACATGTGGGGAGCTCTACTAGCTTTACTGGCGCCTGCACAATGGTCCAGTGTGGGGGAGGTGGTTGTCTTGATTGGACACCTAGGAGACCTTGAAAGAGAGAAGGAGCACAAGCCTCAGACTAGAGCAAGTAGAGGGGGGGCAGTCACAATGTAGCCAGCCTCCTCAGAAGGATAAAGTGAACAGGAAACAAATGTTTGCAGATTTATTGGGGTGTTAAAAGCTGATATTGATGGGCTTCCCCAAGCTGATCTGTATGAGAAGTGGAAAGAAAAGTGTGCTAATAAAAAGAGGGTGAGGAAAGGGGTGCAGCAAGACAAGGGTGTTACCCCAACAGCCCCACCCGCAGAACAGTTGTATCCCCCGCTGCCTATGGACATGGGGGGATAGGAGATGCCCCAGCCCTTAGATTAGGGGTGTGGCACGGCTCCAGAGATGAGGCTAATAAAGACAACTATCCCTGGAGACCTGTGCCCACACCTACCTTTAAAGAGCAACACACAACTAGTGAGGGCTTTGTCAAATACAGGGACAGAAGTGAATTTAACTCATGGCAGTCCAGACAAACATAACAGTATACATCAGTGAATATGAAGATGGAGAGCTGCGCACTACCCAAATGTGCTTGCATTTGGCGTTAGGGCAATTGTCCCCAAGGTGGGCCACTGTCCTAATTGCACACATCCCAGAAGGTGTTATGGGAATGGATTTGTTAAAGGGGCTTCCACAGCAGGTGCAGCTCCAAGCAGCGGTCTAGGAAGAATCTGTGAGTAGGGTTGCTAGGTTCAGGGCCTGAGACTGATCCTGTATCTTTAGGAGAAGAGAAAGTCAGCCAAGTGCAGGTGTTCTTGCACTGTAATGGAAAAAACCATAAGGTGGAATTCTCCCTTCCTGTATTTTTAAAGATACAGAAGTCCTCTTGGAGGCCAGGCCTGGCAACCAAGAGGTCTTCCATATCTTTAAAAGTTGGGCAGGGGGAAGGGAGAATTCCACCTTGTGTTTTTTCCCATTACAGTGTTGCAAGGACACCTGCAGTTGGCTCACTTTCTCTTCTCCTAAAGATACAGGATCAGTCTCAGGCCCTAAACCTGGCAACCCTATCTGTGAGGCATGTGCCTGAGAATGTACTCAGTGTAATTGCTACCTTGCAGGCTCCAACATCCAAGGCAGAAGCCCAGTGTTTGGTGGGCCAGATGGGCTTCTGGCAACAGCATATTCCCCATCTAGCCCAAATTCTGCAATTCATTTGCCAAATGACACAGAAGAGGGCTCAATGTGAGGGGGGGACTGCTGTGCAGCAGACTGAGGGGGAACTTGATAGTCATCCCTTGAGCAGGGGTCTGACACCCTTACAGCAGATGATTGGGTTCACAGTACCTACACCAGTTGAACATCTGCAGGTATGGCAGAGTCAACCAGGTGAAGTGCTTTCCCTCCAGGCAACACCTGAGAGTGCGGGAGCTGATCTCATCATGCCAGAAGGGGTAGTGATACCTGCTGGAGGGCAGGTCCCAGCACCCTTAGGCACAGAGATCACAACGCCCCATGGAGCCTATGGGCAAGTGGCACCAAGGTCTGGCCTAGCCCTTAAAGGCATACAGGTGTCAGGAGGGGTGATGGAGATTGCTTTCCAAAGGGAAGTGGCTGTTTGTTGTTGTTATGTGCCTTCAAGTCGATTACGACTTATGGCAACCCTATGAATCAGTGACCTTCAAGAGCATCTGTCATGAACTTTGGCCAGGGGGTGGTACAGCTACCCTGTGAGAAGCTAAGTGTGCCTGTGCCCTATAAGATAACAGCCCCAGGACCCCAACAAGCAGGGAGGAAGAAGGTTGGATTTACTGGTCAAGACTTTGTTTCTGGATAAAAGGTCTGGGTTGTCTACTCAAATTAGCCACATCAAACCATTTCTTTTCTCTGTCTTTTACTATGGATGTATCTGAAGAAAGCTTTTTTGTTGCTTTTAGCATTCCTCACTAACCTCGGCTCATTCTCAGCTTTAGCCTTCCTGATGCCATCCCTGCAATTCCATACCACCGGTCTGTACTTTTCCTTTGTGGCCTGGCTTTCATTCATCTTCCTATATGTGTCCTTTTTTGTTTTGTTTTCAGGTCATCTCTACACGTTTTGTGAAACTACATTGGCTTCTACCCCCTTTTTTCCTTAATGGAATTGTTTGCCATTGTGCCTTTTTTTTTTAGAAACTCCCACCCATCTTGGACTCCTTTTCTCATTAGTGTTGCTTGCGATGGAACCTTACTTACCATTGTTCCAAGTTTATTAAATTGGATTTCCTGAATTTGGGGATATGCATATGGCTACTCTCTGCTTTTGCTTCCTTTCAAATCAAAAACTCAAGTATAGTGTGGTCACTTTCCCCCAGAGTTCCTGTAATTGCCACTTCATCCACCAAGTCATCTCTATTGGTTAGAATCAAGTCAAGGATTGCTGCTCCTCTAGTTCCTTCCTCTATTGCATGGCATTAAGAAAGTGGATAGAGAAAAGTTCTTCTCCCTCTCTCACAATACTAGAAATCGTGGACATTCAAAGAAGCTGAATGTTGGAAGATTCAGGACAGACAAAAGGAAGTACTTCTTTACTCAGCGCTTAGTTAAACTATGGAATTTGCTCCCACAAGATGCAGTAATGGCCACCAGCTTGGATGGCTTTAAAAGAGGATTAGACAAATTCATGGAGGACAGGGCTATCAATGGCTACTAGCCGTGATGGCTGTGCTCTGCCACCCTAGTCAGAGACAGCATGCTTCTGAAAACCAGTTGCCGGAAGCCTCAGGAAGGGAGAGTGTTGTTGCACTCGGGTCCCGCTTGCGGGCTTCCCCCAGGCACCTGGTTGGCCACTGTGAGAACAGGATGCTGGACTAGATGGGCCACTGGCCTGATCCAGCAGGCTCTTCTTATGTTCTTATTTTTTGTAAGAGAAAGTTATCAGCAACATGGAAGGAATTTCTTGGAGGGGCTATATTTTGCAGAATTTGTCTCACAATGGATATTGGGGTAATTGAAGTCCCCCCATTACTACTACATCATGCCTCCTCGAAACATCGGCAACTTGCTTTGCAAAAGTTTCATCCCCGTCTTCTCCTTGATTGGGTGGCTGGTAGTAGACTCCAACCATCATGTTCCTTTTATTCCTTGCCCAATTAATTTTAATCCAGATACTCTCAGTGGAGCTACTAAACTCATCCTCTTGTATTTCTGTGCAGGGATATAAACATATTGTGCAACTCTGCCTCCTTTGCTATTCCTTCTGTTCTTTTTGAACAAGTTATATCCTTCAATTGCTGTATTCCAGACATGGAAGTCATCCTACCAAGTTACAGCTATACCTATCAAGTCGTATTTACCCTCCTGTATTAAAAATTCAAGTTAGTCCTGTTTGTTTCCTATAACCCTGGGCATTATTATATAGACATCAAAGACCATGTGATTTACGGCCTTCCTTCTTTCCCACATTTTTAAGAAGACTATTACTGGGCCCCATTAGATCTGTTTTCTCAATTTCAGTTACTGTGCATAAGCCTTCATCAATCATTAACTCCAAGGTTACATCTACCTCCCCCTTAGGATTTAGTTTAAAACCTTCCTGATGAAGTTTTCCATGCTGTGGCCAAACACATTCTTTCCAGTCCTTGTGAGGTACAAACCATCACTTGCCGGCAGTTCATCTTCCAGAAAATGTAGCCCCTGGTCCCAGAATCCAAATCTCTCGCATTGGCATTACCTTCATAGCTCAGAATATTTTTTCCCCTGTCTGTTCCTCTTCTAAGTACTGGAAGGATGGATGAGAAAACTATCTGGGCCACAAAGTCCTTGAGTTTCCTTTCCAGAGCTTCAAAGTCTGACATGATACTCTGCTTGGCAGTATCATTTATTCCCACATGGATGAGAAGAAAGGGGTATGTGTCAGAGGGCTTTATGAATGATAGCAACCCTTCAGTCACATCTCTAATCCATTCTCCAGGGAGAAAGCATACTAGGTGAGTCCATGGGTCTTCTCAGCATATTTGGATTTCAATCCCACACAATAATGAGTCTCCCACTCCCACTCCTCTCCTTCTTGCAGTGGGATGTGTTTTCATTTCTTCTGTTTGATTGAGCTTCAGCTTGTTGAGAGTTTGCCGTTGCACAAGATAGCCTGTAATTGTTCCTCTGCAGGCTGTCCTCCAATCTCATCCTCAAGTCTGAAAGTGGTTCCATTGTTCCACTGGTTTAGGGTGTCTTCTAGCTTGGCTGCTCTTGTCACCCTTTCCCACAGAGTTTCCTCCACTTCGTTGTTCTTCTCTCAACACTCTCCTCTTCTGCTTCAACATGCTGTTCATGTTCCACCTCCTGTACTTCTCTTTGCAATTGTTGTTCCAGCATTCTGTCTAAGAAGTCTTTGTCTTCTCTTATACTCTTGTGTGTGGCCACCTGCTGCTCTAGGCCTCTCACTTTTTCTTCCAACAGTGCCACAAGTTTACATTTGTTGCACATGTACACCATATTGTTCTCAGGCAAGAAAACAAACATTGCACACACCTTGCAGTTCACCACCACTAGAGCGTCCTTCCCGTTCATAGTTCCGATGACCTTTTATTTCTTTTTTCTACTTTTATTGGAATGGCTTGTGCCTTGTTCTATCCTTCTTGAAAGTGAACAAAAGAGTCCCACTGGTATGTGGAGAGCACTACAATATTTTTTTTGTTTTGTTAAGACCTCCCCTTGACCTCCGCTGCCACACTCCTGTTAGCTCTCGCTCACTTTCTGAGAGCTGGCTCACTTGTATATCCTCTAGATCAGCTGAGATAGCTCCCTCTGCTCTGCTCAGTTAAGAGTCAGGAAACAGAATGAAACTCCCAGCGCACACAGCTGCTGCTAGTTGCACTCAGCAGCTATCAGGCCACACCCCTTTAGTCAGGAGCTGTCAAGCCACACCTCTCCAATCAACAGCTATCAGGACACACACCCTCCACTCAAGCTGCTATGGAGCCCTTCAGCCTTTCCATCTACCCAGTTGAGCACACGGTGACTCAGAACAGCTAAGCACATGGTCAGAGCACACGGTCAGGAATGATGTTTATACATTATGATTCTTGATGTAGCAAGAAAGCAGCTTCTTAGCTACCAGTGCAAATTGAGCTACTGAATACTTAATAAACACTTGATTATCAGCTAGAAATCCTATTACCACTTCCTGGGGCATTTGATCCGAATGCAGCTGAGTAATGGATGACAAAAAAAATTCTTTAGGTTCCAGATACAAAGAACATAACAAGTAATGAGTTATATCTTCAATCTGGCTACAGCCACACATGCATTTTCATTCTATGGCTGGAATTCCAAGCTATCTCCCTTCAGGGTATGTGGAGGGCATGTGGTGGAACCTAAGTTCTGTAAAAGCTCTACGAAACTATGAGAAGGTCAATGCGTCAAAATAATGTGACCTTGCATGATTGACCTTAAACTGAGAGTACCAAATAGAAAATTGTGACCAACAGTAGCTGCCCTGTCTTAGCTAGCATCATGATTAAAGATCCAATTCCTAAGAGCATAAGGACTAAGACATAAATATCTATCCATGGAGAGATTATAGACCTTTAACTTATCTTGGCACTATTGTGCCCATCCTTCCAGACCTTAATTGCTAACCAGCTCAGTAAAGGAATAGTCCTCCAGTGCATTTAATCTACACCAACAACTGAAATATTATTTATTTATTTATATAGCGCCATCAGGTGCACATGGCACTGTACATAAAGTAAAAAATAAAAACAAGTCCCTGCCCCAAAAGGCATACAATCTTTATAAAATAAAATGAGGACAAAAAAGAAAGTGAGGGGAAACAAACCGGACAAAGTGAGGACTTCAAATACACATATTCTAGGCACATAAATATAGATTTTTTAAAAAAGAAACACCCTAAGTTGAAACTCCAAAAGCTTTGGAAAAAAGGAAAGTTTTCCTGAACTGAAAAACTGAAATTGAAGGAGCAGTCCTCAAGTGCTCCGAGAGACAATTCCAGGAATATGGGGCAGCAGAGAAAATGGATGAAGTTGAGCTAAAGAACAAACAATGAAGGGACGGGTAAGGAGCACAGAGTTTGAGGGCTATAATGAGAAATAAGAACTGAGAGATAAAGGGGAGCCAGATCGTGTAAAGCTTTAAAAGTTAAAACAAGAAGCTTGTACTGAATCCTGAAATAAATAGGGAGCCAGTGAAGGGATTTCAAAAGTGGAGTAACATGGTCAAAATGATTGGCGAGATAAATGACCTTGACAGCAGAGTGTTAAATGGAAACCAAGGGATCTGGTTTGAAACACGACAAGTCAATTCTAGCTGCAATTGATGGAAAATCTAACTCAGCCCTAAGACCCTGGGAGGAGCCCCAACATCTGCCTCATGAATTTGTTTTGCAGGACTTCTAGGTCAGGCTTGGCTCCTTCTCCCCAGACGCTCTCCTCTATGTAATGTGTTTGATGAGACAAGGGTGTGGTGGGAGGAGTTTTATAGGATAACAATTGTACTGTTTTCTTTTTCTCATTTCCTATAAATAAATGTTTAAAAGTGTATCTGCAAGGAATGCAGCTATTCCTAATTTCCTCTCCTACCCCCATCTTTTTCAGAATTTGTCATCATAGTGAATTCACTGCCTTCACCAATCTGGTGCCCTCCAGATGTTTTGGACTATCAGTACCATCAATCTTAAGTTCAGTACTCCACATTACCACATCAGTTTGCGATTTTTTTAAAAACAAAATCCTCATAAAAATTCATTAGGATTTTAGTGTGAATTTCTCCCCATTACTCATTTTTATATGCTATTTTTCATAGTATACACATTTCTGTGAAGCAACTTCTCCTAATAATGCATTTTCTATGTATATTTTGGTAATATATCTATTTATATGTACACTTTACACTAGTATAAGCATTTTTGTACATATTGGTTGGAGAACTGCACTGCAAAATTTGGAGAAGTTTGACTTTTGTAGGATTGCTATGTTTCGGTTAGCAATATTAGTAAATTCATCTTGAACTGCAAAATGAACTGAATTTCTTCCCAATACCTATCTGGGAGCCACTGAATTTCATCAGACTTACTTCCAAGTCTGTTATGTACATGCACAGAACTAGGTTGTTGTTCACTGAGCATAGGGAAGGAATGGCCTCTGCCAGGCCAAAACCCAGCATATGATACTTTTGTGTTGTGCATTCAGCCAGGCAATTGGCTTCCCTCCCTAGGCAATTTCTGTTCTATAGCCTCTGTTATCTTCTTAGCAGCAATCTTCACGCCCATTCCTGAGTTCTGGCCAGGGAGAATGATTCTCCCCTCTACTTATTTATTTATTTCTATCCTGCCCTTCCGCCAAGGGTGGCAAACAAACACACTAAAAGCACTTTAAAACATCTTAGAAACAAAATACTTTAAAACATATTAAAACAAAACATCCTTAAAAACATATTTAAAAAAAGATCTTTAAAACATCTTTAAAATACAACTTTAAAAATTTCTTTAAAAGCAATTCCAGCATGGATGCAGACTTGGATAAGGTCTTTACTTAAAAGACTTGTTGAAAGGGGAAGGTCTTCAATAGGCACCCAAAAGATAACAAAGATGGCGCCTGTCTATTTAAGGGAAGGGAATTCCAAAGTGTCAGTGCTACAATACTGAAGGTCTGCTTCCTATGTTGTGTGGAACAGACCTTCTGATAAGATGATATCTGCAAGAGGCCCTCACCTGCAGAGTGCAGTGATCGACTGGGTATATAAGGGGTAAGACAACCAAGACGATCTTTCAAGCATCCTGGTCCCAAGATGTGTAAGGCTTTGTACACCAAAACCAGAACCTTGAACTTAGCGGACCGTTTCCCTTTGAGTCCACTGATTCATGCACAAATAAAAATTTAAAAAGTAATAAATGCTTACAACAGAAAGATAAAATCCATTCACATCTTCCATTCTGGGGGTGGAGCCGGCAGGGGGAGCTGTTGCTTAAGGGGCATCCCCTTCCACTTTAGGAAACAGGATTTCTCTGGGTCAGAAAGTGGACCCAGCATGGGGAGTGAGCTACCAGCGAGGGAGGCAAGACAGGTCTAGAGCATCGACTCCTTCCCTTCCCACTGGACAAGCAGCTTTTCAGCCACTACAGGCAGACACAACTGTCCCCAGAGCAGGAGAAGGAACTGCTTTACCCGGACACCTTTTCCAAAGCACCAGGACCCAGCTGGCTGCTATGAAAATGCAGGCAAAACGCAAGTGGATCCAGCATAACACAAAAGCATGCACACAATTTGTCTCTTATTGGGTTGACAGGAAAAGATAGCTGCTTATGAACAGCACTGTGGGAGGAAGTAGACCCAGAACAATCTTAAAGAGGTAGTAGAGTACCAGGTTTACATCACTAAAATAAGGAGGAAGCTCTTGGAAGGAAGCAGGGAGGGAGGAAGGAAGGAAGGAAGGATGCTGAAATGAGGGGATGAGAGCCTCACAGTAGAAAAGAGCAGCTACATTTTCCTATGATTTGATATTACTGTTTTGGAGTTTGGTGTCTCTTCCCAGTTGGGAAATCCACAAAATCATTTGTCTGGGGTCCACTCTGTAGAGTTGATGTGATCATGATGAATCCTATCCAAAGCCTGACTAATTAGAAACAAGATTTGCAAGCCAACAAATATGCATTTGATGATTCACTGAATTATACTGTAATGTAGTAATGCTGGGGGCATTTTCTGAATACTGTCAAAAAGAACACCTTGGTGAATGATAGCACAACCAAGGTAATGGTGTTCGTAATAGAAATTTGCGATCTGGTAGTTCAAATTACTTGCCCCATTGTCTATGGGCTGCTGCACACCTGACTTTTTTCCAATGTTAAGATTTCTTTTCATATCATGAAAAGGATGCACTTTAACACATGTGAACAAAGGCACAGATGTTTGTGTAGCGTACACAGCTCAAGGCACCTTGTAATTTGGCTTCCTGACCCATGTACCTACAGGGAAATATTCCTGTGATGGAAAATGTGGTATGTGAAATGACCCTACCATATCCAAATAGTACACAGTAGGCGGATCAATAATTGATGGACCAGGGAGATGAAAGTACAAGGAATAAATATAGCCTCTTTCAATGCAGTCTATAGATAGACTTGAAAGTAGGGACCCCATTGCTTCACCTTTGTCCTGTCAGATGTAGAGATTGCAGGACTTCTGGCTAGAATGTCTGTGATCTGTAAAATATCTAGCATACTGCTGTTGTTTATAAATGGAAAATAGAGACAGGATGGATGGTGATTTCAGAGCAACAAACCACCTTTCTCTATCTGTATTTTTTAAAAAACGGAGTGCACAGTCTTCCCTATCTACCCTTGTCCACAATCTGTGGGCCCTGGGGAGGGACAATCCGCCCTGTCCCAAAAAAGGGACCATCCATCCCACCCTGGATCCATTCCCAAAGTTATTAGGGGGTGGGGCTAAGGGCTTTTTACTAATAAAATCCCCAGCTGAGAGCAGAGGGCGGCAACCAGTGCAGGGTGGAATCATTTTGCTTACCAGTTGCCGAGCAGGAGAATTCCATCCTGAGTTTTGCTGGTTGCTCCTGCTTTGCAAGCAGCTTCTCTGCATGCAGGGAAGTCACTCACAAATGAGCAGTGACCAGCACTGTACAGGATGGGTCCTTCCACTTATCAGCTGATAAGCAAGAGGATTCCCTACTGCTGAGTGCTACTGCTTTGTGAGAGGCTTCCCTGCAAACTGGATTTTGCACGCATGGCTTGGGGAGGCCTGGCAGGAAGGAGGAGAGGTTGGGTAGGAAAGGCAAGCACCTGCCTTCTCTTGCGAAGAGGGGCCTCTTTTTTGAAGTATCTCTTTCTTCCTGTGCCCACCTGCCTCTTCTTTTGACCATGCACCTTGCACCTTGATAGCACCGGATCACTCTGGGCTGCTGTACCCAACCCGTAGAGATCTGGGGCTATCTCAGCCTTACTTGGTCGAGGCTCAAATGCCTCCAAAGAGGTCCGATTTGACTCAGACCTTGGGCCTCAGCTGAATATGGAACACAGCTCTAGTTACTATTCCTAATAGCTCATCGCAGCCTAGTGAGTCCAGGAAACTTATCCCCGGATTGACCCTACACATGCGTGTAGGACCTAGCTTAATACTTGAACTGTGTATACACCATACATTTAAATCACATTTAAATTGCATCCCCCTCTCCAAGAATCCTGGGAAAGGTAGTTTACCCCTCAAAGAGCTACAGTTCCCAGCACCCTTGGAAAGTACAGTTCCCAGGATTCTTTGGGAGGTATGGTGTGTACGCAGCCTCAGCGGCTGGGATTAGCAGGGATAGTGTGTAGGTATAGGTCCCCAAAATGGTGCCTTGGAGTACTCCTCTCTGTTTCCTCCCACGTGAGTGGCTGTATACTATAGCCAGTGTGGATTTTTCACATTCCGCAATGTTAAATTGAAAATACCCCCCATACCATTTTGATGCTTTCCATAAGCTCATTTCAAAACAAAACTTTACAAAACGTATAGTCCTGAACTCAGAAACGCTTGCTTAACAACTCTCTCAATTTTCATGGCGATAATGGTGTACATTTGATTCCCAGGTGGTCACCAATTCAGGCACTGGCCAAACCCAGACCTGCTAATCTTCAGGAAGGTGGTTGCATCATATGCTCTCCCATTATAGCATGGCAACCCAATCTTCTTTGTTTCCAACATTTGACAGTATTGTATGGTTAACGTGCAATGGTATGTAGCATTTCAAGGTATTATACAGCCACAAGAGTGGCTGTATACTATAGCCAGCATGGATTTTTCACATTCTGCAATGTTAAATTGAAAATACCCCCATGACATTCTGATGCTTCCCATAAGCTCATTTCAAAACAAAACCTTACAAAACGTATAGTCCTGAACTCAGAAATGCTTGCTTAACAACTCTCTCAATTTTCATGGCAATAAACAAAACAGTCAGAAAGAATGGAGAGTTCAAAGTCTAAAGAGAGAGAGAGAAAACCCAGACCCCTTTTGGACTTTTTTCTCTGAGAGTTCTCATAATCTGTTGAACTTCATTAAAAAATCAGCCATGTTCACAGAGGACCTGTAATCCTGTTACTGACCTTGCCCCATACTCTGACCTTCATCTTCTGCAGTTTAAAAGTAAAAAAAAATGGCTTGCTGATTTTTAATTAATTAAATAAATTTTGCATTGAACTGAATGATAATGTCGGGCATGCTCAGTAAGAACCAACTGTCAGTATTCTAAAAGCCAGACTCACAGCTGCTGGGCTTGCCTAATCAGGGAGCCACACCCATACCAGACTTTGATTTCACGTGAGACAGTCATGGCGTCCCTCAGAGAATCTTGGGAAGTGTAGTTTGTGAAGGGTGCTGAGAGGAGACTGCTATTCTCCTGACAGAGGTCCAGTGGCCAGAGTGGTTTAACAGTCAGCTGCTCTGATTGAAGGTCTGTGAGTGGAACAGTGCATCCCGTAGCAATTCTCAGCACCTTTCACTAACTACACTTCCTAGGATTTTTTGGGAGAAGCCATGACTGTCTAAAGTGAAATAAAGGACTGGTGTGGATGTGGCCAGGGACAGCTTTGGTTTAAATTTGGGTGGGAGGCTACATGTGCCTGCTGCAGAATAAAAAGGGGGGGAACCCTGAAATGCAATGATACTGTTCACAATGTTTTCCTTTTTGAAAGGAAAGGGGCTTCCTCTCTGCCCAGTGCCCACCCATCCAATCTCCTCCCCTCCCCCAGATCAGTGTTGGACTATGACCTGATAGACCAGGGTTCAAATCCCCACACAGCCATGAAGCTCACTGGGTGACCTTGGGCCAGTCACTGCCTCTCAGCCTCAGAGGAAGACAATGGTAAAACCACCTCTGAATACCATGAAAACCCTATTCATAGGGTTGCCATAAGTCGGGATGGATTTGAAGGCAGTCCATTCCATTTTCAAACATGATTGCACAGAAATAAATCCCATTGAACTCAAAAAGTATGCATCTGATCAAACCCACCCTCCCTTTTCCTCCCTCCTATCCCCTCCCTCTTGCCCCTTCCCCCCCTCCAACCTCCCCTCTCCTCCAATCCCCTCCTTCCCCCTCCCCCTCCCCATGGTTAGTTTTACCTATCTTAAGCATGATTTCAAGCATGCAAAAGATCAAACCTGCTCTCCCCTGCCCTTCCATTGCCAATCCTCCATTTCCCCTCCTTCCCCTTCCCCCTCCTTCTGCTCCCCTCTGCCCTCCCTTTCTCTTTCCCTCTCCTCTCCCCTCCCCCTAATCCTCCCCCATGGTCAGTTGTACCTATCCTAACCATGATTACATAGAAGTAAATCCCATTGAAATCAATAAGCATGCAAATGATCAGACCTGGCTTTCCCCTCCTTCCCTTCCTCCTCCCCTTCCTCCTCCCCTCCCCTCTTCCTTTTTCCTCCTTCCCTGTCCACTCCAGCCATCCCTCCCTCCCCCCCGGACAGTTTTACCTATCCTAAGCATGATTGCATGGGAGTAAATCCCACTGAACTCAATAAACATGTGTCGTATCCAGGTTGGGACTCAGGAACCAGACCAGTTGGTG
The DNA here is from genome assembly GCF_030035675.1 of Rhineura floridana. NCBI lineage: Eukaryota > Metazoa > Chordata > Lepidosauria > Squamata > Rhineuridae > Rhineura > Rhineura floridana. Next base: position 33,747,094 of record NC_084480.1, on the reverse strand, counting down.
AAAGCAAATCAGTTTTTATTAGAGTAATATCCAGACAAAGACTACGCCGTCTCATGAAGTTTCACTACAAAACATAACCTGCGACTAGGAAGAGAATTGACAGAACAAGGAACCACTATTCCCCCTGTCCCTTAAGAAGGGGGCAATCGAGCGCGAATTCTCTCACTCCGCCTCAAAGTGCTCTCATCCACACCCCTCCTCTCCCCCTTCTTTTGCTGCCTCTTTTGCTGTCCTCTTGTACGTGGTGAAGGGGGTGCCACTGCCCCCTCCCCTTCTGAGGACTCTGATTCAGGTATGGCGGAAAGCGGGGGGGCAAGGCCTAAACCATCAGGCTACTTCTCCTTGCTTTTCCCTGGACCAGGAGGAGGTTGGATTCCCCCTTGCCCTCCCTCCTTCTCCAACTGCTCTAAGCTCGAAGGGGGAGGAGGCATGGCAAACTCACGGGAAGGATATGTGTCTGTTGGACATTCAAGGTCTTTGCTGCCAGACAGTTCTATCTCAGAGATTCCCTCCCCCTCCTCTGCGTCTTCTTCACACGGCTCTGGCAAAATGACCCCCTCCGTCTCCTCATCTTCTGAAACATCAGGGCCCCAATCCTGCATCCTGACAACATGGAAATGATCAAACCTGTTCTTCTCCTCCCCTCCCCTTCCTCTCCTCCCTCCTCCTCCTCCTCCCCCCTCCCCAACCCTTGTGGTCAGTTTCACCTATCATAAGCATGATTGCAGGGGAGTAAATCCCACTGAACTCAATAAGCATGCAAATGATCAATCCATTCTCGGCAAGCTTGCATAGGATCCCATTTCTTACCTCCCAGATTAAAAAGCAGAGAAATTCACTAATAGGCAAAAAAAAACCCCTTGTGGTTTAAGAATGTACCTATAGCCCACGTATCTATCTATCAAACTTTAAAAAGCAGGAAAATTGGGCAGCTATAGTGAATGCACCAGGGGAGCAGGAGACCTGACCTCCTCTCTGAGATATGATGCCCCGCTCGTCGCACAGCTGATGAGCGGGGCATAGTTGCAGATGGGGGTGAAGCGGTTGCCCCCATCTTGAAAGAGGGCAGAGTCGCGGGTCGCGCCTGTGACGCGAGCGCGACTTGGTGAGGGGAGGGGGTGGAGGCTGAAAAGCTTATTTAAGCCCGGCAGCCCCTCCTACCTTCCTCTTTTCATCGCGACGGACAGCGGGGACGTTGGCAGAGACGACGAGAGCGGCGGCCATTTGCATCGCCGCGTGTTCGGCGCCATTTTAAGGCGCTTTGTGGCTGCGAAGTCGGCCTCATTCTAGGCTGCGGCCTTTGAGTGTGGGCTGTTTCAGCCCTCAGATCTCCCCGGACGGGGAAGATTATAGCGGCGGTTCGCTGGTGTAGCAGACAGACTGTTTCGACTACCCCCCCTTGGCTGGTGGAAGGGAGGAGGTTTTCCTAGGCCTCCGGCTGCGCTGCCTCCTGGTGGCTGCTGCAGTCGTTTGAGTGTGGTTTAAGCAAGAGCCAGTTTAAGCAAGATTTCATCATTAAGCTCCTGATATTCCCTTTTATTGTGCAGTCATAATCATATTGATAATATAATCATATTGATAATTACTTGGGGGACCTATATTATTTGGCAAGGGATTCATTGATATTACCATTAATAATATTGATAATATTCTCGAATAATAATGCCATCAAAAAAGGGAAAAGGGGGTGCAAAAGGTAAAGGGAAGGCTTGTCGGCCTTCACAAAAGCACCCCCTCCCACCACCTGACTCTTCAGATGACGATGAGCCCCCCCCTTGGGCAGCTATTTTGGCTCGCCTGGAGGCTTTGGAGCGGGGGAGGAGGGTTTCACCCACTCCTGGGATACCCACAAGGGAGTTAGTGGGGGCTCCCCCCCGAGAACCTGAAGCCACTGCTGGACCCTCTGCCGGGGTTATGGCTGGGCAGCGACGCACCTTGGCTAAGTCTCGGGTATGTCAAGTTTGAGGCATCAGGGTACTAATACTGATGTGCTTACGTTGATTTTAGCGCGACTGGATGCTCTGGAGACTCCCACTGACACAAGCCAGATAGTGAGCGAAGGGCCAGCAGCTACTTTAACAGCAGCAGCAGCAGGGACTATGTCACCTGCAGCTAGCGACAGCCAGGCTCCATGTGCTCCTGGGCCACTGACGGGTGCAGGTGAGTCTGCCCAGCCTGCTCAGTCTGCTGGGGGGTTAACCTGGGGGTTGAGGCTATGGGGGCCATATGTTAACACTCCGCTGACAGTATCATCTACTCCAGGTGGACCATCCCAGCCACCACTCCAGGCTGCATGCAACCAAGTCTGGCAGCATTCTGTCACTGGACAAGTGCTGACATCAGCTATGTCAGCTGAGGGACTTGCACCCGCAGCCGCACTTGCTGGGGAACAGCTACAACCTACAGCAATGGCTAGTCTGGGTGCTCCCTCTGACCCTTTGGGGTCTGTGGCTGCTAATGCCATCCTGTTTGGGGACACATCAGTCACTTTAGGTTTTCACTTGCTCCTTTCCACGAAAGAAAAAATTTGGCAAGGGGAGTACGTGGACCTGTTTTCCTTGTTATATAGGGAACTCCCCAAGAGGGATAGGGACAAAGATGCTGATGGTGATGCTGAGAAACCTAGGCGCCGGAGGGTTGACCGTACCTGGGCCAACTGGCTGCCTGCATTTTTGATATATGCTGGAGTGCTGATGGAAAGGCAGCCCCATAGGGGGCTGTCTCTCTTGAAGTACTTGGACATCATATATCGCGGTTATGTAGAGTTCTCAGGGATGGCCTGGCTGTCTTACGACGAGGCCTTTCGTATGCGGGTGGCATGTGACAGGTCCCTGTGGTAGGACAAAAAAGAACCCGAACTATGGCTGCAGTTTATGGCTGCTGCCAGGGCTATGACTGGGGATAGGTGTGACAGTGGGCATCTTCTCAGCAGGCAGCCGGCTGCTACCCTTCCCCACGCTAATGCGGGGCAGGGGGTTCAACCACGGCAGTTGTGCTGGGAATTTAATGGCCGGGGGGTATGCGCATGCACCCCCTGTCGCTATCGACATGACTGTGCCGTTTGTGGAGCTGCGCACCCTTCCAATGCCTGCCCCAGGCATAGATTCTACAGGGGTGGTGGTAGGGACCAACAAGGGGGCAGAAAGCAGCCCCCACCTAGAGTTGCTCCAGGAAAAGGGCCCCTCCCCAATTAAGCTGCATGTACTGCGGACCTTACTTGCCGGTTACCCGGCAGTGGGGGATGCCAGTTTTTTATTACAGGGGTTTTTGTCAGGCTTCCGCATTCCCTACGATGGCCCAAGAGTCGCCTTCATGTCCCACAATTTAAAATCTCTCCTGGGCATGGAAGCACTTGTGCAAATGAAAATTGATAAAGAGGTACAGGCAGGGCGAGTACTTGGTCCATTCCATTCACCCCCCTTCCCTCACTTTAGGGTATCCCCATTAGGTTTAGTGCCTAAAAAAGCCCCAGGGGAATTTCGATTAATACACCACCTGTCATATCCACATGGACAGTCGGTTAATGATTTCATTCCCGACAGTCTATGCACAGTCCGTTACACCTCTTTTGATGCTGCGATGCGCATGGTGCGCGCTTGTGGCTTGTGCGTACATGGGCAAATGCAATATTAAATCCGCCTTCTGCCTTTTACCCATCCACCCCGCAGACTTTGGACTGCTGGGTTTTCATTTTGATGATAAATTTTACATGGATCAAGCATTGCCTATGGGATGCTCTATCTCGTGCGCTGTTTTTGAACGTTTTAGCACCTTTTTAGAATGGGCTCTTAAAAGGCGGACTGGGCTAGATTCGGTGGTGCATTACTTAGATGATTTTTTATTTGCGGGGAGCATGGGCACGAGCGTTTGCCAACATTTAATGACACAGTTCCATGGCTTAACAGAAGAACTTGGGGTTCCCTTAGCCACGGAAAAGACGGAAAAGTCCAGTGGCTGTTTTGACCTTCTTGGGCATAGAAATTGACTCCAACAACCAATGCTGCAGGCTGCCACATGAGAAACTTCTTATTCTACATAGGAAGATCTTGGAAGTCTCAGGTGCCCAGAAGGTTTTTCTCTCCACACTCCAAGAGTTAGCTGGGCACCTTAATTTTGCATGCCGGGTCATAGCACCTGGCAGAGCATTCTTAAGGTGAGTCTATGATGCCATGGGGGGGCTTTTGTGGCCCCACCATAGGTTTCGGGTTACAGCGGCATTACGCGCTGACCTGGCAGTGTGGTCCTCCTTCTTACAGGACTTTAATGGGATATCCTTTTGGAGACAAGACCGTCTATTAGAGGCTGAATTACAAGTGCAGTCTGATGCGTCTGGAGGTTATGGTTTTGGGGTAGTATTTGGGTCTTCCTGGTGTAAGGGACAATGGCCACAGACATGGGTGCAAGAAGGTCTAGTCAAGGATCTGACCTTTCTGGAATTCTTCCCAATAGTTGTGGCAGTCCATTTGTGGGCTGGGGAGTTGAAGAACTCTACCGTCCACTTTTGGTGCGATAACATGGCCACAGTCCAGGTTATCAATTCCCTTACGTCTAGGAACGCCAGGGTTATGGGTCTCATCCGTTCCTTCGTTCTCCAATGCCTGCGCTTTAACGTTTTGTTTCGGGCACGCCATGTTCCTGGCATTAATAATGATGTTGCTGATGCTCTGTCACGGAATCAGATGGATCATTTCCATCAGCTGGCACCGTGGGCCAGGGCTCAGCTGGAAGCACTGCCCCTTGCGATTTGGGAGATTGGAGAGCTGAATCGGAGAGGGCCATAAGCCTATCCATTGCCCCCAGCACGATTGCCAGTTACCGGAGGGCAGGTAGGGCGATGCACGATTTTTGGGCTGCCAAGGGCTATGCTCCTGAGTGGCCTATTCTGGTGAGTCACATCATGGAGTTCCTTGTGGACGGTAAGCGACGCAGCATGTCAGTCCATGCTCTTCAAGGTAAGCTGGCAGGGCTTTCCTTTTTAGCGAAGGCTGGTGGCTTTGCGGATCATGCTAGGGACTTTAGGGTCCGCCGCATGTTGACAGGGTGGGCTCGCAACCAACCCGTCATACCAGATTCCCGTCGCCCTATTTCACCAGACATGTTATTGCGCATGGTTGAGCAATGGGAAGCAATTTGCTCCTCCAGCTATGAAACTAAGCTAATTCATGCGGTGGCCCTCACACTGTTTTTTGGGGCTTTCAGGATTGGTGAGGTAGTGGCGTGCTCTAAGCGTGACGTATCTGGACGTGCCCTCCAGTTTGCAGACATCTCCATAGAAGGAGGTTGTGCCTGTATAGTCCTGAGAAGGTCTAAAACAGACCAAAAGAGTAAAGGACGACGCGTGCGTTTGGCCCCGGCGTCAGTGCCCAACCTCTGCCCTGTCCGGGCTTTGCAAGCATATTTGAGAGATAGGGGGCCCGGCACAGGATATTTATTCACCCATGCAAACCAGGAACCCCTTTCCATTTACCAGTTTTGGGTTTTAACAAAAAGGGCTTTACAGGGGACGGGCTACAACCCTGCACAGTTTGGTACCCATTCGTTTCAAATTGGAGCTGCTTCTACAGTGGCAAGTTTTGGTTTTCCCCAAGCACAGATACAGGCTGTTGGGCGTTGGTCTTCTGGCGCTTTTAAGGGATTCGCCCTTTTTAGACTGATGGGGACTGAGGAAGCTTAACAATTACATTTATGTTGACAGGTTGCTGGTCGGGAACGGAGCAGACACGCATCTTAATTTGCGGCCACAGCATGGTGTTTTGGGCAGCTCGAAGGACAGCGAACTCGAGTGCCGGCTCACAGTTGGGCCTGAGCAGATGGGCGGCGATACAGTAGCTTGGCCGGCGAGGAATGCATTTAGAGGGGCTCCTACCCGCACTATTCCAGCAACAAGCGACGCGGATTACTCCGCATGTACACGCAACGCGGATTACTCCGCATGTATTGGTCATACACCTTGGCGGGAATGACCTTGGCTTGATGAAGGGTAAAGCCCTCATCTTTCAAGCATGTGCTGACATGCAGCTCATTAGGCAATGGTGGCCTGGCGTACGTCTCATATGGTCAGACATGCTCCCGTGGAGGGAGTGGCGTGGCGTATGGGATCCACGGGCTATAGATCGGGCGCGGAAGATGGTCAACCGATGGATTCGCTTGGCCCTTCTTCCATGCGGTGGGTTAACAATCCCACATCCCCGCATGCGGCACTAGCAGGGTGAACTTTACAGGGCAGATGGCGTTCACCTGTCTGACACAGGTAATGATATATTTCTTGGGGACCTGCACGGGTGTCTGCGAGAGGTGCTCCTCGGCAGTGGGGCAAAGGGGGACTAAATAGAGATTTGTTCCCCTTTTGTGGCGGGAAGGTGCAGGAAGGGAAATAGTTAAGGACAGCTAGGTGGCTCCCTTAGGCACCTTTGGAGGTGATTGGCGGTTCCGGAGGCCTGTCCAGCAAGGATTTGCGGCTCGAGGACAGGATATGGGCTGCCTCTGGGGCTAACTTATCTCATCTACCCAAGGGTTATGCAACCCCGGGTGGGGATGATGTGGGAAGGCCCCCCTACTCACCTACAAGGTGTGGCAGGGGTAAGGGGTAAGCAGATGGGCTTGCCCTTGCCTCAGCAGGGACTGGTCGCCCAAGAACTGTATGGCAAGCTACTTGCTTAGAGATTTTCCCTCTGCAGGTCACTTTGAATTGGGTTTGTGTGTTATAATTTAATAAAGAGGCCCTTGTTCAACCCAAGCTGAAGTGTCAGTGTCTTATTTCACCCTTCAACTGCAAATTGGACTGCCCTACACATTTGTCAAAATGCAAACACAATTTGGGTTGGTCTTTCACAGTCCAATCCACTTGCTGTGTAGCTTGGAAGAATTTGGTAACATGTGCCTCTGAGCATATGGTGAGTGGTGGCAATACCCGCCATCTCCAAAGATGGAGAATTACATTTTTGTATGTTTGTTGGCGTTCTTCTTACTTTGCTTCATTCCTGTGTTATTATTGTGTCTACAGAGAATCTAAACTAGAACATTTTATTTCCCTCATTATTCATCCTAGAAATCTGTGTCAAATTTATTTTCATTAATTTCAAAGCCTTTTTATTGGTCAATGTCATATGATGGTGAAGACAGCCTTTTGTATTTCAAATTGGAGGTTATGTTCTATTTCTATTTTGAGTGCATTAACAGTTGAATCTGAACCAGCAGTTTGATGTAAAATCAGACTGATTACAATATGTTGCTACTGCAGCAATGACTCTTAGGTGTTGGAAAAAAGAGGACGCCCATGGGGAAAACATAAAGCTCTGTTGTTGATGGACATGGTGGGCAGGTTTAAGAACAAAAAAGTGGGAGGATAGCACCAATGCTATTCCCCCAAAAGATGTGCGTTTCTTTTAAAATAATCTCTTCAAGGATCGTTATTTGTGCTTGAGCAATACTCTTTCTCAGATGCAATATATGTGTGTGGCTTCAATTATAAGGAATTCCTCCATTCTCAAAGAAATGATGGTGATTTCCTGTATTGAAAACTGGAAGCTTTTATTGCTTTTGATGACAAGCATGCAGGCGCAAAAAAATGTTTTTTTCCCCAAAAGAGGGTTTTAAAACCATTAAATAACAGTCATCCTAACCCCTAGATCCACTGCCTGGAGAGCTTTTTTGGGGGGGGGAGGAGCTCAGCCAGCAGGGGGGTGGGATGTCTACTGCAGCAATATTTTGGGGTGTGTGTGCTCCTGCCAGTGCATTTGCACCATGCCACACCACCTCCCCCCTACTCTCCCTGCAGGTCAACCCTACATGAACTCTACAATATCCTTTTCACACTGTTTCAAAGGAAATTGGCATTCCCATCCTGTGACTCCAGAGGTGTGATGGGATGTCATATGTTAAAATGATTGTGGAAGAGTTGAACCCACGTCTTTTGGCTTGACAACTTGTTTCATTTTTAATGAAAAGAGAATAATATCTGATTAACAATCTTACCCATAATTGGTCAGTACTGTACCTATGTACCAGGGACTAAGCCATATTAAATGCAATGAGGCTTACTATAAATAAGCATTCATAGGACTGGGCAGTGAGGCAATATTTTTTCTTTGGATCATGCTGGAATTTAGGGAGTGAATGCTGGCAGATTTTTTTGCTCCCTGAGAAATCCAACAAAAAGGAGATGAACTAGGGAGGAGTGAGAGAAAGAGAGCAAAGCCAGTGTTTCATCTGTCAGAAAGTTGCCAAATGAACCTGCCCCCTCCTCTATTTCATTTTATTTATTTTGAGAGGGGTAGAGAAGTGTCACAGAATGCAAAATGGATGGCCCTTATTCCAGGATCCCTGAAGATCCTCAATTCTGTAACATTCCTTTATTTTAAAATTTAGATTTGGCAATCTTTAAATATTGCAAGAGTGATGGCAGACAGACTTTTCCAGTTGTGGTGGAAATGGTTTGAAGCTGAATCCACATTCTTTGCATTCTAAGTCATTTGTTTCTAGGTGTGTGTGCATGTTCAAACCACCTCTCCTACATTTCTGAATGTAGGGTCTTTCTTCACCCTAAAATGCTGCCCCGGGCTCCTGCTGGGAGGAAGGGTGGGATATAAATAAAATAATAATAATAATAAAAATTGAAGTAAAAGCTGCTGTGGTTTATTTTATTTATTTATTTTATTACATTTTTAGACCGCCCTATAGCAATAAGCTCCCAGGGCGGTGTACAGCATAATAAAACAGGTTAAAATACAAGTGGATGTAAATACAATACACAATAAAACATAACTAAAAATTTCCAATTTTAAATTCAAATTTTAAAATTTTTAAAATTTTTAAAATGCCTGGGCGAAGAGGTAGGTCTTTACCTGGCGCCGAAAAGATAACAAAGAAGGCGCCAGGCGTATTTCATCAGGGAGGGCGTTCCATAGTTCGGGGGCCACCACTGAGAAGGCCCTAGCTCTAGTTATCGTTCTCCGTGCCTCCCTATGTGTTGGGACACGGAGAAGGGCCTTCGACGTCGAGCGCAGCGACCGGGTAGGTACATAGCGGGAGAGGCGTTCTGCCAGGTATTGCGGTCCGATGCCGTTAAGGGCTTTATAGGTAAGAACCAACACTTTGAATCTGGCCCGGAAACATATTGGTAGCCAGTGCAGCTGGGCCAGGACAGGTGTTATATGATTAATTTTTTTTGTCCCAGTAAGAACTCTGGCCGCAGCATTCTGCACCAGCTGAAGTTTCCGAACCGTCTTCAGAGGTAACCCTACGTAGAGTGCATTACAGTAGTCCAATCTAGAGGTTACCAGAGCATGGATAACTGTGGCAAGGTTCTCCCTATCCAGATAGGGTCGTAGTTGGGCTACCAGCCGAAGCTGGTAGAACGCATTCCGTGTCACCGAGGCTACTTGAGCCTCCAGTGACAGGAGCGGATTTAATAAGACCCCCAAACTACGGACCTGCTCCTTTAGGGGGAGTGTAACCCCATCTAGGGCAGGTCGGACATGGTTATGGAGCAATTAAGTGTGCTTTTCTCTTTTGCACCAGAAAATCTTGTGTAACCAGTGTTCAGAATGTAATGGGTCCTTTTCTATTGAGATGACTATTTGTGTCTATAGACTTGCAATCTCTGGCCCTTATTACTGTGGGATGGAGAGGAACAACGTATAATTGGAGTGGCAAGGCATATAAGAGGTCTCAGGATACAATCAAAGTGACCCATCTGAAAATCGGAGGCAGATTTGAATATTAGCTACTCTCATTTCTGGTTTGATGCTGCAGCGTGCAATAAAGTCAGATGACAAATGTCCTTGTACAAGACAGGTACCTGTCTCCAAGCACACTCCGCCACTACCAACAGGAAGCTGACAAAGCTGGCAATACTGGTAATGAGACTAACCCTATCCAGCACAGGCTTGCATGATTTTTCCTTGATGCTGGGAGCCAAAATGTATTTGCTTATTTATTAACATTTGTTTATTATTTATTGATGTCATTTATAGACCACTTACTATCAAATAGATCCTGAAGTGGTTTACATAAAAACAAACCCAGGTATACTACAATTTCAACAATTTAAGAAAAAAAGAAACACTAAGTATGTCCTCTCAGTCTCTCATTTTTCCAAATCTGAAATTCAGTTCTACACATTTCTGCAGCAATTTGTGTGGTTTTTTTTTAAAAAAAATTCATGAAAATTCTCCGGCATTTTAGTTAGAAGTTCTCCTACTAAATACATTTTGTATGCAGTTTTGACTCACGTATACATTTTTGCAAGCAATTTCATTTTTATGCACACATTCCCCTAACATAAGCATTTTTGCAAACTTTGCTCAGTTGGAGAACTGCATCACAAAATTTGGGTAAGTGCAAATTTTGAAGGATGGCTGTGTTTTGGTTCTCATGTTGTTTTGGAAAGTGCAGATTTGATAAATTCAGCTTTAAATGTGAAATTAGAATTTCTTGCCCATCCCTAAAATCACTACGCTGTTACTCTAGTTTTTCTTTCTTTTTCTTTTTAATTATACATCCTTTAATCAATCCTTACATGTAACAGCCTATAATAATCAAACACATGAATCATAACAGTTATGATAACAGCCAACAAATGTATTGACTTCTGAATGTGGGCAATAATTTTGTATCGAGTTTAAATCAACACCCACTACCAAGTCCCAAAAGCCGTGTACAGGAGGCCATGGGTATTTGTGGGTATGTCTACACACAGAGCCAAGAAAGGGACATCTTCAGCCCTTAGCTTCCTTCAAAGCCCCTCCTATGGTTTAACCAAGGGAAAATGTAAAACTTCTGACAAAATCCAGTAGAAACATCCCATATGTTGTGTTGAAGGTTGGCACACTCTCTGTAGATCGTTTATGTTCTAGTCACATGGCTGTAGCCCAGTTCCTCCTTAATATGACAGCACATCCATGGATTCCAAAATGACTCCAAGTGTGATGCTAAGTGCACATTCAGTGTCGCACTTTGTGCAATGCTAAGTGCACTGAATTGCTATCTCAGACAGCCCTTCTCCTTTTCATAGTAGAAGCAGGAGATGGCAAGGCAGCTGCAGGAGTACACATAGTCCTTCCCACCACATAGGCTCAACACTTCAGACAGCCCTTTCCTTTTTGTATAGGCCGGTTCCCATCCAAAGATCCCAAAGCTGTTTACAGAATAAAAATCAACACTATAATTGGATAAGTGTTACACTATACACTTAATCTAAATAAAATCAGCAGCAAGCAATAAACAGCATCAGGGATATATACAGTACCTAAAATGGGCCAATAATTTAGTTGGAGAAAGTCTGATCAAACAAATGTGTTTCTAAACACACAGGATGTAGCATTGAGGTGTATGCCACTTTGCCCTAATGATAATGATGATCATTTAGATTTCTTATTTACCCTTTACAATAAGGTCCTAGGGAGGGCTCCAACAATATAAAATACAATATTAAAATCAGTTAAAACAAATTACAGTTAGAAGAGCAGGGTGGATCCTCAACAAAATATACGTCTCAGGTGTCAAAGGCCAGCATACAGAGTTTAAGATGAAAGCTACACAATGAAGGCACCAGACACAACTCCCACAGGAAATGCTCTCTCCCAGGCCACCTCCCAAAGTTCTGAGGATGGCAGAACTACCAAGAGAGCCACCTCTACCAATCTTAACACAGAAGAGGGTCTGTAAGCAAGAAGTCTTTTAGATAAGTGATTGGGCAATTTGGGTTGCCCAAATAGCTTCAAAAACCAAACTCTTTGGAGGGGACAGAGAAATCATATTGTTCTAACTCAGAGCTGGGCCTGCCATTAAGCAAATCTGAATGGCCTGCTTTAGGTGACAGGCACCGGTAGTATTAACCAGCAGCAAATTATCAGTTATTTCATCTCTTCTTACATTTTTACCTTTAAAGGGGAGCCTTCTTCCTTTGACACCCAAAATATCTTGGCCCATCTTATGCCCAAACCTGTGCTCTACTTCTTCTAGGAATAGCATTGGGGCTTAAATGACATCTGGGCTGGAGCATTCCCACAGAAGCTGGTGTAGTTGCTTCAGAGTAATAGGACTGAGTCTCAACACCACAGTGCCTTATAAACTGAATGTTTGTTGTGGTTGTTGTTATTGTTGTTGTCTATGCAAGTTAGAACCTCTATCTTCGACTTTATACCATTTGAAATAAATTGCACCTTAAATTTGAAGGCAATTTCAGGTAGTTTGGTTTGTAGAGTACCAATCCCATCTTTGATATTTAGTGAGCCTGCGATCTTTCCAACTTGTGAAGTCTGTGTGTCGGCAAACTAGGATGGTTGTGTTTATTACCTTTTCCATGCATGCCTCAAAATGACTAAATTACAGGTATTTTACATGTGTTTTGTGGTACAAGACAGATACCGTCCGCTAGTATAATTTATCTTGAAAACATCTTGTTTTACAAAATTACAGAAAAGCACCGCAATTTGCTCATTTTTTTATTTTATTTCTGAGGCTATGACAAAATCTTCAAAGCCCACAAGATGCCTTCCACATAAGAACTTAGTCATGCAATAAACAATTTTCATCAAAGCTCTGGGTTTGCAAAAAAAGAATACAATTGTGGATTTATTTTTTTTATATATAATGTTCCTTCCTTATTAGGTATTTTATCTTTTGTGTGTTGACCTAATTCAGCCACCAAAGGCATCAGCCCTTATGTAAGATTAGATACACACATACAGTCCAAATCAGATTAGCTTCAATCAGGGTAATTGTGTAGAAGAAAATTGTTCATCCCTAGTGTGCAGCTGCCTTTCGGATCTAGCATTTGATCCCAAGTGACTGCTAGAGTTTATACAGTGGCTCTTGCCTGATCCCTGATAATAAAAATAATTTTAGAATTATCTCAATATATAAAAGCATTCTGCTTGTTCTAGGCTAGCAACAAACAGCCTTGAAAATATAGCCTGCTACTGGCAGTGTTGTTAAACACTGCAAGGGTGTGCTGTCCACCTTCTTCTATTGAAAATATTTTAAATATAGCAGGTGAGCTTCGGGCAAAATGTCTTGGGTGATTACGTTTTCCATATTAAATGCAAATATTAAAGTGGTAAAGAGAGATTGTGGATAGGGGAGAAATTTGATTCAGTTTGCATTTGAAGCCAAATCTATCAAATCTGTACGTTCCAAAACAATATAACAACCAAAACAGAGCAATTGTTCAAAATTTGCACTTGCCTGAATTTTGTGATGCAGTTCTCCAACCAATCAGTGTTTACAAAAATGTATATATTAGGGGGAAATGGGCACAAAAATGAATATATTAGTGATAATGATGCCTTATTCTGATCTCTCTCTTTGTTGTCAACTTCTCTTCTATTCCTCCCTCTCCTCTTTCTCCCTCTTTCATCTCTTCCCATCTTTCTTCTTTCCCCTCTTTCCCTCTTCCCTCTCTTCTTCCCTCCTTACCACCCACCCCTCCCTTTATTATTGTCATTATATTTATTTAGTTTCTAATTATATTGAAATTGTCTCTTTTGAATGTTGGACATCATGTCCCTTATTCCATGTATTTGAAAAACTCTACAATAAACAATTTGTTGAACAACAAAAAAAGAGTAAAAGCACAGAATAAAGCATACCCACAATTAAAAGCCTGGTTAAATAAAGGGGAAAAATACTAAAATGTGTTATATTAGTAGAAATTACTTGCAAAAATGTGTACATTTGTCAAAACTGCACAAAAATGTGTTAGGTGAAATTCACATTAAAATGCTGAAGAATTTTCTTCAAATTGCTGGAGAAATGTGAATGGAAATTAAGATTGGAAAAATAAGAAACTGAAACTGACAGAACCTTCCACCCTAGGGTTGCCATATTGCCCGGTCAGCTGGGTTTTACCCGGATTCTTTGCATGCCACCCGGCATCCAGCTAGCCCCTTAGGTGACCCGGATTCTCACCTTTAATTTAAAAAAAAAATTAAGTTTCTAGGTGGTCCGGTTCTCGAGATATACATAAAAACGTCAGCCACCCCCCTGACTGTTAAATCTTTCTTTAAACAGTACTACAGTGCTATAGCACTTTGTAGCTTTAACCCCGCCCGTTCAGCATTGCAGCCAATCAGAGAAGCCAGGATTGTTTCAGTTTCATTGACCTGAGGCAGTGTCTAGAAAACAAAATGGTGGTTCCCCCCCCCTCATTTATCTGAAAATCTCATAATATTTATTTTATTTTTATTTATTTCATTCCATTTCTATACTGCCCTTAGCCTATGGCTCTCTGGGCGGTTCACAGCAAGGAATAAAATACAATACAGTAAAAAATCAGATAAAATCATTAAAAACATACAACTTGAGCATTTAACAACTAATATAAAAGAAATTAACAATAAACATTAAAATAAACATTAAAATGCCTGGGTAAATTGGGTAAGTATTCAGTTTCTTTTCCTCTTGTGTGCAGGAGTCAGATCTTGGGCAGTGTTTTGAAAACTTTCCCAATACTTGCTTTTTGTAAAAGCAATGCTAATCCCATATGTTGCTTATCACTTGAGGTTGCATTTCTGTCCCTGTTTGAGTAAGCCCCACTGAATACACTGGGACTTGCTTCTGAATAAATAAACCTAGGATTGCACTATAAATATCTTTACAGTTTGTGTAAATAATAAATATATTCACTAATAGGCAAAAAACCTTGCAGTTTAAGAATGTACCTATAGCCCACAGATATTTCTACCAAACTTTAAAAAGCAGGGAAATTGGGCAGCTATAGTGAATGCACCAGGGGAGCAGGAGACCTGAACTCCTCTCTGAGATATTGTACTGCCCTACAAAGTCGTCAAAATGCAAACACAATTTGGGTTGGTCTTTCACATTCCAATCCATTTGCTGTGTAGCTTGGAAGAATTTGGTAACATGTGCCTCTGAGCATATGGTGAGTGGTGGCAACACCTGCCATCTCCAAAGATGGAGAATTATATTTTTGTATATTTGTTGGTGTTCTTCTTACTTTGCTTCTTTCCTGTGTTACTAATGTTTCTACAGAGAATCTAAACTAGAAATTTTTATTTCTCTCATTATTCATCCTAGAAATCTGTGTCAAATTTATTTTTATTAATTTCAAAGCCTTTTTATTGGTTAATGTCATATGATGGTGAAGATAGCCTTTTTTGTTTCAAACTGGAGGTTATGGTCTATTTCTATTTTGGGTGCATTAACAGTTGGACCTGAAACTGCAGTTTAATGTAAAATCAGACTGATTCCAATATGCTGCTACTTTAGCAATGGCTCTAGTTGTTGGAAAAAAGAGGATGCATGTTTTCAACCTGCTATGTTTAAACCACTTTATTTAAGGCAAGGTGTTCACAATCAATTAAAAACATAGAGCACACCTAGAATTTTGCTAGAATATATTTCACCTCCCACTGTTTTATCTTGTGCAAATTGAGACATTTCTGAGGTCCACTGGAGATTATTTTGCAGACGTCAGTGCCATTATTCCACAATTATGTTTGGAGTTTTTTTAGTATAAATTTTGCAAAGTGTTGCTGTACTTCACATATTCATAGAAACAAAAGCAAAAGAAAATGATTTCCTATAGAAAACTTCACTAAAATTGCAAAGTAAATTAGCCATATTTAGAGTAACTATCTGCACTATGTCAACGGTCTTAATAATGTTGCTTCCTCCCTGCTAAAACAAGATCAGTACAGCATGTCTTCTTTCTATTATCTGGGCTGATTGCAGGTGTTGCCACCACTCACTATATGCTCAGAGGCATGTTACCAAATTCTTCCAAGCTACACAGCAAGTGGATTGGACTGTGAAAGACCAACCCAAATTGTGTTTGCATTTTGACAACTTTGTAGGGCAGTACAATATCTCAGAGAGGAGTTCAGGTCTCCTGCTCCCCTGGTGCATTCACTATAGCTGCCCAATTTCCCTGCTTTTTAAAGTTTGGTAGAAATATCTGTGGGCTATAGGTACATTCTTAAACCGCAAGGTTTTTTGCCTATTAGTAAATTTCCCTGCTTTTTAATCCGGGAGGTAAGAAATGGGATCCTGTGCAAGTTTGCTGAGAATTGATTGATCATTTGCATGCTTATTGAGTTAAGTGGGATTTACACACACTCACCAGGCAATCATGCTTAGGATAGGTGAAACTGATCACAGGGGATGGGGAAGGGAGGAGAGGGAGGCAGGAGGGGTGGAAAGGCAGAGGGGAGGACTGGGAGGGGAGCAGGCAGGAGGGGGAGGGGAGAAGAAGGACAGATGTGGTCGTTTGCATGTTTATTGATTATTGAGTTCAGTGGGATTTACTCCCATGCAATCATGCTTAGGATAGGTAAAACTGACTGGGGGGGAGGGACGGAGTGCTGGAGTGGGCAGGGAAACAGAAGAAGGAGGAGGGGAGGAGAAAGGGAGAGGAAAGGGGAAGGAGGGAAAAGGCAGGTCTGATCATTTGTATGATTATTGAGTTGAACTGGATAATAATAATAATAATAATAATAATAATAATAATAATAATAATAATAATAAAATTTTATTTGTTAGTCGCCCATCTGTCCGAATTAACGGACACTCTGGGCGACGTACAACAATATAAAATACAATATAAAACAATATACAGTCAACAAATCACAACATCAACATCAATTCATCTAAAACCATCTTTCAATTAATATACTATAAAAACTAGTCCACCCCCAAAATCCCATAGGCCTGCCTGAATAGCCAGGTCTTTAAGGCTCGGCGAAAAGCCATCAGGGAGGAGGCATGTCGAAGGTCAAAAGGAAGCAAGTTCCAGAGGGTGGGGGCCACGATCAAAAATGCCCTCTCTCTGGTCCGCACCAGCCTGGCTGTTTTCACGGGTGGGACCGAGAGAAGGTCTTGTGAGGCTGATCTTATTTGGCGGCATAATTGGTGATACTGGAGGCGTTCCTTCAGATAAACTGGGCTGAAACCGTTTAGGGTTTTAAAGGTCAGTACCAACACCTTGAATTGGCCCGGTAAACAACTGGTAACCAGTGTAGATCTACCAACACTGGGGTGATATGTTCCCGACGACGGTTCTGCTTTATCTAGCGTGCCGCCGCATTCTGTACCAGCTGTAATTTCCGGACCGTTTTCAAGGGTAACCCCACATAGAGCGCATTACAGTAGTCTAAGCGAGAGGAGACCAGGGCATGTATCACTCGTGGGAACAGATGTACAGGAAGGTAGGGTCGCAGCCTCTGTACCAGATGTAATTGATACCAAGCTGCCCGGCTCACTGCCGAAACCTGAGCCTCCATGGACAGCTGGGAGTCAAGAATGACCCCTAGGCTGCGGACCTGGTCCTTCAGGGGTAATCTCACCCCATTAAGCACCAAGTCTAAATTTCCCAACCTTCTCTTATCACCCACGAGTAACACCTCAGTCTTATCGGGGTTTAGTTTCAGCCTGTTCTCTCCCATCTATCCACTTATGGACTCCAGGTATTTGGACAAGGTATTCACAGCCAACTCTGGTGAGGAGTTAAATGAGAGATAGAGCTGAGTGTCATCCGCATATTGGGGACACTGCAACCCAAAACTCCTGATGATGGCTCCCAGCGGTTTCACATAGATGTTGAATAGCATGGGGGAGAGGATAGAACCCTGTGGCACTCCACAATTGAGAGGCCAAGGGTCTGAAACCTCATCCCCCAGTGCTACCCGTATAGGATATACCGTATATTCCGGCGTATAAGAAGACTGGGCGTATAAGACGACCCCCAACTTTTCCAGTTAAAATATAGAGTTTGGGATATACTCGCCGTATAAGACTACCCCTGCTTATGACATGCAGGTACTTAGCAGGAAAACTGTCACTTATAAACTTATAAATATTAATATTTGGATTGTCCAGTTGTTTTGTTTTTGTGCCTAGGAATTACCACCAAAAACTGGGGAAAGATGGGAGAAATCTTTTTTTTTAAAGCAACATTAAATGCCTAGACTCTAGTTTCCAACACTATGGAGTATTTATTGATTGATTAAGAGAATTTATATCCTGCCCTTTTGCTGTTAAAAACAGAGCTCAGCACAGCTTACAAATATAGTAAAAACAATAAAAATACACAATCAGAGAAAAACAAGCCAAAATGTTAGGAAAAGGAGTCTTTCACACCACATGCTCAGTTCTAAATACTGTTGCAGTAAGTTTTACAAGTTCTTCCAGTATTCCACTGGTGCAGGCACTCAGACATTCAAAGTACTGTATGTTTCTTAGGTTTTATAAAAGCAGAGCTTTGCTTAACTCAAAATTTCTTCTCCCTTTGATAACCACAACTACACAGGTTCCACCTCCATACTCAAAATGAAACTGAGCCTGGAAGTGTACAACAACCCCACACATACCTTGCTAATTCGATTATCAATGCCAGGATGTCTGTCTTATCGACTACTCTCCTGCTCCCCCCCCCACACACACACACCGGGCATCATGAAAGACCCAGTCCTGGGCTCAGAAAGAAAATAAATATCTGGTCCTCTTCAAAGTATTGATAAGCCTCTTGTTTTAATTGAAATAATAATTATAAATTCTTGTTCTTATCACTAATGGGAGTTAATTATCTTGCATATGCTGCTGTTGCTTCTATGGCTGTAACGGAGTGAGGTTAAAGATAAGTGAAATGCAAATAGGAAAAAAAAATACAGAAGGCAGTAACACTTTCCTAAATGTAATACCATACCAACCACAACAAGATTCCTATAAGGCAAAAAACTAAGCATCTCACAACCAGTCAGGATTCCTAACCAAAAACCAAAAATATGATAAATGAAGAAATATTTATATAAGCATAACTATCAAATATATTTATTATTTACACAAACTGTAAAGATATTTATAGTGCAATCCTAAATTTATTTATTCAGAAGCAAGTCCCAGCGTATTCAATGGGGCTTACTCAAACAGGGACAGAAATGCAACCTCAAGTGATAAGCAACTTCATTCACACAACCCAAAATTCCGAATCATGCCACTTTACACTGTTTTGCAACTGTTTATACTTGTTTTTATGCTTATTGGATTTTAAATGGCTTTATTTCTTGTTGTGAGCTGCCTTGGTTTCCAACCCTACCTCACAGGGGTGTTGGAAAGACTCCATACACACACGCACACACTGCAGATGTATAAATACATACAGCCCATATAATAGTTTATTGTCAAACCAATTGGTCATTGCAGAAAAATCAGTATTAGTTTCCTACAGAATAAAAACTGCAATACCTAAGTAAGCCCTGCCTACTTACTTTAAAATAGGACGGGGGGGGGGCAGAAAGAGAACACAAACACAATTCTTTTTTACATTCACTCCAAAGTCCCATTGATTTTCAGCACATTCATAATCATGTCTACTCAAAAGTAATTCCTACTGAATTCAATAGGATTTACTCTGGACATATGGGATTAGCACTGTTATTACCCCCAAAAGCAACTATTGGGAAGGTTTTCAAAACACTGCCCAGGATCTGACTCCTACACACAACAGGGGGAAAAACTGAAATGTATATACCTACCCAATTTATGAGATTTTCAGATAAACAGGAGGGGAAACCACCATTTTCTGGCCTCGCAATGAAGTTTTGCAGACACTGCCACCAAACAAACACTTCACTGATTGGCTGAAATCCTGAACGGGTGGGGTTAAAGCTACGAAGTGCTATACAGTAGTTTAAAAAAAGATTTAACCGGGGGGGGGTGCCTGATGTTTTTATATATATCTCGAGAACCGCACCACCTAGAAACTTAATTTTTTTTTAAATGAAAGCTGAGAATCCGGGCCACCTAAGGGGCTAGCCGGGCGCCAGGTGGCATGCTTAGAATCCGGGTAAAACCCAGCTATCCGGGCAATATGGCAACCCTAATAAGACGACACACGGCATATAAGACGACCCCTGACTTTGGAGAAGATTTTCCAGGGTTAAAAAGTCGTCTTATACTCCTATGCAATCATGATTAGGATAGGTAAAACTGACCAGGCTGGGCCTGCCAACCGAGACGTCTTCTGTATCTTTCACAGTTGGGCAGGGGGAAGGGAGAATTCTACCTTGTGGTTTTTCCCATTACAGTGTTGCAAGAACACCTGCACTTGGCTGACTTTCTCTTCTCCTAAAGATACAGGATGAGTCTCAGGCCCTGAACCTGGCAACCCTACCTCCCACCCAAATTTAAAACAAAGCTGTCCCTGGCCACATCCACACCAGGCCTCTATTACACTTTGGACAATCATTATTTAGCTATTTATTTAGTGTATTTATATACTGCCCCATAGCCGAAGCTCTCTGGGCAGTTTACAATAACTAAAAACATTAAAAACAAATATACAAATTTAAAAACACATCTTTTTAAAACAATTTATCATGGCTTCTCTCAAAGCCATGGCTCAAAGCCAATCATGGCTTCTCTCAAAGAATCCTGGGAAGTGTAGTTAGTGAAGGGTGCTGAGAGTTGCTAGGAGACGCCCTGTTTCTCTCACAGACCTTCAGTCAGAGCGGCTGGCTGTTAAACCATTCTCTCAGGGGAATAGGAGTCTCCTCTCAGCACCCTTCACAAACTACACTTCCCAGGAGTCTTTGAGGGAAGCCATGACTGTCTCAAGTGAAATCAAGTCTGGTGTGGGTGTGGCCCTCTTATTAGCCAAACCCAGCAGCTATGAGGCTTTTAGAACACTGACAGTTGGTCCTTACTGAGCATGCTCCGCGCGCTATGATTGGGTCCCAGCCAAAATTTATTAAATTAATTAAAAATCAGCCAGACATTTTTTAAACTTTTAAACTGCAGCAGATGAAGGTCAGAGTATGGGGCAACATCAGTATTACGATTACAGGTACTCTGTGAACATGGTTCATTTTTAATGAATGACAACAGATTATAATTCTCAGAGAAAAAAGTCCAAAAGGGCTCTGAGGTTTTTCTCTCTCTTTTTACACTTTGAACTGTCTATTCTCTCTGACTGTTTTGTGTATCGCCATGAAAATTGACAGGGTTGTTAAGCAAGCGTTTCTGAGTTCAGGACTATAAATTATGTAAGGTTTTGTTTTGAAATGAGCTTATGGGAAGCATCAGAATGGCATGGGGGGTTATTTGCCATTTAACATTGCGGAATGCGAAAAATCCCCGCTGACTATAGTATACAGCCACTCTTGTGGCTGTATAATTTGATAGTCATGCTTATATAAATATTTCTTCATTTATCATATTTTTGGTTTTTGGTTAGGAATCCTGACTGGTTGTGAGATGCTTAGTTTTCTGCCTTACTCGTAGGAATCTTGTTGTGGTTGGTATGGTATTGCATTTAAGAAATCATGGTACGAAATGGCCTGAATCAGTATAAGACAGATTCCTTGGTTCCTAAAAGTGGAAAGAGACTCAAGGGCCACAGTGACTCCAACATTTATTTATTTTTATTTACAACACTGATATACCGCTTTATTGTAAAAAAGGCCAAAGCGATTTACAGAAAAAATTAAAACAATAAAATTATTGGCAAAAGCGTTAAGGACAGATACTTAAAAACATTCAAAATAATAAAACGAACAATGAGTTAAAATCAGATTTAAAAACACAATAGCTTCCACAAGCCTGGAGAAGCTTGCCTCAAGAAAACTGATTTTAGCAGGTGCTGAAAAGAGGTGTCTGCCTAATGTGAGTAGGCAAGGAGTTCCAAAGTGTAGGTGCTGCCACTTAACAGGACTGATTTCTTACAAGAGCAGAACAAGTACTATGTGGCACCCATAACATGGAAAGCACAGCTTGAACTTGGCCTGGTAGCAAATCAGCAACCAATGCAGATTTCAGAGCAGAGGTATTATGAGCTGATAGGATCTCACTCATGTTAGCAATTGTGCTGCAGCATTCTGCATTAACTGCAGTCCCCAGGTCAGGTTGTGCTGCATGGGGATTTCTGTGACCTTGGCTGACTGGCTGCTAGGATTTTTTTAGTTTGGGTTTTTGGTTATGAATCCTGACTGGTTGTGGGATGCTGGGTTTTCTGCCTTACTCATAGGAATCTTGTTGTGGTTGGTATGGTATTACATTTAGGAAAGTGTTACTGCCTTTTGTGTTGTTTTTTTCCTATTTGCATTTCACTTATCTTTAACCTCACAGCCATCGAAGGAACAGCAGCATATGCAAGATAATTAACTCCCATTAGTGATAAGAGTAAGAATTTATAATTATTATTTCAATTAAAACAAGAGGCTTATCAGTACTTTGAAGAGGACCAGATATTTATTTTCTTTCTGAGCCCAGGACTGGGTCTTTCATGATGCCCGGTGGGGGGGGGGAGCAGAAGAGTAGTCGATAAAACAGACATCCTGGCATTGGTAATCTAATTAGCAAGGTATGTGTGGGGTTGTTGCACACTTCCAAGCCCAGTTTCATTTTGAGTATGGAGGTGGAACCTGTGTAGATGTGGTTGATCAAAGGGAGAAGAAATTTTAAGTTAAGCAAAGCTCTGCTTTTATAAAACCTAAGAAACATACAGATACTTTGAATGTCTGAGTGCCTGCACCAGTGGAATACTGGAGGAACTTGTAAAACTTACTGCAACAGTATTTAGAACTGAGCATGTGATGCAAAAGACTCTTTTTCCTAACATTTTGGCTTCTTGTTTTTCTCCACCCACCACATCTTTGAAATATATCGTATATGGTTAACCATACTGCTGCCCTGACTTACTTTATGTTTGTTGCTATTTTGTGTTTGTATTATATTTTTATATTGATTGTGTATTTTTATTGTTTTTATTATATTTGTAAGCTGTGCTGAGATCTGTTTTTAACAGCAGAAGGGCAGGATATAAATCCTCTTAATCAATCAATTAATACTCCATAGTGTTGGAAACTAGAGTCTAGGCATTTAAGGCTGAAAATGTTGCTTTTAAAAAAAATATTTCTCACATCTTTCCCCAGTTTTTGGTGGTAATTCCTAGGCACAAAAACAAAACTGGACAATCCAAATATTAACATGCAAATAATATGCAAATAATCTGCATAATATGCAAATAATTTACATAATATGCAAATTAGCCTGCCCGGATTTGTGGAAATGGAATATGGCAACCCTATTCCACCCCCAGGGGAGATATTAAAATTTAAAACAAATAAAGGTATGTGTGTTTTACATTAGAAAGTAAGTCAGCATGGAAACTGCACTGGACACCAAACAAAGAGATAATGGAGCAAAAAGAGAACATATATAACATATAATAAAGGTAACCTAAACAGAAGATTGGGGAACACAACAGTTAGTGAAAAAGAGAGAGAACTATTAGCAGAAGCCCTGATGGAATGATGAGAAGGATATAATTGCAAGTAACAGCAGAACGAGAAACCTAGAGAGACCAGACATGAACATGAAATCTGTGTTACAGCAGTTAATCATCAGATTAATGGGCCACTCTTGGTTTTCACAGCTTTTCATAGAGACCAAAGGGCCACACAACTGTCCAGCAGCCAGGAAAGCAGTGCATGGCTGTGACTCTTGAGGGAGATCATTGTACAATACTGGGGCCACTACAGAGAATACCATGATAGTAATCCAGAGTAGGGCTTTCAAAATGACCTCAGCCAGTTTCATGGGTTCATATGGAAAAAAGTGCAAATATGTCCCAAAACCAGGAAAATGAAGCAGAATAAAATAAGCCCCAAATCAGTGCTGTTCAACTCTCATGTGCATTAAGACCATTTGTGAAGGTATAGAATAGAATAGAAGGTATAGAATAGAATCTACATGGGAATCTATAATCCAGGTGTGGGGAATATTGGTCTCTCCAGATGTTGTTGAACTACAATTCTCAGCAACCCCAACAAGCAAGGCCAATGGCCAGGGATGATGAGAGTTACAATTCAGTGACATTGAGGGTCAAGGTTTCACCACAACTGCTGTAATCACTCATCTGCCAAGTTTAATGTAAATCAGGGATGAGGAATCTTTTTCAGCGCAAGGGCCACATTCCTTCCTAGGCAACTTCTGGGGGGCATATGCTAGTGGTGAACAGGGTGAGAGGCAAAAGTGGGCAGTAAAGAAATTTTTGGTTCTGTTTGGTCAGCTAGTTTCTACACAGACTCTCACATCCATCTCTGCCCTCCATCTAGAGAAGCAAGATGCATTATCAGAATTCAAGGACACATTCCAGCCAGGCAAAAACACTCAAGGTGGGTGTGAAGCAAGGCCGGTAGAAGGTTAGTCCTGGGAAAAGTCCTAAAGGCCAGATAAGAGGCTTAGAGAGCTGTATTGAGCCCCTGGGCCTGAGGTCCCCTAGCCCTTCTTCTTATTTATTAATATTTATATTCATTAGTTGCTTTCCTTGCAAAGCAACCCAAAACAATTTGCTCTGTAAATGACATGGAAGTTATATGTAAACAATATCTTCCTAAACACTTAGTTCCAATTGCCAGTTGCCCTCGGACTTCAGAAGTGAGGGGAAGGGCACTCATGCACCCAGGTCCAGCACCAGCAGTGCACCAGGTAGGGTACCAGCTGAGGGCCCATGAGCTCAAAGGGGCCCCTTACTGGCCCCAGGCCACCCTGCCAGCAGAACCAGCTTATGGATCTTGCTCTAATATCAGGTATTATTTATTTAAATACTTTGCCTATACAAAGCTGTTATGTTTCCATCTCCAAAAAATGGAAGTGTGGAATGAGATTATAGTAGAGACACTCAAGTAGAGATGTGTGGGAGAGGTGATGAAGAAATGGAACTCATCACTTGACAAAAGTGGGGTTGCCACACTGATCAAGATTTGTTTTACTTTAAAGGGCTGGGACCAAGAGGGAGGAGGAGTGTGGTATGAGAAGCAAAGGAAGGGGACAAGAGGCCCACTGATAGCCTGTGACCATGAGCCCCCAGAAAAGTGGGGCTGGCCCTGCTAGTGTCAGGGTGCAGGTTTGGGGTCCTGAGGATTCAGAAGAAGAGGAGGAAAGGGAGGGGGCCATTTTGCCAGAGTGGAGTGAAGGAGAAGAAGAAGAGGAAATTCCAGAGATAGAGTTGCCTAGCAACGGAGACCTTGAAAGCTTCACAGTCTCAGAGCCTTCCCTTGAAGTTCTCACGCCTCCTCCGAAGTTCAGAACAGGTGGGGGAAGAGGGAGGGCCTCCTAAGCCAGGGACAAGCAAAGAGAAACCGCAAGACAGTTTAAAACCTGACCCCCTCTTTCCCCCATACCAGAGTCGGAGACTTCAGAAGGGGAGGGGCCCGTGCTTCCCCCGTCGCTGCATACTCGAAGACAGTTGAAAAGACAAGAAAGGAGGGGGGGAAGAAGGATGGTGACTGAGGGCACGTTAAGGCGGAGTGAAAGACTTCGCGCCTGTTTGCCCCCTTCTTAAGAGACAGGCGGGATAGCAGTCCCTTGCTCTGTCAACTCTCTTTCTACATCGCAGGACCTGTAACTCTGTGTTGCTTCATGAGAAGACGCAGTCTCTGTTTGGATATTACCTTAATAAAAACTGAATTGCTTTCAACCACCAGTCTGGTTCCTGAGTCCCATCCTGGGCCTGACAGCTAGCACCTGCCACCAGCTGGAAGAACAATCATTCTTAGGTCAGTTGCAGCACCTCTAACATACTAAGACCACCAGTTGGCATGAGAAGTCCAGTCTGGCCTCAACTGGATATTTGGGATGGATAAGTCTATTTCTCCTCTATATCACTTTCACATGTGTTCTCTCACGAGTCCATTCCATTGGGTGGTATTCAATGCTAATCCTACTCAGAGTACACCCATTGAAGTTGATAGACATGACTAACTCATTAATTTCAACAGGTCTACTCTACTCTGAGTAGAACTTAGTTGAATACAACCCACAGAATTGCATGAAAAATGCATTTTAGTATTTAATGCATTTTGCATGCATTTTCTCATGTGCATATTATGACTGTATTGTGTACATTCTACAGCCAATGGTTGCCAGGCCCGGCCTCCAAGAGGTCTTCTGTATCTTTAAAAGTTGTGCAGGGAGAAGGGAGAATTCCGCCTTGTGGTTTTTCCTATTACAGTGTTTGCAAGAACACCTGCACTTGGCTGACTTCCTCTTCTCCTAAAGATACAGGATCAGTCTCAGGTCCTGAACCTGGCAACCCTACACTATAACCATACCCTCCCACTTATCAGCCGACCAGCAGGAAGATGGGATGACCTGATAGATTAGCCTTTTTCAGCAGTCCAGTGTCCTTTTCATCTCTCTCAGGTGTTTCCACCATTAACTGAGCACAAGGGGGATTGCAGGGAGAGGAGTGTTTTAAAGCTTCCCTCCCACTCCCACAGTCCTGATGGAAATTGCTCCCCATGCTCTAAGCTTAATAGCAGCATAGGGTCAATCATCATGAGAAATGCAGGGGAGGGCAGTGTTAACCAGCAGATGAAGCATTACTCAGCAGGGAAAAGAGGGCTGGGACAGAAATAATATGAAGTACATCTGGTCCCATCCACTACCATTTCTGGCCCTGCAATGTATACATTATCAACTAAACATCTAGCATGTGGGCCCTTTGAAAGGCCAGCAGAAGACAACACACTGCCCACAGCTGGCAAATTGCAAGTTGTTACACCCTTTCTCTTCCATTGCCATCACATGATGGCATCAGGCCTGATTCACACCACAGCTTGACACAGTGATTTGCCTGATCTCCCACCTTCCACCTTGGCTGGCATGATAGCAGGGCTGTGGATGTGGGCATGACCCTGTTGCTCCGTTAAGCCATGATGTTTCCTGGCTAAGGTTTGGAGTATTACATAGCCTGTGTTTGACCACCAACACTCAGTCACAGAGCCTTTAAAATAATACCACAATGACAGCAGGAGTGGGCAATCTTTTTTGCATTAAGCACTGAATTCTCTTGGAGGTAACCTGCCCCAGCTTGAACTTGGGAGCTTCTGCATGCAAAGCAGATGTTCTACCACTGAGTTATGGCCCTTCCCAAGAAAGACACTGCAAAAATTAAAGAGAGAATGCATATGGTGCAATGAACCTTGTGAAGTCATTGTAAAGGTTCTAAACCTTCTAAAGACTTATTAATATTAATATTAAGTATCTCTGGCTGGAAATTTGGAAAGAGCAGCTGTCACTCTGTGCGGAGAGGTTCTTACAGGATCTGCAACGTGCAAGAAGTATGGATTTTTGTAATGGGCAAAATTCAACAAGAGTAGAGAATGGCTAATTATATGCATTTTGTCTCCCCTTGTGGTGCAGAGTGGTAAGCGGCGGTAACGCAGCCGAAGCTCTGCTCATGGCCGGAGTTCGATTCCAATGGAAGGAGGAAGTCAAATGTCCGGTAAAAGGGGTCGAGGTCCACTCAGCCTTCCATCCATCCGTGGTCGGTAAAATGAGTACCCGGCATATGCTGGGGGGTAAAGAAAGGCCAGGGAAGGAACTGGCAATCCCACCCCATATATACGGTCTGCCTAGTAAACGTCGCAAGACGTCACCCTAAGAGTCGGAAACGACTCGCACTACAAGTGCGGGGACACCTTTACCTTTACCTTTTGTGAATTGACAAATTCTTCAGTAAATATCCATGTAAATAAGACAATAAATTGAGAAACCTCCCAAGAACTGGTAAACACAGGCAGATGCACTTAATGGCTGGTGAGTGACAGAAGTCAGCCTGCAGGAAACTGCGCTACTAATGCAGCTCTTGATTAATCTCTAATTACACTTTTGTCATCTTAGCAGGGAGAGAAAACTACAGCAGTTCCCAAATAGACAAGGAGCATTTTGGCACCTAGCAACCAACCTTTATTTCATAATAGCTGCAGTGGACTCCGGGCTGTTACAGAGAAGGTGGTTATGGATCACTGCTCTATTATTTATAGTGCAGCCTTCACAACAGTAGATAAATTAGCAGCTTAATAGGCTATCGCTGACTAAAAACATAGCATGAGCTGTAGCCTCAAGTACAGTTTTTTTAAAAAAATAGCAACTCAGAGAGTTGTATCATGGATAGAGAGGAATGCCATTCCTCCCTCTCCATTAATCTTTTCGGGGGCAGATGTAGAACAAAATGTTTTATCGATGCTCCCTGAAAGTTATAATTTGTTTAAAGAACAAAATTGATTAACATATGAAAGCATGCAAGAGTTAAAACAAAAAGTCCATATAGAAAGAACATATCTGTAAGATAAAATACATGTACTATAGGCAGCATATTGTTGTGAGTTTGGGGGGTCATTCTAATTGAGCATTTCAAAGTAGCAAAAAGTTCTTTGCATGCATGACTACTGGGTTCCATGTTTCATTAGGATGAACACACACATTGTAGGGATTTACAGTGTTTAGTCAATTTTACTGAAGAGTAACCTAAAATTTTCTCAGCTGTTTTTGTTTTGAAGGTATCTCCTTATATTTAGTTCTAGGGTTAAATCTGGTATAAAACTGAGAAAACTTCTTCCACATTAGGTGAATGTATGTTGATTATTATTACCATAATCTTTCCACAGCAACAAATTCAATACTCCAGATGTCTCATAAGAGAATGCAATAGGTGCAACTAAGGTTGGATTCATAAGCAAACTTTCCCAGAAGTAAATGTCATGGAATATAAAGGGACAAATTTCTAAGTTAACACTGAGCTGTAAGGCTTCAATCCTATGTACACTTTCTGACAGTATGCAGCGCTGAACTCAGGGACTTCAGAGAAGGTATGGAACATTCTGTCAGTTTCAGTTTGCTCTATTTCACATTTTTCCAATCTTAAATGCAGTTCTCCCCATTTCTACAGCAATTTGTCATTTTTTTAAAACCCTCACGAATCTTCAACATTTCAGGGTGAATTTGTCTTAATAAACACATTTTGTATGCATTTTTGACTAACGTACAATAGTGTAGTACAAATTCAGAAGTTCAGGGTCCCTTCATGATTGTCACACCATGCTCCCTCACAGCCATGCCCCCTTCTAAGATTATACAACCTATCCACACAACAGTGTTCTTCTGGTTCTATTCCACTTTAATAGCCAGAACTTTCCTCAAAGCTTCCTGGGAAGTGAAGTTATAAGATCTCTCAAGGAGATTTCTCAGCACTTCACCAAACTAGTCCCCAGACTTCTTTGAGGAAAGCTATCACAGTTAAAGTGGAATAGAACCACAATAACACTACTGTGTGCATAGAAATGTTTTGATTTTAAAAATTCCAAAATGTCAGCCAAGTGGGCCACATTCACATGATAGATTTATAGCACTATTATCCCACTTTAAGCAGTCACGACTTCCCCCAAAGAATCCTGGAAACTATAGTTTATTAAGGGTGCTGAAAGTTGCTGGGAGACCCCTATTCCCCTTACAGAGCTACAACTGTCAGAGTTCCCTGGGAAGAGAGATTGATTGTTAAACCGGTCTGGGAATTGTAGCAATGGAGAATACGCCTGCAAGGAAGATATGGGAAGTAACAACAGCTGATACTAGAAACAACACTATATGATTCAGTCTTCTTACATTTAATTCCTATTAATGTATTTTAAACATGGACACATCTTCTGAACTCTCTTCTATACTTTAGTTTATTTAGTTAGGTCCTCCTGGAGCAACAATAGTCTAGGCAGGGGGAGGTAGCTGGGAAGATAAGACAACAATGTGAACTCTATTCAAGGGATCCCCCCCTAAAGCAATTCAGTCCTCCCCTTTGTAAAAATCACAAGAGTGCCTGACTTATCTCCAGCATGCTAGTGATATCCTACACTAGCCCCCCACAGACTGAGACAAAGAAGCGGGCACCCACATCTGGCAATAAATCCCACAAACCCTTCTTACCACACGTTCACAGAAGAGATGCAAACGATCCACACATAATTTTCTTAAATAAATTCCCTCACAATCTCTTTCCATAGTTTCCCCAGCAGAGAGAAGGGGGGAGCAAGTAGGTAAAAACACCCCATCCCACTCTCCATTGGTGAGTTGATGAGGAAGATTCACTAAGTGCTTTTTCTTTTCTTATGTGAGGGGGGTTTCTGAGAGGTTTCCTTCTGGTTTTAGGCTGCACAGAAGCACACATCTCCCCCCCCCCACTTTTCTGCTGCTGGGTTGTAAACAAATGACAAAGAGAGAGAAAGTGTAGCTATGCTGCTGCCATCCTCCCCTCTCTCTCACATACCCCCTATCTCCTGGTGCTGTTGCAAAGATAACATGGGGCAAGGGGAAGAACTTTGTAAGCTACACTGAGCCCCTTCCTTGCTTGCTCTCCATTGTCTTTGGTGTCCTTCCCACACTTGCTCCTTTCCTCAACAGACATCCCTAGGAACTAAGCAGCATGAAAGAGGTCTTCTCTCAGTGGCTGACTCATCCCCATTCACTCTGATTGGCTCCGATCAGCAGGGAAGAACAAGGAAGCATGTTGTTAGCAAGACAAGTGAGAAGTGGCTCACTCAGTGGCTATCGACTAGTATGTTCCCCTTTCATACTGATTGGCTCTTAGGCGATACAGGGCTCTGGCTGGGCTCCAGCTGCCAAAAAAGTAATGGGAGTTCGACCTGCCTTGCCCAAGCATTAATACACCACTGCAAACTTACACATTTTTTTCAAGCATTTTCTCAGCACAATGCATTTTAATGCTATTTTCATCAATATAGTCATTTTTATGCAAAATTCTCCCTATATGCATTTTAGTAAACATTATTTGGTTGGAGAGCTGCATCACAAAATTCCAATAAGTGCAAAGGAATGCTGTGTTTCACAAAATTCCAATAAGTGCAAATTTCAGCATAAATTTATATCAGATTGGCTGGTACAGCAACAAACAGCAGAAGTATATGCTAAATAGAGTGAAAGGGCAAAGGTTTTTACCAAAGTCTGCCAAAGGAGCATAAGGATGTTACTTGACAGAATTCCCTGGACAGGGCATTCCATAAAGTGAGTGCCATCACAGAAAAGAGCCCTGTCCCATAAGTGTATGCACTTGCTTATGTACGATAATCTATTGAACTCTTCCTGTTTCTTTAACCTCTTGAACTTAATGGCAAATTAATGGCAACCTCTTCTAACTTTAATCAAGTTGGATTATACTCATACACAGAACATTCTCCAAATACAGTGGGTTTATGTTAAGCAAGCTGGTAACAAACAGGCTGGAATTTGCAGTGTAGATAGGGTCACTATCTTCATTTATTTACAGGTCATTTGAGTTTACGGTAGGACAGCCATTACCAAAGAATTCTTGAAATATTAATTTGAAAATATATCATTTTTATGGCAGACCAAAAGTGTATTTTCACACTGTGGTCCCATGGACGATGCTTTTTTTTTTTTTAATCCAAATGGAAAAATATGAAGACTTTCAAGATGCATTTACAAGCTCCTCTCCCCAAACAGGTAAAAACACCAGTACAAAATTCACCTGCGTCCACCGGAACCTGTACATATTGTGAAATAGATCTGTCTATCAAATAGACAAAAGGAAGTACTTCTTTACTCATCGCATAGTTAAAATATGGAATTTGCTCCCACAAGACGCAGTAATGGCCACCAGCTTGGATGGCTTTAAAAGAAGATTAGACAAATTCATGGAGGACAGGGCTATCAATGGCTACTAGCCATGATGGCTGTGCTCTGCCACCCTAGTCAGAGGCAGTTGCCGGAAGCCTCAGGAGGGGAGAGTGTTCTTGCACTCGGGTCCTGCTTGCAGGCTTCCCCCAGGCACCTGGTTGGCCACTGTGAGAACAGGATGGTGGACTAGATGGGCCACTGGCCTGATCCAGCAGGCTCTTCTTATGTTCTTATGTTCTTAACTGATATTGGGTGGTTATTACAGATATCAACTACTATTACTACTGTGTTTAGATGTTAATATAGCTTCTACTTCCCTATGTATTTATGATCTACCTACCTTCATAGTCCAAATCTGTTTGGATTATGGTATATCATCTGTCATGATGGTGTTAGGCGGTGATCTCTAATTAGGTGCTAAAGCAGCAGCCCTGCTTCAAAGGTCTCTGAAGAAGTGTCTTATTAAAGAAGTAGAGTTGAACAAATAACAGTGGATTTCCTGTTCCTGCTCTTCTCCTTCAACATCTCCATTTCTGCAAGTGACAAGTATAAACTCTGAAGATCTCACACCCCTCTTTCCTTGTGCCAGGGAATGATACTAGCAATAACAACAACAATAAAACAGTTACCACTTATTTTAGAGTAGCAATACTTCAGTCTTTGCTCTCATAGAAAGTAAAATCTGATTCACTGGACTTGCCTGGACCCGAATTAAAGGCATTATGGTTCTTTAAAGGCAAGAAATGAAACACTGAAGTTAAAAATATTTTTTCAGACGAGCAGTAAATAAAATAAACACTGGACATATCGACACTACAAATTCAAATCTACCTATAACAACCAGTTTGACAGACTTTGGCTACTCCCGCCCCCCTCTCCACCAAAAACACTATGAATTTGGGTTTGCAATTGGATGAAGATTTTTCTTAATAGATCCCCAAATGCCTTAAAACTAGAGTTTCCCAGTATGTTGGCTAGGAGCTACAGCTGTTAAAGAGATTTGAAACTGAATATGCACTTATATGGATATTACCATAGTTTGTGGGTTTATTTGTTTATTATTTATTTCATTTATGAACTGCATCCTATGAAGCATCTTGAAGCAATTTCACAATGCAATAAAGGCATAAATATAACCATTGCATATATAAGCAATAGTATATAAACAGTTAAAGCCATTGCATATACAAAAACACTTAAAAACAATTTTTCCTAATACACACATTTTTTGCAAAACAGTTTCCCCTAACGGAACACACTTATGTCATTTTCACTAATACATGCATTTTTATGCACAGTTTACCCTAGTATATGCATTTTTATACATATTACCTGGCTGGAGAATTGCATTGCAGGATTTGGAGGAGGGCAAATTTCAAAGGATGGCTGTGTTAGTCTGCGTATTGTTTTGGAAACTGTGAATTATGTAGGTTTGTCTTGAAATGCCAAGTGAATACAATTTCTTTCCCATCCCTCATTTACATACATTTCTTTACTGTTTCCATGTGATCATGTGAAGGGAGAAAGTAGGGCTGCACACACTCACTCAACCTCCATTGTTTCACCCATGTCAGCCCCTCCTTAGCATTTTTCATTCATTTTTCAGGGAGTGGGGGAGGCAAGCCTATAGTGGATCGGCCTGCCAATCACCCATAGGCTTTCCTCATGAGCTGCAACTCTGAGTGCTCTGGATTCACCATTTGGCAGACTGCATCCCTGCAGACGTACCTCCAATCTATGAGCAACATTGCAGTTTACAAATCCCAACAAAAATGAGTCCCTATAAGAAATAGAATACAAATCCACCGTCAAAACCAAACAATACTACTACTGCTATTTCTGCTATTAATAAGGAACAATATAGGAAGCCGTCTTATGCTGAGTCAGACTACCAGTCAATCTAGCTCAGTCTTGTCTACACTGACTGGCAGCAGCTCTCCAGGATTTCAGGCAGCCCTTCCTGGAGATGTTGGGGATTGAAATTGGGACCTTCTGCGCACAAAGCAGCTGGTCTGCCAGTGAGCTACACCCCTTCCCATAAATTCCAGTTACATAATATAATTAAATAAATACCTCTAAAAACATGCATAAGAACTAAGATCCACAAAAACAAAACATACACAAAACATCCAAATATTTTGATAAATCAAAATGTAATTAAATTATGATATATCATAAAAATCATAAATATTATAATCACCAAAATTATTCACTTGAATATTCACAGTTCAAAAAGTTTCATATTCACACTACACAAAACTAATCTAAATACAACCCTCACAGTTGCAATCACTCAACAATCTCCTTACACATATCTCATCACTGTGTGTATATATATATATATATATATTTCTATAATTTATTATATTGAAATGGCACTTTCAAGTCATCCTTCATGGTAAGTTGTCAATTCTTGTTATAGCAGAGTTCGCTACCATGACATTCTGAGGTGCAGAGTACATTCATATTCTTGCACTTACATTTGATTGTGGAGCATTTTGAATCTAATCTAAACAGTTGAATCTAATGAGGTGTCCAGAACACAGTCTTGTCCTGTTTTATTGGATGAGTTTCAGTTGGTACAGCTCGAGGATGTGGACAAGGTGCTTGGACAAATACGGGCGACCACTTCCGCTCTGGACCCTTGCCCCTTGTGGCTAATAAAAGCTAGCAGAAATGGAACGGCCGGCTGGGCCAAGGAGGTGATTAATGCCTCATTACGAGAGGGAGTGGTCCCACCTTGCCTGAAACAGGCGATAGTGAGACTGCTCCTAAAAAAGCCCTCCTTGGACCCTGATAACTTTAACAACTATAGGCCGGTAGCAAATGTTCCATTTCTGGGCAAGGTTCTAGAGCGCGTGGTCGCTCGCCAACTCCAGGCTCTCTTGGATGAAACTGATTATCTGGATCCATTTCAATCCGGCTTTCGGCCGGGGTTTGGTACAGAAACAGCCTTGGTCGCCCTGTATGATGACCTCTGTCGGGAGAAAGACAGAGGGAGTGTAACTCTGTTGGTTCTCCTTGATCTCTCGGCGGCTTTTGATACCATCGACCATGGTATCCTTCTGGGGCGACTCACGGATTTAGGAGTTGGAGGCACTGCTTGGCGGTGGCTGTGCTCCTATCTTGGGAATCGTCTCCAGAAGGTGATGCTTGGGGAACACTACTCGAGTCCCTGGGTGCTCCAGTATGGGGTCCCGCAGGGCTCAGTTCTGTCCCCCATGCTTTTTAATATCTATATGAAGCCGCTGGGTGAGGTCATCAGGAGTTATGGAGTGCGTTTCCAGCAATATGCTGATGATATGCAGCTCTATTTCTCCTTTTCATCTTCTTCAGGTGAGGCTGTTGCTGTACTGAACCGCTGCCTGACCGCGATAATGGACTGGATGAGAGCGAACAAACTAAAACTCAATCCTGACAAGACTGAGATGCTGTTAGTTGGGGGTCCCTCTGCTCAGATGGTTGATGTCAGACCTACCCTAGATGGGGTTACTCCCCCTAAAGGAACAGGTCCATAGTTTGGGGATCTTATTAGATCCGCTTCTGTCACTTGAGGCTCAGGTAGCCTCGGTGGCACAAAATGCGTTTTACCAGCTTCGGCTGGTAGCCCAACTACGACCCTATCTGGACAGGGAGAACCTAGCCTCAGTTATTCATGCTCTGGTAACCTCTAGATTGGATTACTGTAATGATCTCTACGTAGGGTTACCTTTGAAAACGATTCGGAAACTTCAGCTAGTGCAGAATGCTGTGGCCAGAGTTCTTACTGGGACGAGGAAATTCGACCACATAACACCTATTCTGGCCCAACTGCACTGGCTTCCAATATGTTTCGGGGCCAGATTCAAAGTGTTGGTCCTTACCTATAAAGCCCTTAATGGCACTGGACCGCAATATCTGATGGAACGCCTCTCTCGCTATATTCCTACCCGTTCACTCCGCTCGACGTCTAAGGCCCTTCTCTGGGTCCCAACCCATACAGAGGCCCGGAGAACAGTAACAAGATCTAGGGCCTTTACGGTGGTGGCCCCCGAATTATGGAATGCCCTCCCAGATGAGATACGCCTGGCGCCTTCCCTGTCATCTTTCCGGCGCCAGGTAAAAACCCACCTCTTCACCCAGGCATTTTAATGTATTTTATGCTTTTTAATCTTATTTATTTTATTTCTAGTTTTCTTTTACTTTGTTTATATAATGTTTTACATTGTCTGCCCAGTACACACTTGCTGTATTTTAAATATTGTGGTTTTATCATGTTGTACACCGCCCTGGGAGCTGCTAGCTATAGGGCGGTTTAGAAATGCAACTAAATAAATAAATTTTGCTTTACAGTGGCACTGCTGAAATCCCTGCTCACCAGACAATGACAGTAGCTTTACTATTTCTCTCAACTTCTTTCAACATGAGCAACTTCTTCAACTGCTAAAATATTTTCTGGACAGACTGAAAACTGGTTCCGAGTGAAGGGTGCTTCAGTTTTCCCTTCTTGATAGTGTCTGCAAGTGATGTTGAGGAATATTCATGTATAATCAGTAACTGTGTAGATTAATTGCACATATATAACAACACAACGTATTTTTTCACACTGGTGCCATCTATAATCAGTATGGCTGATTATAGGTAATACCTTTGGATTACATAGTTACTGGTTATACATGAACATTCCTTATAGAATTATATTCATAACCATTATAATGTGAAATACTATACCATTTTGAAATGTAAAATATCTTAGTTTTGTTTCTTGAAAATAAGTTCATTCTGAGTATTTCCCAAAATGCCTGTATATTCTGTGTAAGCAGTAACAATTTTTCAAACTTTTCAGCTATTTTATTATCCCGTTTCAAATTTGAAATGATAGCTAAATAAATGTTCTCAGTACCGCTAACATCGGGGGGAAGGGAGGACTGTTCTTTGGAGACTATGCATACTGACTGGAGAATGCATATTGCTTGGAGAATGTACAAAATTCTGTTGAAGTGTGCACATTCCCCAAAGCCTCTGAAAGCTTATACATAATGACTGGAGAGTGTACAAAATTCAGTCAATATATGCAAGTGAACGCCTGTTGGGGATTATGGATAATGACCAGAGAATGTGCAAAATGCAGTTGATATATGTACATTTCCCAAGGCCTCTTGGGGATTTTGTACATTGACCTCGAAATGTGCAGTTTCCTCTTCATGGATGGATTATGTGCCCTTTCTCCATGAGGCTTGGGGAATGTGCACAGTGACCAGTCGTTATGCACATTAACCACTCAACCTACATTCCTCTTAACACACACACATGTATACATACACACACACACACACACACAATTTATGCTCATAACAGGATGTCTAGAGATTTGTTTAAAGAAAATGCCATGATTTTAATGAAGTGCTTTCCAGGAGTATTTTTCAATTATACGTTTCTCTCTGGTGACTAATTTGGAATAAATAAATCCATACTTGTATCAGTACTGAAAATAAAGTCCTTTTATTAACCCTGTGGATTTATTAGACACACATAGTTAAGGATTAGAAAGAACTTTTGACATGAAGGTTTAGGATCATTAGACAGGTCAATGCAACCCTGAGTAGTAAATCAGTTCAAAGCAGCCTCAGCTAACGATTTCCACCAGACAATTTGTTTAACAATCATTATAAATCTTTGTTTAAGGGGAAAAACACAAAATAAGGACAAGAAAATGGTACTCATTTACTGTCATCTCCATATTTTAGCAGACAATTCCTTGCCTCTCTCTGAATTTTTGAACTGTGAAAATGTGTTTTATATTTCATTAAAATAAAGTGACTACTCTGCAGTTCTTCATCATCCCATTGTTGATTTCATTAATGAGTTCCATGAGCAATGTCTGATGATGATGACAAGCATTTATATGGCATTTTAAAATTTTGCAAGAACTTCACATGTCTCATTATTATATTCACTAACAGGCAAAACAACCCCTTGTGTTTTAAGAACATACCTACAGCCAACAGATATATATATCAAACTAAAAATCAGGGAAATTGGGCAGCTATAGTGAATGCACCAGGGAAGCAGGAGACCTGACCTCCTCTCTGAGATATTGTACTGCTGTACAAATTTGTAAAAATGTAAATCACAATTTGGGTTGGTCTTTCACAGTCCAATCCACTTCATGTGTAGCTTGGAAGAATTTGCTAATATGAGCAGAATGTGAAAAATCCATTCTCCCTATTGTATACAGCCACTCTTGTGGCTGTATAATGAATGGCACATGCAGCATTGTGTCACAGCCAGGGATGCTGGGATTTAAAGTCCCTGCCCAGTTGACAGCATGAAAAGACATTCCCTTAAGACTGGGAGCATCTGAAACCACCACTTCTGCCTTCCATCTGCTGAAAAGTAGGTTTCTCAGGGCAGGGGAAGAGAAAGTCCATCAGCACAGATTATAAAGCCATAACAGCATGGATTGTTCACATTCTGTCATGTTAAATTGAAAATACCCCATGCCAAAACATGCACAAAACATGCACAAAACATTCAGAGAGAATCCAGACTCTAAAGTTTGAGACACAAGTAAAAAATCCAGACCCCTGTTGGATTTCTTTCTGTGAGGAGTCTCATAATTTGTTGAAATTAATTAAAGATCAGCCATTTTCACAGATTATTGACCTTGCCCCATACTCTTTCATCTTCTGCAATTTAAAAGCTTAAAAAATACATGGATGATTTTTAATTAATTTAAGAAAATTAACATTGAAGTCTATGATAGCACAGGCATGCTCAGTAAGAGCAAACTGTCAGTGTTCTCAGAGTCAGACTAACAGCTGTTTGGCTTGGCTAATCAATAGTTTGTGAAGGGTGCTGAGAGTTAGGAAATTCCTAGTCCCCTGACAGATCTTCAGTGGCCAGAATGGTTTAACAGTCAGCACTTTCCCCAGAGAATTCTGGTGACTGTAGCTCTGTGAGGGTAATAAGGCGTCTCCTAACAACTCTCTGCACCCTTCACACACTAGACTTCCCAGGATTCTTTGGGGGAAGCTGTGATGTTCCTATATTAATGTATATATGGTAAGTGTTGTTGTTTTAGAAGATACATGGTAAGTGGAGTGAAAGAGGAGGGGGAGTGAATGGGCAGTAGAATGCAAGATGATTGGCTGAGTGTTTAAAATGGCTGAATGTATAAAAGGAAGAGTGAGAGTGGAATTGGGGGGGAGAAGAGAAAGAGGTGCATGTTGATAGGTGGATGTGGTGTGAATTTGAGAGAGTTTGCCAGGAGAGCGTGAAGAAGGAGGGAGGTGGAGTTCGGATTAGTATTGAGTAAAACCATATGCTTATGTGCCTTATGAAGAAATCTTGTTAATGTTGTTAGCTTTGTTATCTGTAATAAATACTTAATTTGGTTTACCAAAGGCCTGATCCTTGGCTGGGGTTTCACAGACCAGAAGGGAGGGTAAGGTAATGACCAAGGCTGAAGGGGAACTGTAACAAATGGTGGCAGCGGTGAAGAGAATAACAATACCAGTATTCAGAGTCTCTGAGAATACTAGTATTGGGACGTTACTGGTGGTTGCCTAGCAGGGGGATCTGTTGAGATCTGTGCTAGAGCGAATAGGTAAACCATAAGAGAGTGCGGTCTGGACTGGTGGAGTCCCTGGTGGTGCCTAGTGACAGGCAGTAACCACGAGCAGGTAGGAACCTGACAGGGAGAGCCAGGGAAGGACGCATCACAGGTGGTGTCAGTAGCGGTGGGATACGAACAACAGAGAATCCAGATATGAATACTAGAGAATCCAGAACAGTGGTGTGGCAAACAGAAATAACAAAACAAGATTTCTTGTGAGAGTGACTGGCAAAGAGTGTGTGGCAAAGAGTGAGTGAACTCAAACACCATGGCTGAATACATAAAAATGAAAAGAGAGGAGCTGGTGGAGAAGTGCGTAACATTCAATTTACCTCACGAGGGTAAAGGGGTAGATGAACTGAGGGTAGCACTAATAGGATTTGCAACTGCCCAGCAAAAACAACCTGTCAGAGAAGAGACCCCAGAAAGATACTCAACCAATCCCGCTTATATAGAGTATTTGAGAGAGAAGTTAAGATGGGAGCATGAGTTGGAAACTGAAAGATTGAGGAGGGAGGCTGATGAGAAAGAAAAGCAGAGGGTCTTTGAGGCTGAGGAAAAAGATAAACAGCGAGAGTTGGAAGCTGAGAGATTGAAGATGGAAGCTGAGAGAATGAGATTGGGGTTTGAGGAGAGGGAGAAGCAACGAGCAGTGGATGCCGAATTACAAGTAGAAAAGTTAAAATTTGAAAGAGAGAAGTTTCATTCTGATGAAACAAGAAAGGACAGAGATGGAGCAAAAATAAAAATTACTCCAAAGGACTTTGCTGTCTATGAGCCTGGTCAAGATCCTCAAATTTACCTCAGCACCTTTGAAAAAACAGCTCAGTTGTGGGGGCTACCTGAAGATAAATACATGCAGTATTTATCAAACCTGATTAAAGGGGAATTGGCTGAGGTATACCAATATTTCCCCTCTGACAGGCCTGTCACCTATGCTGAATTCAAGGAAGCAGTGTTTAAAAGATTCAGACTGGGGCCTGATTATTTTAGAAAGCTTTTCAGAAATTGGCAGATACAGACAGGGAGGTCTTTTGTGGAACTGGGAGCAAAGTTGATGGATATATTTGGAAAGTGGATGAGTAGTGCCAAAGCTCAGTCAGTGGAAGAGGTGAAAAGCCTCATGATACTGGATTAATTATACCATCAGTTACCACCAGAAATAAGGCTCCTGGTCAAAGACCGTTCCCCTACATCTGTGCAGGAGGCTGCAGAGTTGGCGGATCACTTCGCCTCCAATAGAACTGGCTGGGTGGGGAAAACATCAAGAGAGTTTAAACCCAGACCATATAGTGCTGGCAGAAGGGATGTGGTACCACAGCGAGTGAGTCCTCCATTAAAATCTGAAGGGCACAGGACACCCCAGAGTGGATCTGTGTACCCTAAAAGTGAGGAGAAATTATGCTACAAATGTGGTAGACCAGGGCACCTACGTTTTCAATGTGAGGTTGCCAACCCCATTAGTAATCCTGCTCAGACAAGGACAGTGAAAACAGAGCCCAAGGCTTTAGAAACAGCAAAAAAGGTTCAGTTCTGCCAGATAAACTGGACAGAAGTAACAGACCTTGATTCAAGTCTGAGAGAGGAAGTGAGTGTACAAGGGGCAAATTATTGGGCATTGCTTGATACTGGTGCCGCTCAGACATTACTGAGGCCAGATTTAATAAAATCTGAGGTAATATTACCTCAGGAAACTGTGACTATCCAAGGAGTGAGAGGTCAACCAGAAAGTTTGCCTGTGGCCCTGGTGGATATAACTTGGAGAGGCCGAGAGGGCCAATATAAAGTAGGCATTAATGCCCAGCAACAAGAACCAGTAATACTGGGAAGGGATGTAATGGGCGCCCAAGGAAAGATCTATGTAGTGACCAGACAGCAACTTGGCAGAGAAAAAGAAGCCATATTAAGGGGGGCTGAAACAAACAGGGTAGAATCTGTTAACCAGCCTCAGGTCACCATAGCAACCACTAGCAGGCCTGCTGAAGGAGACAAATTGTATCAAGTGGTCTCTGGGGAAGAAGCAGATCAATTCAGGGAAGAGCTGCATAAAGATATAAGTTTGAAGCAGATAAAGGAACAAGCCCTGACCCAACAGATTCCTTTCACTGACAAACTGAGGAATCAAGTTGTGTGTGAGAATGGGATTTTATATAGACTGTGGATGCCTGCTGAGAGAAAGGATGAATGTGAACCAGTGAAGCAATTGATAGTACCTAGCAAATACAGAACCAGATTGCTAGAGGTAGCCCACGATGTCCCATGTGCAGGACATCTGGGAATAAAAAAGACCAAGAGGAGATTGGCGGCACATTATTATTGGCCAAATATCTCCAAGGATGTAAAACAATATTGTCTATCTTGTGGAATATGCCAAAAGGTGGGAAAGAGTGGAGTAAAGACCAAGGCACCCTTAAAGCCCCTTCCTATAATTAGACAACCCTTTTATAGAGTGGGAATAGATTTGGTGGGCCCTTTTCCAAACCCACAAGGCATGGCAAGAAATATCTAGTGGTGGTGGTGAATTTTGCCACCAGGTACCCAGACGCAGAAGCACTGAGATCTGTAGAAGCCCCTGTAGTGGCAGAGGCTTTATTAAAAATCTTTATGAGGCTGGGTTTCCCTCATGAAGTGCTGACAGATCAAGGCAGTGTATTCATGGGAGAAG
The DNA here is from genome assembly GCF_030035675.1 of Rhineura floridana. Taxonomy (NCBI): domain Eukaryota; kingdom Metazoa; phylum Chordata; class Lepidosauria; order Squamata; family Rhineuridae; genus Rhineura; species Rhineura floridana. The sequence goes on along the minus strand of NC_084480.1, from coordinate 33,705,383 downwards.
TGATGCAATGTATGTGGAAATGTTGTGGTCTAAAACATCTAAAGACCACTACTTACCATCCCGCCACTAATGGGCTAACTGAGAGATTGAATAGCGTTTTGAAGGGCATGATAAGAAGCTATGTTCAAGATCACCCACAACACTGGGACGAACATTTGGGATGCTTCTTATTTGCATACAGAGAAGTCCCTCAGGAGTCAACAGGCTTCTCACCCTTTGAACTAATGTTTACTAGAAAAGTGAGGGGACCTTTGGAACTGCTAAAAAATTCATGGGAAGGAACTCTGGGAGAGTACAAAACTTCTGTAGTAGATTTTGTATTGGAATTCCACAATAAATTAACATCAATGATGGAAGTAGTGAAAGAGAATTTGAGTCATGCACAGGAGAAGGAAAGTTACTGGTATGACAGAACAGCCAGAGAACGTGTGTATGATGAGGGAGATATGGTTATGGCGTTCATACCCAGGAAACATGACAAATTACAGGCTAACTGGGAAGGACCATATACCATCAGAGAAAGGCTTGACACAGTGATGTATGTAATTACCACAGACCAATTAAACAAAAACAAAGTGGTTCATGTAAATATGTTAAAGCCTTACCATACCAGGGATGCACAGGTGTTGCAAGTTACCTTATTCCCTGAGGGAAGTGGGCCTGAACTTCCAGATTTGGTACAGGAAAGCAAAGACAAAGGAGGGGTAGATCAAGTGGAATGGTCAGAGGAGGTGAAGGAGGAAGTAAAAGAGGAGATTCTGAGAGTTTTGAAAACCTATAGGAATCTCTTTAGCAACAAACCTGGCCGAACCAGTATAGTTATACATTCCATTGATACTGGAGATCATACCCCAATCAGATCTGTTCCGTACCGTGTGAATGGGAAAGTTTTGAATGAGATCAAAAAGGAGGTGGAAGATATGCTGGAATTAGGAGTGATCAGGGAATCCATCAGTCCCTGGGCCTCAAGTATTGTCCTGGTTCCGAAAAAAGATGGAACGACAAGGTTTTGCATTGATTATCGGCTAATCAATAAAATTACTGTCCCAGATGCGTATCCTATGCCTAGGGTAGACGCAATGTTAGAGTTATTGGGGGCAGCAACCATTATCTCTACATTAGATCTCTGTAAAGGATTTTGGCAAATGGAATTAGACGAGCAATCCAGAGCCAAAACTGCCTTCAGTACACCAGATGGGTTATATGAGTTTGTGACCTTACCCATGGGACTAAGGAACTCACCAAGTTCATTTCAGAGGCTAATCAATACTGTGTTGCGAGGCATGTCAGATTTTGCAGTGGCCTATATCGATGACGTAGCCATTTTTAGCAAGTCGGTGCCTGAGCATGTCCAACACCTGACAACAGTATTGGAGGCCTTAAGAAAAGCAGGCCTCACAATAAAAGCTAAGAAATGCCAGTTTGGACTAAAGGAAGTAATCTATTTAGGACATAAGGTGGGGAGTGGGAAAATCACCCCCTTATGGAGCAAGGTGGAGGCAATACAAGCGTGGCCGATCCCCTTAACCAAAAAACAAGTAAGGGCATTTCTGGGTGTGGCTGGATTTTATAGGAAGTTTGTGAGAAATTTTGGGGAAATAGCAACCCCCTTGCATGAATTAACAAAGAAGAAGTGTTCTGAGCGTGTGGTATGGACGGATGAATGTCAGAAGGCTTTTGATCTACTGAAGCAAGCCTTGTGCCAAGGACCCATATTAATAGCACCAGACTATGAGAAACCATTCATCGTGGCTACAGATGCATCGGACCTGGCACTGGGAGTCGTCTTGCTACAGGAGAGAGAAGGCACCAGACATCCAGTGGCGTACCTGAGTCGCAAGCTGACGCCGAGGGAGAAAAACTATTCGTCGGTCCAGAAGGAGTGCCTAGCGGTCGTGTGGGGACTGAACAAGTTGCGCCCATACGTGTGGGGACGAAGATTCACAGTGACTACGGATCATCGGGCCTTGTTATGGTTGCAGACTATGAAAAACCATAACACTATGCTGCAGAGGTGGTCCTGGGCCCTACAGGACTATCAGGTGGACTTCCAGTTCATAAAAGGCAAGGACAATGTACTGGCCGATGGACTTTCCAGGCAAGTGGCTGGGACTGCAGTGACGTGACCAGACAGAGGAACAAAGAAAGACATTTTCCCCATAGAGACTTTTATTTGTTAACGCGACGTATAAATCCTGGAACAGGAATAATACTCTGCTGTTGTTTAAGGGGGGGGAAATGTGATGTTCCTATATTAATGTATATATGGTAAGTGTTGTTGTTTTAGAAGATACATGGTAAGTGGATTGAAAGAGGAGGGGGAGTGAATGGGCAGTAAAATGCGAGATGATTGGCTGAGTGTTTAAAATGGCTGAATGTATAAAAGGAAGAGTGAGAGTGGAATCGGGGGGGGGGAGAAGAGAAAGAGGTGGATGTTGATAGGTGGATGTGGTGTGAATTTGAGAGAGTTGTTTGCCAGGAGAGCGTGAAGAAGGAGGGAGGTGGAGTTCAGATTAGTATTGAGTAAAACCATATGCTTATGTGCCTTAAGAAGAAATCTTGTTAATCTTGTTAGCTTTGTTATTTATAATAAATACTTAATTTGGTTTACCAAAGGCCTGATCCTTGGCTGGGGTTTCACAGACCAGAAGGGAGGGTAAGGTAATGACCAAGGCTGAAGGGGAACTGTAACAAATGGTGGCAGTGGTGAAGAGAATAACAATACCAGTATTCAGAGTCTCTGGGAATACTAGTATTGGGACGTTACTGGTGGTTGCCTAGCAGGGGGATCTGTTGAGATCTGTGCTAGAGCGGATAGGTAAACCATAAGAGAGTGCGGTCCGGACTGGTGGAGTCCCTGGTGGTGCCTAGTGACAGGCAGTAACCACGAGCAGGTAGGAACCTGACAGGGAGAGCCAGGGAAGGACGCCTCACAGAAGCCATAACTGTTTAAAGTGGAATAAATGTCTGGTGTGAATGTGGCCAACAGGGGTGTAGTCATCCAGGGTCTCAGGGGGGTCTTAGACACCTTATTTTTTTGGGAGTGGGGTCCCAGCAGGGTCCCTATGTCTCCAGCACCCTATGAGCCAATCAGTATGAAAGGGGAATGCTACTCACTAAAAAGAGTCTTCTAACATACTTCCTTGTCCTTTCCTGCTGGTTGGAGCCAATCAGAGTGAAAGGAGCTGAGTTAGTCACTGAGAAGACTCTTCTCAGTATCTAACACTCTCCTCATTGATACTTATTGGCTACTAGGAATATCTATTGTTGTGGGAGAAGGCACTAACAAGGATCTCATTCTCAACCCAGCAGCAAAAAAGGGGTGGTGATGGCTGTGACTATCATGCAGGGACCTTGCACTTGAATCTGTCACTATGCTACTGTGAGCAATGCCACCTTACCCTCTGAGTCTTCCTCTGAGCTAGGGATAAAGAGATCTGTTAGTTTTGGTTCTCTCAGCTTCTCATTTTTTCAGTCTTAAGTTTAGTTCTCCACATTTCTTCAGCAATTTGTGATTTTTTTAAAAAAGCCCTCATGAAAAATTTCCAGCATTTTATTAGAGGTTTTTTCCTAATAAACACATTTTTGTAGGCAGTTTTGACTAATTTTTGCAAGCCGTGTTTGTCATATGATGCATTTTCATTCATATATTCATTTTTATGCATACTTCCCCCTAATATGTGCATTGTTGTAAACATTGTTTTGTCGGCAATCTGCATCGTAAAACTTGAATAACTGCGAATTTCGGATGGCTGTGTTTGGTTTTCATATTATTTTGGAAAGTGAAAATTTGATAGATTCAGCTCAAAATACAAACTGAATCAAAATCCTTGCCCACCCCTCCCCTGAGCCAGAGGGGGAACTGAGTCCAGAGAACAGCACCTTTCTTTTTAATAGTTGAAATTGTTGTTTTTAACGTGTTTTATGTAGGCTGCATTGAGCCTTAGAAAAGTGGAATATGTAAATGCTTTTAGAAAACAAATCACCTCATGAATATGGTTGCCTATTCTATTTTAGGCAATCAAAATTGTAGCTCTTTGTATTTGTTAACCTGTTAACCTGTTAAGAAAGACCTTACATAAAAACAGCAGCAAACACAAAAGTCATTTCGGTTCTCTGGAGAAGTCTAAGTGATATCATGGGGTTGAATGGGAGAAAAATACACATGGAAGTCCAACATTTAAAGTTATATTAAAAAGAAAAAAAAATGAAGCCCTTGCATCTAGGATCAATAAAGAGCCCAGGTACCCTTGGTGCATACAATGACTAATAGGGCTAGCACTGAAAGAGTCATTTGCCCTTTGTTTGCCTTTCTGAATTTAGCTGGATTAAAAGGTGAAAGAGGCAGATTCTTAGTTAGAAAACAGAAGATTTATATGAAAAGTACTTTCCTGCATATATACATTACAATGTGTCTAACCCACAAATTTTACAAATACAGACACTACTGATATAGATTTAAAAGCTTTGGTTGATTTCATGCTTTCTAGTCTTGTGTTGTAGAATCACCACAATTTCTGGAGATCTTAATTTCTAAATCTTATAAAACGGCATAGTTATGGTGGAAGTGAATAAATATTGGACTTTCCAAAGTTCCAGTTCCACTAAGATTTTGTCACAGGTTATGATAGTAGTCATTGTAGTAGTAGAAGCTCCACTCCACTGTGGTAAAAAAAGTGTTGTATAATGCTAGCCAATGGCATTCCAACCCTATTAACAGTAAGTATGATGTAGCGGATTTGGATTCCTGCATTGAGCAGAGGGTTGGGTTCGATGGCCTTATAGGCCCCTTCCAGCTCTATGATTGAGTATTGGGTTTCCTCAATGTATGTACTTATGCAGCAATTGTTTTCCATTTGACTTGTTTCAAAATAGGCATATAATATGCCCTACTAACAGGGCTGGCACGATGCATGCCAGGGCCCTTGGGCACCAGCCTGCCCCAGACCCTGGCACATGCATGTATGCACACACCCCATCTACTTACCTTTCCATGGGTGAATGCTGCCCATGGTGTGTGCACATGCCTGCCATCAACCAAAATGGCAGCTGAGGTTTCCCTAAGGGACTGATGCCTCTGCTGCCCTCTTGGTTGATGGCACACGTACATGCTATGCGCACACATCCCTGCCGTCAACCAAGATGGCGGCAGGGCCATCAGCCCCTTAGGGAAACCTCAGCCACCATTTTGGTTGATGGTAGGCTTGCGGGCACAGCATGACCAGCATTTATGTCAAGGGAGAGGTAGGTGAGGCATGCAAGTGGGCGTTGTGGGTAGGGGGTACCTGGGAGCTCCCTCTTGCAATCTGTGGCAGGGTCTGGAGCCGATGCTGCCATGGTTTGTGGAAGGGAGCACTACCCACCCAACCTAAGGAGGGGCCCTCTGGCACTGGCCCTGCCCACCAAGCTTCTTTCAGGAAGAGCAGGATACAAATAAATTAGGGCCAACCTACATTTTTGTGAGTTTAGATTGGGGTGTCTAAATTTGCATATTTGACAATGGAGAAATTTGCTTAACAAATTTGGTAAAAATTAAAGGTCTCTCTCTGTTTTTGTTCAAATCCTAGATACCAAGCCTTGTAAGAAGGGGACTGTGGACTCCCTCCTACCCAGGGACCCAAAGGGCTGGTTTTCAGTGATGAACCGTAGGCCATTTGTTTTGCAGGGGGTAATCAGGGCGAGGCAGGGGCTCACAATTCATTCTGCACCCATATACAACTTGCCATAACAACTTTCATTTCTGTGAAGTTGATAGAGACAATTTGTTATTCACTGGTGTTGTAGAAAGTGTGGTCTACACAACCAGTGTCTTTCCTGGTTGATGGATGACTTCTTGATTTTTCACAAGGGCTTTCATGTGCTTTCTACTAAAGTAGAAACATATGATACCCTAGCAGTCTTATTACTTGAAACCATTTGATTTTGAAAAGCCAAACATATATAGGCTCCATCCACACATTAGATTTCTTTATCTGGGAATAAAAAAACCCTTCTCTTTTCTTGATTTTAATATCTTTTTGTATAACAAAAATATACTAAGTAGATCTGCTGAGATTTGAGTTTTTGCTCTCTCTCTCACACACACACTATCTCCCAACCAAGGCACCATCACTCTGTATTGTTTTCTAATCAAAGGGGTCACCGAAGCACTGACTCTGAACAGTGCAAATGTGCAGCTATTTCCTCTCTTATCTGACAGCACATCTATAGATTGCTTAGACAGGTTGACAGGATACAGGGCTAATGACACATGAAACATGTGAAATCTTGGATGGATTATACAGTAAAATTTCAAATCATCCCACAAGGATTCAGAATAATTTGAAGTCAGCTGTCAGGCAGTTAAGCTTCCTGTATTAGTTCTTAAGACAAAAGGCAACGGAGATCTTTATTCTGTCTCGACAAAAAAGAAGAAGAGTTTTCTCTCTCTCCTCCACCACCCTGATTTCTCTCTTACCAGTACACTGTAGCTGCAAAAGATCTTGATCTAGAGAATGGGGAAAGTATAGCAGCATCAAAAGGGGCTCAGTTAGATAAATGGACATCTGTGACAGATAGCTCTTTGACACTGGAGTCACTAAACCTTGCACGCCTTTCTCACGGGAATAATCTGCAACTATTACAGTATCTCTAATGCATCTACAAACATGCAGCTTGAGACTCATTCACAGTCTGAAACCAGATCACATTTTACAGTGAAAAGATCCAAGTCTTGAATGGCATGGAGTCCCAGATTGGTTTTTCTTATCGCAGTTCTTCAATAGCATTAATCAGGTGTTTTGTTTGTTAAAGGTTCAAACTTTGGCCTCTGTGAATAGCTGTTCATTGTTTCCTTTCTGCATTGAACAACCTTTCTACCAAGGCCAATGCTAATTTTTAAACAAATATTTCATGGTGTTATTAGGCAAAACTGTCTCCAAAATACTGGGACCAAGTTTCATGTAGATCTGTTTTGGGGAGCATGATGAGCATACCAGCAAGGTGATACCTGATTAGCCTCATCCCCCTAAGAATGCCTGATAAGATTCTACAGAGCCCCCTCTCTGAATATATTACATCTGTACCCTCTTCCAGCATTGAGACAATTTAACTATTTTTTAAAAGAAAAAACCTATTTTAAATAAATGTAAATGCCACCATTAAAATTAGGAAAATGGGAAGGGAAGGGAAAAATTCAGGAAAGGAAATCAATAGTATAGCTGAGAGAGGCACCTATTTCTACTGCAGACATCAACCATTAGGAATGTACGGGCCTCCCTGGTGAGCAGTGGGTCTCCACGGTTTCAGAAAGGAATATTTCCCAGCTCTTATTGGAGATGCCAGCTCTTGAATCTGGGTATTTGTCTTGCAGAGCATGTGCATTAGCGGGGATCTTATTCTGGTCATTGATATGATGGAGATGTTGGGAGATATAGCTGAGAGAGGAAGCTTTTCTGCTACAGACACCAGTGTGTTCACCTTTGCCTTCTGCAGTAGCTCACAGTCCCAACCAAGAGTTTGTGGGGTGCTCAGTACTAGAGAATCTGCTTTGCATGCAGAAAGTCCCAGGTTCAATCCCCAGCTTTTCCAAGTAGGGCTGGGAACGTTCCATGCCTGAAATCCTGGAGAGTTGCTGCAAGTCAGTGCAGACAGTGCTGAGGTACATGGACCAGTGGTCTGACTCAGTATAAGGCAGCTCCCTATGTTCCTTTAACAGCAGTAGTTGGTTTGGGGTGGCTTCAGAACCAAGAGGGACATCCCCAAAATTAATCTCAGCCCAGATGAACATATAACAAAGATGAGGGCAAATGGACTTAAAATTCCTCTTCCCAAAACAAAGCTACCCTTCAAAACTGTTCTCCAGGCAAGCAATGCGTACAAAAACACATAAATGTACATAAAAATGCACCTATTAGTGGAAACAACATACAAAATGCATTATATTAGGAAATTTTGCTTTGAAAAAAATGTGTATATTAGGCAAAACTGCATACAAACACTATTAGGAGAAATTCACACTAAAATGCTGATGAATTTTTGATAAGGACTTTGGTTTAAAAAAATCACAGACTGATGTGGAAATGAAGATAACTGAAGATTGGAAAAATAAAAAAGCGAGAAATGGAAATTCTCCCAACCTTAGTCTAAAGCTCTGGGGAAGGGTGGTTGTGACACTTCCAGAGCATTTGGTGAAAAATGGATTGGATCCAGACTTGTGCTTAGTCAAGCTCTGCTTCTGCTGGAGGAAGGGTTGGGGAGGCAACCAGATGTGACCATCCAGATGTTGCTGGCCAGTTATCCCCATCATTGGCCATGCTGGCTGGGGCTGACTGGAGTTGGAATCCAACAACATCTGGAGGGTCCTAGATTTCTTACCCCTGCCTTACAGCCTCCTGTGGCCCACATAACCTATTACAGAGGGCATGGGGATCCTCCAGAAAGGTATGGGAGGTGGTACTGGGGGCTGCAGAGAGAAGGGGACATTGTAAAAAAACTACCTGTTCACCCCATTCCTCTGCAGGTTCTTCCACAAACAGACGAAACAGACTCAGATCTGGATCAAACTCAACATTTCTTTTAAAGTGCCTCAGTAGGAGAGATCAGAAGCAGGACTCATTCCATCAGCTCTGCTGAAAGACCAGCTCCATCAGGCACCTAGTACCCCTGAACTGTTTCTATGACAGCTGGTCATTGAGCTTGCTTTTGTCCTCTTCCCTCCCTGCCTCTTTCCCCTTGTGTGTCATGTTTTTTAGATGGTAAGCCTGTGAGCAGGGACCATCTTGTATTAATTTATTGTATGTAAGCCACTCTGGGAGCCTTTTGGTACAACACAATATATAAAATAAATCCTTATCGTAATGATAGTTATATTCGGCTCCAATACCAAAATAGTGCAGTAGTGGCAGCACAGATATTAATTAACTCTAATCCTATAAACAGATAAAAGATGGTACAGAAACTGGCACTTTCTACAGGCACCCAGACCCTTTGAATGGAAATGCATCTACTTTTTTTCTTGAACATTTATTTGACAGATATATATCTCAATAAAAAGCCCTAGCTACCTTATTTCATGCTTCCAAAGCACTCTGACAGATGCAGAAGACATGGTCTCAATGTCTTAAGGACATTGCTTCAAAACGGATTATTGATATTTCATCCCACAGTTGTCTGAGTGGGTATTGAGTATCAGCCGCCTCAAAGGTTGGCGCCAGGCTTCTTTTTTTGCCTACCACAAACCAGAATTAATTGCAAATCAATCGAACAAAGTACAACTGATCAGTAAACCAATTAGTAATTTTAGCTGTTCATCCTGTCTTCATTTACTGAAGGGAAAAAGGTGGGGAGAGGGGCAGTGATTTCTAGCTAGCATTTCTGTTTTGCTAACCGTGTCCTTGTTTTTTTTTTTAAAAAAAATTAAATTAAAAAGAGCCATTCATGTAAATACGACTGTCCCAGCAGCTTCACATTTTATTCATCATCCCCCCCCACTGTTTTTCATGATATTAGGAAAGCAAATATAATATAAAGTCAAAGCATATAATCAATTATTACTCTTCTGGACATTTCTAGTGCCTCAAGCTGCCATTTGGTTTTGTCTAATGCAAAATCTTGTGGAAAAATTGAATATTCTTGCTAGGCCTGCAGCAAGTTAACAAAGACCATTTTCCGGCCATTTCACCCATCTTGAAATTATTGGTTTTATTTTGGCTAAACTTCTGGGGGCGAGGCAAAATTATTTTGTGCGGAAAGAGAATCAGGGCAACCACCATTTTATTTTTCCCAGGAAGACCCATTCTGGAGTACTTTTTGAATGTTGGGAAATTCAAAATGGCTGCTGTCACAATAAATGGCTAGCTCCTTTGCCACCCACTGTCTGATATAATGCAGAGTGTGAAAACTTAAGAAAAGCCCTGTTGGATCAGACCAAAGGCCCATCTTGTCCAGCATCATGTTCTCACAGTGGCCAACCAAATGCCTATGGCAAGCTGGACATGAGCACTGCATTGTTCCCCAGCAACTGGCATGCAGAAGAATACTATCTCCAATATTGGAGGTACTACACATTCATCATAAGTAGTTGCCATTTGTTGTTATTGTTATGTGCCTTCAAGTCAATTACGACTTATGGCGACCCTATGAATCAACGACCTCCAATAGTATCTGTCGTGAACTACCCTGTTCAGATCTTGTAAGTTCAGGTCTGTAGCTTCCTTTAAGGAATCAATCCATCTCTTGTTTGGTCTTCTTCTTTTTCTACTCCCTTCTGTTTTTCTCAGCATTATGGTCTTTTCTAGTTAATCATGTGTTCTCATGATGTGTCCAAAGTATGATAACCTCAGTTTCATCATTTTAGCTTCTACTGATAGTTCTGGTTTAATTTGTTCTAACACCCAATTATTTGTCTTTTTCATAGTCCATGGTATGCACAAAGCTCTCCTCCAACACCACATTTCAATTGAGTTGATTTTTCTCTTATCTGCTTTTTTCACTGTCCAACTTTCACATCCATACATAGAGATCGGGAATACCATGGTTTGAATGATTCTGGCTTTAGTGTTCTTTAGATACTAACTTTAGACACGTCTTTGCATTTGAGGACCTTTTCTAGTTCTCTCATAGTTGCCCTCCCCAGTCCTAGCCTTCTTCTGATTTGACTATTGTCCCCATTTTGGTTAATGACTGTGCTGAGGTATTGATAATCCTAGATAAATTCAATGTCCTCATTGTCAACTTTAAAGTTACATAAATCTTCCGTTGTCTTTACTTTAGTCTTCTTGACATTCAGCTGTAGTCCTGCTTTTGTGCTTTCCTCTTTATGAGGAGGATTGCAGTGCTGCCTATTCTCTTCTATGTTTTACATAGCGGCAGCTATTTTTTTCTGTACCTTTTCAAACTGTGAAGGACTGCTCTACTGAACCATATATTTCCTACCTACTTGCATACAGAATCTGCACCCCATTCCACATGGGTGGCTGAATACAGATGGAGTCAGATACAGATGGAGGGAATGACCTTGAAAATGTCTCACATCCTTCTATAAAAGAAAAGAAGAGTGGTACCAGAGAGACTGGCTGGAGTCTCTATCAAGTCACAGAGACAGAGTGAGTGAGCATGAACTCAAACAAACTTCTGGAGGTGGAACCTAGGTGCCCAGTAAGCTGTAGTCCTGGTATGAAGAAAAGAGAGGTCAAACCAGATTCTTTTGTTAAGATAATAGACCTAGCTAAGTCTGTTAAGCATCCTATCTGCATGACCAAAGAGTCTGTTAAGCATCCTATCTGCATGACCAAAGACTTGGCCATATTGCTAAAGTGGCTGGTGATGCTGTTTCAGGAGGGGGTAGGCCTCCACACTCACCTGTCTGGAGGCCACATTGCCTTGGAGACAGGAGAACAACAACCCTGAAGCTAGCCTTTTGTTTTAGTCTTGTCTGGAGCTGGAAACTGAAAAGACAGAGAGAGACTTGACTTCCTCTCTGTTGAGACCCACACTATGGCTTTGGGCAGCCTTCCTGGAAACCTAATGGGGAAGCAAGATCTGTTGGAGTGTTAATGCTGTGAGCTCTACTATCTTATGTTTAGGTTGTATACACATATAAATATAACCATATATTCTAAAGACACAACAGTCTCTAGTGACTTTCATTCCAAGGAAACCAAACCTTAGAAAGCCAAGCACTAGAACCCCCTAAATTCTCACCACTCGGAGACTGGAGTGCACACAATATGGAGTGGTTACAGCCTTGTGGAGGTCTTCTCTACATATACTTGGAGAGAATCATGGAGAATGGGTGGAGACTGTGTGTGCTCTGCCCCCAAATAGCACCAATGTTCTAAAAAGGGGAAATAAGCACTTACAGCTGTATACATGTAGATGGTCCATACAATAAGGATGCCTACACAGCTTGAGTTCCTGATCACATGGAGTACCTATGACACTCTTCTCCATTGTATGTGTAGGGAAGATCTAAGCGAGACTTCTATTTCCTCTGAATTAGAACACCGGGAATTGATATATTATGTTAATCACAGGTATCAAGTCTCATTTCCACTCATCAGAGTCTTTGGCATTCCTTGGTCCTTGTGTTTTAATATGTTTTATCACTTGTTTTCTTGGAGCATTTTTATGAACATTTTGATCATTCAAGTGTGTGTGTGTATGTGAAATTGAAGACATTCTTCAGACTATCAGCATACTTTGGCTTTCATCACAAAGAAACTTGAGACACTCAGAATTGTAGGTAATAACTGATAAATAATATGTTCCTACTAATGATTTAGTGGGGAAAAGATCCTTTAGCACAAAGCAATCTTCTGCTTGCAGGCGTAAAAGCAGGATGCCAAAGCTGTGACTGACTGCAACAACAGTCACCAGGTGATTGAAATTAACAGTTTCTTTCAATTGTTCTAATTGAGTCCAGTGGGAGTTCTGGAATTTACTAAAAGGTAGCTCAAGTTGCTGTCTCTTTAGGCTCTGGTGACACTGACTTTCACCTTCGACACACAGTTTAGTCTAACTTGAAAACATCATTTTAAAACATGCTCTCATGGATATACCCTCAAACAGAAAACATTGCATTAGTGGCGATGAGAAGGTATGAAACAAAAGTCGTTGTATGGAGAACGTATTGAGTAATGAAGTTGTTGCACATAATATGGCTGCAATTACATTTACTTGTGCTGGAAACTTGAGATTATCAAGAACTGATTGAAGGGCTGAATGGGCCTTTGATCTACAACTAAGGATAGACAAATTTGTTAATTTTTGGTTTTTCTCAATTTTTCATTTTTTTCCAGTTTTCAGTTCAGTTCATCACATTTCATATAGATATTAAACACGGGACATAATAAAATCCTGCAGTACTCCATAGCATAGCTTCCACAGGACCAAGGTACAGTCTTCCAATACTGTTTTCTGGAAACCCCTCTGCAGGTGGAACCAACCATAATGTTGTGCTTCAAAACTCCCAAACTACAGAGTTGCTCTATCAGGATACCGTGGTCAATGGCTCAAAGCCTGCTGACAGCTCAAAGAGGATCAACAGGGTCACACTCCAGACAGGTATCATCAATCAGTGTCCAAGATTGATTTGATCATATAACTTGGCCTGAACCCAGATTAGAATGGGTCATTGGCACTTATAAAGGCTCAGCAAGGGCAAAGGCAACAGTCCTTGGGTTTTCCAATACTACTTTTGATACTGCCTGCGGTAGGGTGGGCAGTACCCCAGCAATATGCCTGTTCTCTTTTCCTGATGCAATACCAGATGTAAGCCCTCAAATCCTGCACTGGAATGGAAGGGCCTTCTAGTCAGGTAGATGGAATCCTTATGGATGGTAGATACGTCCTCCCTACCCAGTCCTTAGTCTAGGTTGGTGCTTCACTCTTTACCCAGGTGAACTGAGCTGGGTCAGGCCAGTTGTGCTCAACTTGTCCACCCAGGTTTTCGTGACACAGCCCAGTTTGGCCTCCTAATCTATGATTAGCTCATGGCTGAGTAATGTTTTATTCTGGACTGGCATGGTGTTAAGTAACAGCACCACCAGACCAGAGAGCTGGGTGACAAGTCCCCATCCTGAGATGCATAGAGAGCAAAATACAATGGACAACAGCCACTAAAGTATATCCAGAGTATAATAATTTAGCACCAAATGAAATTTATATAAGCTGAAAATGGTTAAAAACAGCCCTTATGTTCCACATACACACACTGACCACCCCAAGATACAGTGACCAAACACTACATTTCTCTACCCAGCCTCTTACCCTGGGCTGCTCCAATGATTACACCTCCCCTGCCTCAGATAGAGGGGGCATGAGGCTAACTTCCAATAGACTCTGAGCCCAACTCCTGTCACACTCCAGTTTGGATCTCCTTCTCTCTGTGTCTTAGCCAGGGGCTTGGGCCCTTGCCTTCATGCCACCCACAAAGTGGAAACCCCGAAGGTGTTACCCTGTATCTGCAATCAATCTTGCTGTTATGGTCAGGTGTCTGGAAGGTGCATCAACAGTCAGCCTGGATGCTGGGAGACGATATCTCCCTCAACAGGCCAGTGCTAGCCCTAGCAGTCCTTCTTTTATGTTAGTTTATTCTTACATATATATTCCACCTTTCCTCCAAGGAGCTCAAGGTGGTATACATGGTTCTCCCTCTCCATTGTATCCTGTAAGGTACAGCCCTGTAAGGCAGGTTAAGCTGAGAGGCTATGACTGGCCCAAGGTGACCCAGCAAGCTTCATGGCCCAATAGGGATTTGAACCCTGGTCTCCTAGGTCCTAGTCCATCACTATGCTAAGCCACGCTGGCTCACTCTCATAACTGCTGCTTCTCAGTTGTCCTTAGTGGTGGGTGTGATGCGTCCTTCCCTGGCTCTCCCTGTCAGGTTCCTACCTGCTCGTGGTTACTGCCTGTCTCTAGGCACCACCAGGGACTTCACCAGTCCGGACCGCTCTCTCTTATGATTTCTCTCCCCGCTCTAGCACAGATCTCAACAGATCCCCCTGCTAGGCAACCACCAGTAACGTCCCAATACTAGTATTCCCAGAGACTCTGAATACTGGTATTGTTATTCTCTTCACCGCTGCCACCATTTGTTACAGTTCCCCTTCAGCCTTGGTCATTACCTTACCCTCCCTTCTGGTCTGTGAAACCCCAGCCAAGGATCAGGCCTTTGGTAAACCAAATTAAGTATTTATTATAAATAACAAAGCTAACAAGATTAACAAGATTTCTTCTTAAGGCACATAAGCATATGGTTTTACTCAATACTAATCTGAACTCCACCCCCCTCCTTCTTCACTCTCTCCTGGCAAACAACTCTCTCAAACCCCACCAAGCAATCCACTCTTTCTCTTCTCCCCCCAGATTCCACAATTCACCACCTCACATTCACCCAGATTTACCTGTCATCCTTTCATTTATACTGTCAGCCATTTTAAACATTCAGCCAATCATCAAGCATTCTATTGCCCATTCACTCCCCCTCCTCTTTCACTACTTACCATGTATATTCTAAACAACCAGCACTTACCATATATACACTAATATATAGGAACATCACAGTGGGCAACTCTGACATGTGTATGTGGTAGTTGGTAGAAATCCCTGTCCTCCATACCTGTGATCCCAGGCCACCTCACCCCTTCCCCTTCTTTAGTAGCAATCAACTACTATTTAGACAGTTTATTTTCTGTAAACCACTTTGAGCATAAACGTATATGTGGGAAATGCGGTATGTAAGTAAACGATGACTATACAAATTAGCTTCAGATGGCATCCTGATCCACATCCTGGTTAAACAAGGTTGAGCACAAGATTTTTTAAATCTTGTTGAAGTACATAGGTCTAAATAGGCTTAAATCCATGCACTTCATTTTAACTATGCTGCTGATCTGGCTGTGAGATTATTAAATCATGCCCTTCAAAGCAGTTCTACTTAAGCTAACTGGCTTTCTTCGAAGTAAGTGTTTCAGGATTAAAGCCATGATCGTACCATGTTTTCTTTCTCTTGAAAGCGATTACAAACACAGTATGATGTTTAAGAAGATGCAAAGTTAAGTGTCATTGCATGCTTAAAAGAGAGCTTTAATTCTGTTGCAATATTTCTCATTTTAATTGCTAATTTAAACCTTACTAGGACAAGTAAATGGATACAAATGCATAATTCATTTGTTTGAAGTGTGCACTTTAATAATACAGCATTCAAATGATGATACATTAATCTGACTTGTGGAGAAAAGCAAAAATGGTGCAAATGAGCTCATTTTGAATTGTCTGTAATTGCTTATTATGAATGGAATTGATAATTAAAGGTATGGGGGTATCCAGAGAGGAAGAAATTCAATGTGTTTGAAAACATCATTTTTTTCAAAAGTGTATATGAAGCAAAAACAAAATTCAACAAAAATAAAAAAGATGTGTACGTCCCCCAGTATTTAGTGGGGTTACTCTCCAAATAAGGATGCATATTAAAGCTGAAATGAATTTAGGCAGTTTTTCTTCAAAGGTTACTTGATATGTTTTCTCCAGATATTATCTGAGAGCTCACATCTTAGCAGAGTATTCTCCACATAGTTGATGGCTATATTTGGCACCCAGCTGTTATTTATTTATTGGGGGGGGGCACCTGAGGGCTTCCATCCCTATTGGCCCTAGCCAGCATGGCAGTGGTCAGGAATAATGGGAGTTGTTGTCCAGCAACATCTGAACAGCGACAGGTTCCTCATCCCTGACTGAGAACAGATATAGCCTACCTTTCTTCCATCATGAAACTCAAGGTGGTGTACATTTGATTCCCAGGTGGTCACCAATTCAGGCACTGGCCAAACCCAGACCTGCTAATCTTCAGGAAGGTGGTTGCATCATATGCTCTCCCATTATAGCAGTGGTTCTCAAACTTTTTTGGTTCGCGGCGCACTGCAAAACATATAAACATTTTCTGGCGCACTTCGTGTACAAAATTAAAAATATATCAATATATTTTAAACTATGAATAAAAATAAACTATAGAAAACCCTATACAAATGGGTTTCTTCTCGTTTTTCTCATTTTTAAAATATACTTTCATAATATTTGAGGCACACCTAGCCACCTCTTAGGGCGCACCAGTGTGCCTGGGCGCACCATTTGAGAATCACTGCATTATAGCATGGCAACCCAATTTTCTTTGTTTGCAATATTTGACTAATTAACTGATACACAGTACAATGTCACAGTGATTTTCAAATATTCTACCTTCACATTTTCACATTGATGTCACTGCTATGGTTACTCCTGTATGTTTACTACAGAACCCCTACAAAGGGCAGTAGGCTGTAGGGCAGCCTTCCCCAACCCGGGGCCTTCTAGATGTTACACTACAGCTCCCAGCAGACAACATGGCCAATAGTCATGGATAATGGGCATTGGAGCCCAACAACATATGGAGGGCACCAGCTTGGGGAAGGCTGCCCTATGATATGTTCTAGGTTACACATGACATTGTTGGGCCTCACTATTACTTACTATAAACTGAAAATGTACCTAAATAACGGGCAGAACAGGGGCAGAAGATTCATAGATCGCCAGTAGCAGTAGATAATCAAGAGGTTCTGACTCTTCAGTGTATTAGACGAGCAACAGCCAAAAGGTGTCTCCCCCTCCCCCCCACAAAAAAAAACCCTTGTTGAAACAAACAAAAATACCCTTTGGAAAACCAGAAATGGATTTGTATGTAAAAGGACTGTAAAGTTTGGTTCTTGGTACTGGGGGGGAAATCCTGAGGCTGAGTGAATTTTAGATTATTTTGCACTTGGCTCCAGTTGATGGATGTCAGAATCACCACCACCAGTGCCTTTCTGGTAAGAAAAATTAGGGTCTGGTACTCATATCTATATAAAAGTACCATTGGTACCCATATAAAATGGCTGGTATGGGCAGAAAAAAGAAGATGCTATTGTACTAGCACAAAAAGCAATAATAAGACAAATGATGTTGATGATGATGTAGGTTGAACAGTCTTAAAGTCTGACCATATCCAACAATCCTACTGCTGCAAATAGAACATAAGAAGAGCCTGCTGGATCAGGCCAATAGCCCATCTAGTCCAGCATCCTGCTCTCACAGTAGCCAACCAGATGCCTATTGGGAAGATGAGTGCTATAGGTCAAGAGGTCTTTCAAAGAAACTTGTCTGTCATTCATTACTGGGTTACTGATCTTCTCATCACACACATTTTATAAGAACAAAACACTTTCAAGTCATAAAGTGTTAGGTGTTAAAGGGATACTTCTATAATCTTAGGGGACCGTTTGGTGGGAAAGTGATATATAAATGATGGAATAAATAAAATGAAATCTTCCCTTACCGAAGTTTGCCAATTCCAGACCAAACCTTAACTAAGGCTACAATCGAATATATGTCTACTCAGAAGTGAGCTCCATTGGGTTCAATGGGACTTACTTCCAGGTAAGTGTGTATTGGATTGCAGCCTAAATCTCTTTAGGAGGACTTGCTCTATAAGCCAACAGAGGATTCCCCATATCAGTTGAATTGCAGAGGGCAGAAGTGACTGGCATCCAAAGAAACAGGGAAAGAGAGGGGAGAAGCCCCAAGATGCCAAGAGGAAAGGAACGCAGATATTAAAATTCCAAATGAATTTATTGAAATGCCCAGGGCATATTTTTTCTATATACATTTTTTCAATAAATTCATTTGGAATTTTAATATCTGCGTTCCTTTCCTCTTGGCATCTTAGGGCTTCTCCCCCCCTTTTCCCAAATTGCAGAGGGGCCAGAGGCAGTTCAAATCCTTACTTTGC
Source organism: Rhineura floridana (assembly GCF_030035675.1). Taxonomy (NCBI): domain Eukaryota; kingdom Metazoa; phylum Chordata; class Lepidosauria; order Squamata; family Rhineuridae; genus Rhineura; species Rhineura floridana. The sequence goes on along the minus strand of NC_084480.1, from coordinate 33,687,103 downwards.
CACTATCCCATCAGCTATTATTTTTAGAAAGGGGAGGAGAATCATTTCACTAAAATGGGAGGTGTTGAGAGGTGCTGTCTTATGAATTTCATTAAAGACCTCCCAACTCCCAATAATGTGAGTACAGTCATGCAGGCTACAATCCTATACACACTTACCAGGGAACAAGCCCATTTAAATTGATTTCTGAATATAGGGGTATAGGCTTATACTCTCAGTTGCTCAAATTTCAGTCCCTCTAAGACTATAGCACTGTGATTACCTATTCCTCTAGGAGAATATCTTTGTGCAAATTTCCAGAAGCCCTCATAGAGGTATTACAATCTTCACAGCACCACAATAACCAGTTTAAGGCTGTTGCTTAAGAGCCTATAGTATTAATGTGGAGTCGGTGTCGTTGAGGAATGAAGCCACCAAGATCCAAAGAGAGAGAGAAAAAATACTGCATGGCAACATCTCTAGTACAGAAAACTTCCAGACTTACCAGCCTGGCCACATTTGATTTAATTGGTGACATGGACATAAAGCAGGGTTATAGTGTTTTTTGTTATGAACCACCATTCCTTCTTCTATTCTGGACCTATTGCACCCTGGACCCATTGGTCTGTGACAATTACCGACCGGTCACAAATACCCCCCCTTTTAGGAAATGTGATTGAGAGGGTTGTGGTGCAGCAATTGTAAGTACTCTTGGATAAAACAGATTATCTTGACCTGTTTCAGTCTGGCTTCAGGTCTGGTTATGGGACTGAATCGGCCTTGATCACCCTGATGGATGACCTTTATCAGGAGAAGAACAGGGGGAGTGCAACCCTGTTACACTTACTTGATCTCTCAGCAGCTTTTGATACCATTGACCATAGTATCCTTCTGGGCAGACTTGGTGAGATGGGTACCAGAGGCATTGTTTTACAGTGGTTCCAATCCTATCTCCACGGTTGTTTTCAGAGAATAGCATTGGGTGATTGTCTTTTGGCCCTCTGACAGTAGTGCTGTGGGCTGCCACAGGGTACCATCTTGTCCCCCATGCTGTTTAACATCTATATGAAGCCCTTGGGAGTGGTCATCAGGAGATTTGGGATGAGGTGTCAGCAGTATGCTGACAATACCCAGCTCTATTTCTCTGTAACATCTGAATTGGGAGAGGCTGTACAAGTCCTGGACCACTGCCTGGACTCGGTGGTGGGCTGGATGAGGGCCAATAAACTGAGTCTGAATCCTAGCAAGATGGAGGTGCTGTGGGTTGGTGGTTCCCGAGTGCAGATATTGGTCAGTTGCCTGCTTTGGATGGGGTCGTACTCCCTCTGAAAGAGCAGGTCCATAGCCTAGGGGTGCTCCTAGATCCATCTTTGTCACTAGAGGCCCAGGTGACCTCAGTGGCTAGGAGTGCTTTTTACCAGCTTCGGCTGGTAAGACAGCTGCAGCCGTTTCTGGACCGGGATAGCCTGACCACTGTTGTCCATGCACTGGTAATCTCCAGGCTGGATTACTGTAATGTGCTCTATGTGGGGCTGCCCTTGAGGTTGGTCCAGAAGCTGCAGCTGGTGCAAAATGTGGAGGCGAGACTGCTCACTGGGGCAGGGAATCACCAACATGTCACCCCGCTGCTGAAAGAATTGCACTGGCTGCCCATTTGCTACCCAGCCAAGTTCAAGGTTCTAGTTTTGGAGTACAAAGCCCTCTACAGCTTGGGACCAGGATACCTGAAAGACCGTCTTATCCCTTATATACCGAGTTGATCACTGCACTCTGCAGGTGAGGGCCTTCTGCAGATACCATCTGATCAGGAGGTACATTCCGCACAACATTGGAGATGGACCTTTAATGTGGCAGCACCTACCCTGTGGAAATCTCTACCCTTAAATATTAGACAGACACCATCTGTGTTATCTTTTCAGTGCCTATCAAAGACCTCCCTCTTTCAACAAGTCTTTTAAGTTGAGACCTTATCCCAGTCTGCTTCTGTTTTGGAATTGCTTTTTAATATGTTTTTAAACCTTCGTTTTAAAAAAACATTATGTTTTTAAACCATTTTTTTTTTTAAAAAAGTCTTCAAAGCTTTTAAAAATGTTTTTTAAATTGTTTTGTTTTACTGTATTTTAAAGTCTGTTTTAATGGTGTTTTGAAGTGTTTTTAGTGCTTTTGTGTGCCACCCTGGGCTCCTGCTGGGAGGAAGGGCGGTATATAAATCAAATAATACACGAATAAAAAATAAATATTATACACTATAGCTGAGTTGGATCAGAACTAAATTCATCATGGAAGTTCTAAACATTTTTACAATAATTAATGCAATAATTAACAAGATAAATTGTCTACAAGGTGCGTGAAAGAACCACCTTATTAAGTGCAAAAACTGAGCTAGCGTTTTTCATCAAACAAAGTAGAATTTAGATGGAATAAGTGGGATCTGCACCAAAATGTTGCAATGTAGAGTGGTCACATTCAGGAGTCCAGACAGACATGCCTTGTTGCGTGATACTTCATTTCATCTACCCTATCCCTTTTTTCTGTTCTCCTCCCCTCCCCCTGATTCTTGACATTCTGTGGTCATTGACCATGTTCAGTCCTCATGTGGTTCCTTTAGGGTTTTTTCCATACAGATTTTGTTTTTTGTGCTTCTGCAAACCTTAGGGTTTCCTTGAGTATGCTGCTACCTCCCTCCTGTTTCTCAGACGTCTCACTTTGGCTCCAATCCTGTCAGCACTCATCATCTGACTTCATTATTAGAGGGAATGATTCCGCCGATCTGTCAGTTGTGAATGCTGGTCTGAAAATTAAAGCTGCTTTTTCAAAACCCACCATTCTTTTACCAAACTTTAAAGGGTTTAGTGTTTCATATTTTCTGGATATGAAAAAGTGATATCACAGGGCTGGACAAGATCACAAGAAGAATATCACAAGAAGATTACAAGAGGTGGTCTGTTTTCTTTCTTTATTAAATTGATATCCCACCCTTCCTCCCAGAAGGAGTCCAGGGCAGCAAAAAAGTTGTTGCAAAGGAGTTGAAATAGTGTGAGAATCCAGGATCAAGAAATCTACATTCTTATACTATATGTATATATATTCATGAGATTGTAATTGTTTCATGACAAACCTCCATCTGTAAACTCATCCAATTGTACAAGGGCACCTTTTAATTAATCATGTCAGTGTAACTCAGAATCACTTGGCTCAGCATATGAATTTGGCTCATAATGCTCCTCTGTATTCTGAATAGCTAGCTGACTTGTAAGCCCTTGTGAGCAAACAACCTTAGATAAGAGTCTTTAATTCAGCTAGTCACTGCCTTAGAGTGAAACCCTAACCATGTCTACTTAGAACTAAATCCTGAATTCAGTGGGGCTTACTACCATGATTGCAACTTTAACAAGGGAGCAAAAGCAGGATAGGAGCAATGATTCACCACCTCCTACCAACTTTCTGACAGCAATCTCATGGGCTTAGAGAATAGAAAGGTAGGTGGGTCATTCAGAGAATGGAGAATTATTGCAGCCTCCTGCTCCCAACTTTCGAAAAGCCTTTGGGAGTAAACGCATCTGCAGAAGAGGAGGACAACTGCCAAGCACATGGAGGATGAGCATACAGGGAAATTGGAAAATAGCTTCACCAGCTACCCTCCTCCCAACAGGCCATCAAGTGCAAAGACACATATCACAGTTCACCATTTCTCCCAGTCCTCCTATAGGACCTCTCAGTCCATTCACAAAAATAAATGCAAATAGCTTAAGAAGTAAAAAATAGATAGATCTTTAATATATATAGAAGGAGACTGACACTATCCACTGTTGCTCTCTCTCTATTAACAAATACTAATTAAAAAAACCCTCATTCACACCTCCCACCCCAATTCTGTAAGCAAAACAAGCTGTTGCAGCCAAGCGCACACAAGCGAAGGCAGGCTGACATTTCTCCTCTCAATTGTTTCCCTATCCATTCCCAAAAATAAATGCAAATAAAATTTAAAAATACAGTCTTATATTTATTATAGAAAGACAAGAATGAAACTCACACTATATCCAGCATTTTATTCTCACAGCTCTGAGAATGCTCAGAACCTATGTAAGATTCTGTTATAGGCTAAGACTACCAAATGGGGGTGTTCTTGAAACAGCCTAGACACCTCCCTGGCTCCTTCCTAATTTGTTATAATGCCTATGTTAGATGGGCCTCATAATAACAGATGGAACAGGAGCCTGCCAAGGAGGGCTGACAAAGGAGGCAGATCAAGGGGAGGGACCTCTTTGCCACAGCTACACTTTTGGACTAGGATTGGCCAAGTGGTACATAGAGCTGATTGGCCAAAGAACAAGAAAGTAATTGGCTAGAGAGCAGTAGACTGACAGAAATGTTTGCAGAGCTTCTCTGAGTCCAAATGGAAGTATAAAATGCGTGTGGAACAAGAAAGAGGCTTGACATTCTTATTGGGAGGGTTGTGCTCCAGTAGCCCCTGTGGACCAGCCTCTACTGCATGCAGGCCCCCTTGCTGGATTGTCAGTTCGTAGTGGTGAGTGGGCTTGCATGTTCCAATGAACCCTATGAGCGATGCCGTTGGGAGTCTTGTACTCCCAGCAGGGTCACCCATGGCGGTAAGGTCAAGGGAGAGGAACCAGACAAAGAATGATCCAAGAATGTTCTCAACGGCAGAACAGGCGGAGGATAACAATGTGTATGTTACAACAGCTGTGAAGGTGGATGAAGGCTGCAACAGATAAAAGACTTCCAATCATCGTGGTATCCATGCCACTGGATCGAAGCCTTTTTCTGTCAAGATTGTGTGTTGATTGTTGTGCACCGATCTCCCCACATAAAACAAATTCACACACAGGTGTCTTCCAACCAAACCAAACCAAAAGTCCCATGCTGTTGCTTCACCTGCTACAAAGATGGCGGCGTAAGAGCTCGCTGTGGCTAGAGCTCTGCCACCGTTTATATCTTTTAACATCTTTAACATCTTTTAACATCATCCTTGGAACCAGGAGCGCCTCTCCCTCTTTTCTTGCAACTGGATGATATCTGCACAAGAGATATTGGCAGTAAGAACGCCAGTAACAAGAACGACGCAGACAGGAACGAGTATGCACCTACCATCGGCTGCCGAGCCAGGTGCTGTGAGGTCAGGTGAGAGACGCTTCAACTGGGTGCTGTGAGGTCGGGTGAGAGCCGTTCCTCCTTGGCCCGTGCTTTTCTGTTGCTGCTTCTCCCTGTTGTTGCGACTTGTGCTTTCTGCTCTAGCTGCTGTGTTGCTGCTTGGGGGGTGCCGTTGCGGCCTTCCATCTCCGCCGCCGCTGCCTGCTCGTGTGCGGGTTGGCCACTGCTCGGGACTCTGCCTGGCTGCTGCTGTTGTTGCTGCCCTGCGGCTCGGGCCGCAGTTGCTGCTCCTGCTGTGGGCCCGGGTGCCACCCACCGCCGCTGCTGCGGTCCTGCGTCCGAGATCGCTGTCGTCGCTGTGGCTGCCGTGGACCCGGGCGGCGCCCTGCCGCCGCTGCTGCTGTGGTTTTGCACCCTGGGACGTCATCGTCGCCATTGCGGTTGCCACAGGCCCGGGCGTCATCCCGCTGTCGCTGCTGTGCGGCCTTGCACCCCGGGCTGCTGCTGCCATTGTGGCGGCTGCCGTGGACCTGGGCGCCGCCCGCCGTTATCACTGCTGCGGTCCTTCTCTCGAGCTGTCGTCGCCGTTGTTGCGGCTGTTGCAGGCCCGGGTGTCACTCCATTATTGTTCCATCTCGACGGCCTCAAATTGTTCTGGGGGTCGTCGCCGCTGCCGCTGATCGCTGTTGCTACTGCCCGGACTTTACGGCTTTCGTGGTCGCTGCCATTGCCGTCGTTTGTCTGGTTGTGGGGCGCTGCCATTCCACCGTTCTTGGGCCCCTGCCGCCACGGCTACCGCTCATGATGCCAGTTGACTGTTGAGGCGCTGCTGTTACTCTTATATTGTTTGGATTTATGAGTGTTTGTATGAGTGAGTGTGTGAGTGTGTACAGATTTTATGTTTTGTTATTATTTTATTTTATCATGTGCCAGGGCAGGAGGATAGTGTATTGGGAGGGAGGACCAGCGGGGGCCCCAGTCAGTGTAGTGATGGGTAATGGGAGGTATGGCATTGTGAGGAGGACTTGCCAGCCTAGGGGAACTCGGCCTAGACAATTGGTGGCTGTGCCGTGTTCCGGTCCTCCCCACATCCATAGGATTGCTGGTAGTTCTATCAGCGAACTCTCGGATCTCCAGTTGCTGCTTTTTAATGCCAGATTGGTAAATAAAAAAACCTCCCTCATCCATGATTTAATTGTGGATGAGGTGGCCGATCTGGCATTTATTACCGAGACCTGGGTGGGGGATCTGGGAGGTATTAATCTCACCCAGTTGTGCCCACCTGGGTACTCGGTTCAGCATCTGGGTAGATCCGAGGGTCGGGGAGGGGGAATCGCTGTGGTCTATAGAAGTTCCATCCCTCTTGTTAGGCACACTATCCATGTGGCTAATGGTCTGGAGTGTCTTCATATTGTGTTGGGTCAGCGAGACAGACTGGGAGTACTGTTGGTGTACCGTCCACCCTGCTGCCCAACAGCTTCCCTAACTGAGCTGACAGAGGTGGTCTCGGATTTACTGTTGCGATCCCCCAAACTCTTGGTATTGGGGGATCTCAACATTCATGCCGATACCGCTTTGTCTGGAGCGGCTCAGGACTTCATGACCTCCATGACAGCCATGGGGCTGTCTCAATTTGTTACTGGCCCTACACATATCTCGGGGCACACTCTAGACTTGATTTTTGCCACTGGATTAGGGGATGGTGATCTGGGAGTGAGGGATTTTACATCTATTCCTTTGTCATGGACAGATCACCGCCTATTGAGGTTTAGACTCACAATGTGTTCTCCCCTCTGCAAGGGTGGAGGACCAATTAAGATGGTCCATCCCCGGAGACTAATGAATCCTGAGGGTTTTCAGAAGGCTCTAGGGAGTTTTCCGGCTGATAAAACTGACGCTCCTGTCGAAACCCTGGTCACTCTGTGGAATACGGAAATGACCCGGGCAGCTGATGCGATCGCCCCGGTACGCCCTGTCCGCTGCAGAGCTCAACTGGCTTCTTGGTATACCTCAGAACTAAGAGTGATGAAGCAAGATAGGAGACGGCTTGAGTGCAAATGGAGACGAACTCCCGACGCCTGTAATCATGCACTTGTGAAGGCCTCTACCAAACTCTATGTGAAGGCGGTGAGAGCAGCAAAGAAGCAGTACTTTGCTGCCTCCATTCAGTCATCTTCTAACCGCCCAGCGGAACTTTATAAAATTGTCCGGGGACTTCTACATTCTGGTCCTCAGGATGCAATGATACCATCAATAGCCCGCTGTAATGAGTTTGCGAGACACTTCCAAGACAAGATCATGAACATCCGCCGGGACCTTGACTCCAACATTGTTGCAGTTGAACCCAATGAGGTGTCCGGAGCACAGTCCTGTCCTGTTTTATTGGATGAATTTCAGTTGGTACAGCTCGAGGATGTGGACAAGGTGCTTGGACAGGTGCGGGCGACCACTTCTGCTCTGGATCCTTGCCCCTCGTGGCTAATAAAAGCTAGCAGAAATGGAACAGCCGGCTGGGCCAAGGAGGTGATTAATGCCTCTTTACGAGAGGGAGTGGTCCCACTCTGCCTAAAGCAGGTGGTGGTGAGACCGCTCCTAAAAAAACCCTCGTTGGACCCCGACAATCTTGACAACTATAGACTGGTAGCAAATGTTCCTTTTCTGGGCAAGGTCCTAGAGCGCGTGGTCACTCGCCAGCTCCAGGCTCTCTTGGATGAAACTGATTATCTGGATCCATTTCAATCGGGCTTTCGGCCGGGGTTTGGTACAGAAACAGCCTTGGTCGCCCTGTATGATGACCTCTGTCGGGAGTCCTACTGGGGCGACTTGCGGATTTAGGAGTTGGAGGCACTGCTTGGCGGTGGCTGTGCTCCTACCTCAAGAACCGTCTCCAGAAGGTGGTGCTTGGGGAGCATTACTCGAGTCCCTGGGTACTCCAATATGGGGTCCCGCAGGGCTCAGTTCTGTCCCCCATGCTCTTTAATATCTATATGAAGCCACTGGGTGAGGTCATTAGGAGTTTTGGAGTGCGTTTCCAGCAATATGCTGATGATACGCAGCTCTATTTCTCCTTTTCATCTTCTTCAGGTGAGGCTGTTAATGTACTAAACCGCTGCCTGGTCGCGATAATGGACTGGATGAGAGCTAATAAACTGAGACTCAATCCTGACAAGACTGAGATGCTGCTGGTAGGGGGCCCCTCTGCCCAGATGGTTGATGTCCGACCTACCCTAGATGGGGTTACACTCCCCCTAAAGGAGCAGGTCCATAGTTTGGGGGTCTTATTAGATCCGCTCCTGTCTCTGGAGGCTCAGGTAGCCTCGGTGGCACGGAATGCGTTCTACCAGCTTCAGCTGGTAGCCCAACTACGACCCTATCTGGACAGGAAGAACCTTGCCTCAGTTATCCATGCTCTGGTAACCTCTAGATTGGACTACTGTAATGCACTCTACGTTGGGTTACCTTTGAAGATGGTTCGGAAACTTCAGCTGGTGCAGAATGCTGCGGCCAGAGTTCTTACTTGGACTAAAAGATCTGATCATATAACACCTGTCCTGGCCCAACTGCACTGGCTACCAATATGTTTCCAGGCCAGATTCAAAGTGTTGGTTCTTACCTATAAAGCCCTTAATGGCACCGGACTGCAATACCTGATGGAACGCCTGTCCCACTATGAATCTACCCGTTCACTGCGCTCGACATCGAAGGCCCTTCTCTGGGTCCCAACTCACAAGGAGGCCCGGAGAGCAATAACGAGATCTAGGGCCTTCTCAGTGGTGGCCCCCGAATTATGGAATGCCCTCCCTGACGAGATACGCCTGGCGCCTTCTTTGATATCTTTTCGGCGCCAGGTAAAGACCTACCTCTTTGCCCAGGCATTTTAATTTTAATTTTAATTTTAGTTTTAATTTTAATTCTATAGTTAATTAATGGTAATCTTTATTAATTTTGTTTTAATCTGTTTTTAATGTGTTTTTATACCTATATGTTGTAATCCACATTCGCTGGTTTTTAAATGTGGTTTTATTCTGTTGTACACCACCCTGAGAGCCTGTTGCTAAAGGGCGGTTTAAAAGTGCAATAAATAAAATAAATAATGGCAATTGGCAAATGGCAATGGGGGCAGGACTGTGAAATCCAGAAGCCCCTAGTCATGGACCAGCACATGGGCGGTGGATACAGACTCAGTCGTCCTGGCTCAGGGACTGAGGCAGTTGAGTAGTTCTGCAGCTATATCCATGACTGAGCAGTCCTATTCAGGATCCACTCTGCTCACCCCGTATGGGGAGGGAGCTAGAAAAGGTGCCCTGAACATAGTCTGCCTCATCTCACTCCCTGACTGGATGACCGCATCCAGTGGGGTCACCACTTAGCGGTTGCAAAAGACAAATGAACTTTGGAACATGGAATATACGGACATTGCTGGGCAACACAGATAGTGAATGTCCTGAACGCAGGACTGCCATCATCGCGAGGGAGTTGAGACATTTTAATATTGACATAGCAGCACTCCAATAAACTCGAGGCGCAGGAGAAGGACAACTGAAGAAGAAAAAGGAGATTATACCTTCTTCTGGAAAGGACTGCCTGAACAAGAATGATGAATACATGGAGTAGGCTTTGCTGTTAAAAATAATATTGTGAAGCTCTTGTCAGAAGTTCCTATTGGCATTAATGAACGACTCTCAACTCTCTGGTTAAAACTTGCCAAAAACCAGCAGGCAACTATTCTAAGTGCTTATGCACCAACATTAGATGTTGATGAAGACATCAAGGAAAACTTTTATAACCAGCTGGACACCATATTATCAGAGATATCTAAGGAGAATAAAATTATCCTCTTGGGCAATTTCAATACAAGAGTTGGGCGTGATTTTGATTTATGGCCAGAAACCATTGGGAAAGAAGGAGTTGGCAATAGCAACCTGAGTGGAATTCTACTTCTGACTAAATGTGCAGAGCATAATCTTGTTATTACAAACACACTCTTTCACCAGAAAAATAAATTTAAAACATCATGGAAGCACCCTCTGTCAAAACACTGGCATCTCCTGGATTATGTAATTGTCCATGCCAGAGATCATCGTGATGTACTCCTCACTAGGGCCATGAGAAGTGCTGATGACTGCTGAACAGATCACCGATTAATTTGATCCACTTTGACCATTAATATTGTTCCTCAACGTAGGCTCCAAGGAAGAGACCCAAGGCGTAAAATGAACATCCACACCCTTCAAGATCCTATTAAGTGAGCTTGCTTTTAAACAACTCTCAAGAAACATCTACCGATGGAACTCCCTGAAAATGCCGAAGAACACTGGATTAAATTGAAGACATCCATTATTGCAGCATGTGAACAAACTATTGGATACCAAACTAAGAAACATCAGGATTGGTTTGATGAGAATGATAGTGAGATTGAACATATCATCGACAAGAAAAGGAAAGCATTCCAGATATGGCAGAAAGACATTAACTGTGCTGCTAAGAAAAAAAATCTATGCCAGTGCAATGGCTGAGGTCCAAAGAAGAACTAGAGAACTTAAGAACACCTGGTGGATAAAGAAAGCTCAAGAAATCCAGCACTTTGCAGATACTCACGATGCACGGGGCACTTTTAATGCCACAAAGGCCATCTATGGACCAACAAATTATGGTACAAATCCCTTACGTTCAGTGGATGGTACCAAACTTCTTAAGGATAAAGTGTCTATTGCACTGCACTGGAATTACCACAACCTCCTTAATCATAACTCTATTGTGGCTGGTGAGGTCTTCTCACAAATTTATTTATTTATTTATTTCATTTGTATACCGGCCCATAGCCAAAGCTTTCTGGGCAGTTTACAACAAACTAGAGATGAGCTTGCAGTATCCCCTAATTTGGATGAAGTCAGTAAAGCTATCAAATGAAGAAATGAAAAAACAAAGCTACTGGACCTGATGGGATTCCTGCTGAAGTCTTTAAAGAAGGTGGACCTGAACTTACACAACAACTTCATCATCGAAAAAAACTGGATGAGGGAGATCCCGGAAGACTTTAGGGACGCCATAATTATCACCCTTTTTAAGAAGGGTGATAAAACAGATTGTGGGAACTATCGAGATATATCTGTTCTTGCTACCGCAGGTAAAATCCTTGCAAGGATCCTCGCAAATCGCCTCCTACCAATCTCAGATGTTCTCCCCAAATTTCAGAATGGTTTCCGCCCTTCCAGGGGGACAGTGGACGTGATCTTCACTGCACGACAGCTTCAAGAAAAATGCCGGGAGCAGAATCGACCTTTATTTATGGCGTTTATTGATCTGACTAAGGCCTTTGATACTGTGAATCAAACCGCTCTCTGGACCATCCTTCTGAAAACTGGATAAATTTGTGAATATTTTGCGACTCCTTCATGACAACATGACAGCAACAATTTTGGATAACAATGGCTTTCAGAGTGATCCATTCAGAGTGAGATCAGGCATAAAACAGGGATGAGTCATTGTTCCTTCCTTATTTGCTATCTTCATTACTATGATTCTACACCTTATTGAGGAGAAACTTCCTACTGGTGTGGAAATCATATATTGGACAGATGGAAAGCTTTTTTAATCTCAGTAGGCTGAAAGCAAAAAGTAAGGTAATGTCAACCTCTGTCGTAGAACTTCAATATGCCTATGATAATGTAGTCTCCGCACATTCAGAGAAAGATCTTCAAACTATCCTAAATGTCTTCGCAGAAGCATATGGAAAGATTGGGCTCTCACTTCATATTAAAAAAACCAAAGTGCTTCAACAGGTGCGAACTAGTCCCTCTGTAGCACCATCAATCCAGCTTATGGTGTGACGCTGGAGAACTACCAGTGTTGAAATAATCATTCTTGAATATCAGCTTCGCTGGACTGGCCATGTTGTTCGAATGCCTTATCACCATCTTCCAAAGCAGCTACATTACTCCCAGTTTAAGAATGGAAAACAGAATATCAGTGGACACCAAAAGAGGTTTAAAGATGTTCTTAAAACCACCCCTGCCTTACTTTGTTGGCACCAGCAGAGACAGTGGAAGGGAGCCGTTCTCCTTCCCTCCTCTTCTCCCCATTCCTCAGATTAAAAGGGTGATGGAGCCTTGGTGATGCATTGTGATAGCTGCAGTTCTTTTTGAGGAACCCTGAATTAAAGGGGACTTCATTGCACTGAGCTACCATGCACCGAGTCTATCACTCTTTTTACCTGAGGACTAACTAGATTTTATATTTAACACTAGTGCTGTACTAAAACCTGCCCTCCACTCTCTCAAGTTTTCTTTCCCTGCAAGGAGAGGATTTAATTTTTCTGATTCACTCTCAGGGCACTTGAGAGTTTCTTTAAAATTCTGGTGGGTGCATGGTTTTCAGTTTCCCTTATCATTGAGAGGTGGCCAAGGTTGGTGCCTGTACAGTATTACCTCAGTTAACAAATCCTCCAGGAAAGAAACTCCTTTTAACAAAGTCTTTTTGGGGGGGGCACACTCTGACCTAGTCAGTCATTCCTGCTGGATTGTGGCTGCTGCAGGCAGCTCTCTCACACGTGGCTGGAATGGCATTCCTTGCCAGGCGGTGCAGACAGCTTCACAATAAATAGTGCTTTGGGTGCCCTGGAAGCACTGTTTACTTCAGACATGTCTGCTCAAGTGTAGGGGAGGATGACAGGGGGAGAGAGAGAGAGAGAGAGAGAGAGAGAGAGAGAGAGAGAGAGAGAGCAAGCATGGGTGGTGGTGGCTGACCCTTGCCTTTCTGCTTGAGTATATGGAGAGAGGAGAACTCTGCTATAGTAAGATGCTACATGATGAAAGAAAAAGGGAAAGCAGACATCCCTGGATGCATTTTGGAAGAAGCCTTCAAGTGGTCTGTATGCAAGGCTTACCTGACCTGTTTGTTTCATTTCAGACATGTGCATTGTTTGTTAGTTTTGAATAAAACTTTTACTGAAATATGTTGAACTGCTCTTCTTTCCATGTTATTCCTACCTCTGGTACCATATATAGAGAGAGACTATCTCCCTAACTAGGATCCCCCTTTCATCTCCTCCTGGATTCGAAGTCCTTAGTCTAAAATCTGGCAACCAGGATAATTTGGTAATTTTATTGACCTACCGTTCTCCATGCTGCCCCACGTCCACATTGCAGGTTCTATCGAATTCGATCCTGGAATTAATGTTGATGTCCCCCAAACTGTTAGTATTGGGTGACTTCAACATTCATGCTAATTCTTCTTTATATGGTGCGGCTCGAGAGTTTATGACGACTAGGTCGACCTTAGGACTTCTTCAACTAATTAAGGAACCTACACATAGAGCTGGAAACACTCTTGATCTTGTTTTTTACACAGGATCAGATGAAGAGATCTTAGCAGTCTCTGACTTATCTATTCGTCCATTACCATGGACGGATCATTATTTAATTAAATTTAAAATTCCACCACTATTTACCCCTTCTACAGGAAAGAATCCCATTAAAATGATTCGTCCAAAAAGATTATTAAATCCAACAACTTTTTTATCTACTGCTGAAAAACTCCTAGTTCCTCGACCTAATGAGTCTATTGTTGATCTAGTAGATTTCTGGAACAATACAATGTCCAGAACTATAGATATTATTGCTCCGTTACGCCCTCTCACACACTCTCGATCTAAAGTTGCCCCATGGTTCTCTAAGGAGTTGGCTGATATGAAACGGACCTATAGGGGCTTAGAACGCCGTTGGCTGAAGACACGGAGCCCCTGCGACCACCTTCAGGCAAAAATTTTTCTGAAACACTATATGTCATCTAGAATTACGGCTCAAAGAACCTTTTTCTCGGCCACCATTGCATTTGCTGATGGCCGACCAAAAGAACTCTTCCGGGTGGTTAAGAATTTACTTAACCAAGACCAGCATAAACCGAATCCTGATCATTCTGCTTCTCGTTGCCAAGAACTAGCCACGTACTTTAGTACTAAAATTGCTCAGATCCGTTTCGACCTTGACACTAAGAATATTATAATTTCCAACCCCCTCCCTGCCACTCATGTCTGCGTTGCCACCTTAGACTCTTTTCAGATCGTACATCCAGCAGATATAAATAACCTTTTGGAAGGGATGAGACCTACCACTTGTCTACTTGACCCTTGCCCTTCCTGGATTATAAAACAGTCCAGAAAGGGACTCGCAATTTGGATCAGTGAGTTGATTAATGCCTCCCTCCAGCAAGGTCACCTTCCAGGAAGCTTAAAAGAAGCAATTGTTATTCCATTATTAAAAAAGCCTTCCTTGAACCCTTCCTGTTTAGACGGTTTTTGTCCTGTTTCTAACTTACCTTTTTTAAGTAAAATCATTGAGAGAGTTGTAGCTGCGCAACTCCAGAGTTTTCTGGAGCTGACGGATTACTTTGACTCATCTCAATCTGGTTTTAGGCCAGGTCATGGAACTGAGACTGTATTGGTGGCCTTAGTAGACGATCTTCGGAGAGAGTTAGACAAGGGGAATGTGTCCTTACTAGTTCTCCTCGATCTTTCTGCAGCGTTCGACACGATCGACCATAAAATCCTCCTAGACTGCCTCTTCGAGATGGGCTTGCGAGGCACTGTTTTTCAGTGGCTCCGCTCGTTCTTGGAGGGCAGATCACAGAGAGTATTGCTTGGGAATTTTAGTTCTGATCCCTGGCCGTTATCATGTGGAGTTCCACAAGGCTCGGTGCTTTCACCAATGCTATTCAACATTTACATGAAACCGCTAGGAGAGATCATCCGGAGGTTTGGAATTCGATTTCACCAATATGCTGATGATACCCAGCTTTATTTTTCCTTTCCTCCGGATACGAAAGATGCCATCCTCCCATTAAACAATTGTCTAACAGCAGTAAAGACCTGGATGACGCAGAATAAACTTAAACTAAACCCAGATAAAACAGAGGTGCTGTTGGTTGGACATCGAACTAAGTTGGAAACAGGGAATGTTCCGATATTAGACGGAGTTGTACTCCCTTTAAAGACTCAAGTCCGTAGTCTCGGTGTTCTCCTAGACTCGGCCTTGACTCTAGAGGCTCATGTTCTTGCAATCTCTAGAAGCGCTTTCGCCCGCCTGAAGCTAGTTCGCCAATTGCGTCCTTTTTTGGAGCTTTCTGACTTGACCATGGTTACCCATGTCTTGGTCACGTCTAAACTAGATTATTGTAACTCACTTTATTTAGGTCTTCCCCTTAGAATACTCCGCCAATTGAAATTGGTTCAGAGAGCAGCTGTTAGGATGCTAACTGGGGCGGACGTCCGAGCTCACACTACTCCGCTTTTAAAACAACTACACTGGCTTCCAATCTCCTATCGAGTTCAGTGTAAAATCCTGGTTTTAATGTTTAAAGCTTTATCGGGCTCAGGTCCTAGTTATCTATCAAATCGTTTGTCATTTTATGAACCGGCCCGTCCTTTAAGATCTTCTTTAGACCCTGGTCTTAATATTCCCTCCTTTTCCCAAATTCACCAGACGGGCATTAGGAATAAACTGTTCTCAGTGGGGGCACCAACTCTTTGGAATGCTCTTCCCCAGGAAATTCATTCTTCCCCTTCTCTGTTTAGTTTCCGTCGCCAAGTTAAGACCTTTTTATTTCGGTTAGCTTTTGAATTGTAATGTGTGATATACTGTATATTTCTTATAATGTTTTATAACTTGTTTGGTATGTTATACTGTACTATGTTGTTTTATTATGCTATTGTTTGCCGCTTAGAATTCCTTGGAACTGAAGCGGGATATAAACTTTTAAAATAAATAAATACCAAAGCTTCTGTTAAAGAAGTAATGTCCAGAAATGTGAACACCTCTGAGCTTCCTGAAAGGTAAGGTAAGCATGATCATTTATCAGCATCTTGGTATGAATTTCTCCTAATATATAGATTTTTGTATGCAATCTTGCCTAATATGTACAGTTTTGCAGTGTAATTTTATTTATTTATTTACTTATTAAATTGATATCGCGCCCTTTCTCCCAGCAGGAGCCCAGGGTGGCAATTTTCCATATGATATTGCATTTCTGTATGCTATTTTCACTCATTTATGCATTTTCATGGACATTTTACCCCAGTACATGCATTTTTAATACATTATTTCGCTAGAGAACTGTATTGTACAATTTGGGGCTCATTCACATGGGACTGAACTCTGTTTTAAAGAAGAAGCTTTTCTCATCGCAACGGAGTTTAAAGGTTCACACTTCTTACCTTGTATGAGCCCTCAATACACTGTTTTGCATCTACACTGAAGGTTGCTAGGTAGGATGCTGAAAGCCAGGTCCTCCAAGGTGGCTTTCTCTGAAATGCTACTGGTTCCATGCGCAGGACCAGCCAGACAGGCACAGCTTTGTAGTCTCAATGCGTGGATGAGACGATGGTGTCAGGAGGAGGGGTTTGGATTTGTTAGGCACCAGGGAACATTTTGGGACAAGCCGGGCCTGTACAAAAGGGACGAGCTCCACTTGAACCAGAATGGAACCAGACTGCTGGCACTTAAAATTAAAAAGGTGGCAGGGCAGCTTTTAAACTGACTGAGGGGGGAAACCCGACAGGAGCTGAGGAAGGTCCGGTTTGGAATAAACCTTCCCCCT
This sequence comes from Rhineura floridana, assembly GCF_030035675.1. Classification (NCBI taxonomy): domain Eukaryota; kingdom Metazoa; phylum Chordata; class Lepidosauria; order Squamata; family Rhineuridae; genus Rhineura; species Rhineura floridana. The sequence continues at coordinate 33,670,420 of NC_084480.1, read as the reverse complement.
GGGATAAAGACCAAAGAAATGATGAGATTTTAAAAGGGGTAGGCCTAGAAGTAGGCATTGTGAGAGCAGGGGCACAGGATATAAATTCAGAAGGGCAAAATTACCACAGGCCAAACCACAAGTGCCAAAGACACTTGAAGAGAGACACTGCTTACAAGTGCCTGTACGCTAATGCTAGGAGCCTCCAAACTAAGATGGGAGAACTGGAGTGCTTGGTCTTAGAGGAGAACATTGATATAGTGAGCATAGCAGAGACCTGGTGGAATGGCGAAAACCAGTGGGATACGGTTATCCCTGGATATAAACTATATCGGAAGGACAGGGAAGGACGTATTGGTGGCGGAGTTGCTCTATACGTGAAAGAAGGCATTGAATCCAGCAAGCTCGAAACCCCAAAAGAGGCGGACTCCTCCACAGAATCGTTGTGGGTGGTGATACCATGCCCCAGGAGGGATTTAATACTGGGAACGATCTATCATCCCCCTGATCAAAATGCTCAGGGAGACCTGGAGATAAGATATGAAACTGAGGAAGCATCCAAACTAGGAAATGTGGTAGTAATGGGTGACTTCAACTACCCGGACATAGACTGGCTGCATATGTGTTCCAGTCACGACAAAGAAGCAAAATTTCTAGATATTCTAAATGACTATGCCCTAGACCAGTTGGTCATGGAACCGACCAGAGGGACGGCAACCCTGGACTTAATCCTCAGTGGGGACCGGGACCTGGTGCGAGATGTAAGTGTTGTTGAACCGATTGGGAGCAGTGACTATTGTGCTATTAAATTAAACATACATGTAAATGGCCAATTGCCAAGAAAATCCAACATGGTCACATTTGACTTCAAAAGAGGAAACTTCACAAAAATGAAGGGATTGGTAAAAAGAAAGCTGAAAAAGAAAGTCCAGAGGGTCACATCACTCGAAAATGCTTGGACGTTGTTTAAAAACACTATATTAGAAGTGCAACTGAAGTGCATACCGCAGATCAGAAAAGGTATCACCAAGGCCAAGAAGATGCCAGCATGGTTAACGAGCAAAGTCATGGAAGCTCTTAGAGGCGAAAAGTCTTCCTTCAGAAAATGGAAGTCTTGTCCGAATGAAGAAAATAAAAAGGAACACAAACTCTGGGAAAAGAACTGCAAGAAGACAATAAGGGATGCTAAAAAAGAATTTGAGGAGCACATTGCTAAGAACATAAAAACCAACAACAAAAAATTCTATAAATACATTCTAAGCAGGAGACCATCTAGGGAGGCGATTAGACCCTTGGATGATAAGGGAGTCAAAGGTGTACTAAAGAACGATAAGGAGATTGCAGAGAAGCTAAATGAATTCTTTGCATCTGTCTTCACAGTGGAAGATATAGGACAGATCCCTGAACCTGAACTAACATTTGCAGGAAGGGATTCTGAGGAACTGAGACAATGCCGTTCCTGCCAAGGCGGGGGCATGTTTGCCGCCACCCCACCTTGCTAGAAGGCTCGGGAACATTCCCGAAGGGTTCAAAATTGTGCCACATGGGCCCCTTGGGCCAATCCGAGTAAGTAAGGAGCAGGGCATATAAGCCAGCTCCTCCCTTGAATCTTGCCTCTTTTGCCTTGTGGCTGCAGCAGCGTGTTCCTGCTGGCATTTCAGAGTCTTCACCCTCGAATGATTGGATGACTGACTTACCTTGTTTATTGAATCTTCGGTGTTCTTTGCATTGAGGTTTGGTCTGAGCTGGTGCCTTATCGGCAGTCGCCGCCTTCGCATGCTCCGGCCCACGTGGCCTAGGGCGGCGGGAGGTGTGGGGTCACAGTAGCCTTCCCAGCCCCGCTGCGATCTCGTTGTCTGTGCCGCCCGTTTGATTCATTGCAGGTGTGCAGCTTTGTGTGTGTGTGTGTGTGTGTGTGTGTGTGTGTGTGGTGTATCTTTATAAAGCTTGTGTGCTGCCTGTTCGTTCTTTTGGGCAGCTTAGTGTGTGTGTGTGTGGTGTGTGTGTGTGTGTGTGCCTCCCGCTTAATTGCATTTCCTGTCCGTTTGGCCTGCGACAGCTGTTACTCCATGGCAGGCTAATGCTTATCCTGTGGGTCAGCCATCTGCTCCTATGCCCCTGCCTCAAGGAGTTTATCCTCAAGGTGATACCTCCTTGCCTTTGGGCGATCACCTTCTAATATCTACAAAAGAAAAAAATTTGGAGAGGCGAGTACATTGATATATTTACTCTCCTCTTTCGGGAGTCTGAGGTACAAAATAAGGAGGCTCAGCAGCTCAAGGATAAGGAAGCAGCAAAAAAGAGAAAAGTAGATCGCATTTGGCCTAATTGGCTCAATGCTTATACTATATATATGGGTGTGATGACCCAGGTCTATCCTTCTCACGCTTTGTCCATGATTAAATATCAGGACATCATCCATCGGGCATTTAGAGAATTCTCTGGTACTGCTTGGTTACAGTATGATGAGAATTTTAGACAACGTGCGGCTCTAGATCCGGCACTTCGCTGGGTGGTTAAGCACCCGGGTCTTTGGTTGCGTTCTATGACCCCAGCATGACCAATGTTAGGAGATAGGGCTGATAGTGGACATTTATTGGCGCGCCCTCAGTATCAGGCTTCTGGTTTCGGCCAGGGGCCAAATTGGGTTCAATCACACCAGGTCTGCTGGAGCTTTAATAGCACAGGGCATTGTATCAGGCGCCCGTGTCGATTCCAACATGCCTGTGGATCCTGTGGTGGGAACCATCCCACTTTTTCATGTGCAAGGGCTCGACAGCCAAAACATGGGTTTAGGGATCAGGCACAACATAAACGTGGTTCAGGAGGAGGGGGTGGCCCATCGCAAGGCCAGTAGCCCTATTAAATTAGAATCCCTTGCCAGGTGGTTGCAGCTTTATCCCAATAAAAGGGCAGCTGAGTATCTGCAGACTGGTTTTTCTGAGGGCTTTCGTATCCCTTATGTTGGTCCCAGGGTTTCCACATGTGCTTCTAATCAGGCTTCTGTTAGAGCTATGGCACCTGTGGTATTAGCTAAATTACGTAAAGAGATAGAAGCAGACAGGATTTCTGGACCATTCCCAGTCCCTCCTTTTCCAAATCTGAGGGTTTCTCCTTTGGGTATTGTCCACAACCAGGTGAATTTCGCCTAATCCACAATTTATCCTTTCCAAAAGGGGGATCAGTTAATGATGGTATACCTCCTGATATGGCGTCAGTTAAGTATACTTCATTCGATGAGGCTGTCAGAGTAGTGCGTATGGCTGTTAAGGGTGCTTTGATGGCTAAGTGTGACATAAAGTCTGCCTTTCGCTTGCTCCCAGTTCACCCTGCTGATGTGGATTTATTAGGTTTTAAGTTTCAATGCCAGTAATATGTGGATAGAGCTATGCCGATGGGTTGCTCTATCTCTTGTGCAGCCTTTGAGGCGTTCAGTTCCTTCCTTGGATGGGCCTTGAGGGAGAGGACTCACTCCCCCTTCACGGCTCATTACCTAGATGATTTTCTATTTGTTGGCCCTGCTGACAGCCCACATTGTGCGTGCTGGTTGCAGCCTTTATGGCTCTGTCAGATGAACTGGGCGTTCCTCTGGCTCCAGAAAAATCCGAAGGTCCCTCTTCCTGTCTCACATTTCTGGGTATCCAGCTGGATAATATCAAACAGTGTTCTCGCCTGCCGGCTGACAAATTATCAGCCCTTAGGGTTCGTCTTAGCGAGGCTTTGAGGTGTAAAAAATTGACCTTGTTACAATTACAGGAGCTCTTGGTACACCTAGTTTTCGCATCCAAGGTTATCTCTCCAGGTAGAGCATTCCTCAGGCGCCTTTGTGAGGCGATGAAGGGAGTGCGTTCTAGTTTCCATTTTATACTTATATCATCAGGAATGAGGGAGGATTTTAGCATGTGGCTCACCTTTCTGGAAGGCTTCAATGGACGGTCATTCTGGAGGGATGAACTGCTCATAGAGGTGGAATTACAGGTCCATTCGGATGCTGCGGGTGGTTCAGGTTTTGGGGTTATTTTTTGGTCACAGTGGTGTGCAGAGAGTTGGCCTGAATCTTGGAGAGTGAATGGTCTTATTGCTGATTTAACTTTCTAGGGAATTTTTTCCTATAGTAGTGGCTGTGCATATCTGGGCCGGCGACTTCCAAAATCGCACTGTTCGATTCTGGTGTGACAATCAGGCGACGGTCTGCATCGTGAATTCTCAGACTTCCAAATCACTCAGGGTCATGCGCCTTGTGCATGCTTTTGTTCTACAGTGTTTACGTTTTAATATTTTATTTGTTGCTCGTCATGTCCCTGGTTTGCAGAACAATGTGGCTGATGCCCTTTCACGGTTACAGATGGAGCAATTTTGGGAGCTGGCCCCAGGAGCTGCATTCGACCCAGTCCCAATGCCGCCTTTCTTGTGGAACCATGGGAGTTTACTGTTGAGGCCGCTATAGCATCTGCACTGGCACCTAGTACACAGAAAGCATATCAACGTGCCTTTGATAAGTTTCAAGGGTTCCGTGCTTCACATGCACTGCCTCCTGAATGGCCCATTCCAGTGTCGCATTTATTGCAATTCATCATCTTTCTTAAAGGACAGGGTATTTCAGTTAGTACAATCTCAGGTACCCTGTCAGCCCTTGCCTTTATTTCTAAGGCTAAGGGCATTCCTGAATACACATCTGAATTTAGAGTCTGAAAGGTCCTGGAGGGCTGGACATGCTCTGCCCCTAGATTCCCTGATCGCCGGAGGCCTATTACACCAGATGTACTTATGCAAATTTTGCCTTTATTTGGCACCTTGTGCTTTTCTCCTTATGAGACTCGTCTGTTCAAAGCGGTAGCCTTATTGGCTTTTTATGGGGCCGTTCACCCTGGAGAGGTTTTGGCATCATCCAATAAAGATATCTCGTACCGGGCTTTATGCCTTGGGGATTGCATCCTCAGTGACAATTCCCTTATCCTCTCTTTGCGTGTCTCTAAGACTGATCAGAAAGGTCATGGTAGAGTTGTGACATTGTATAGTTGCACAGTACCTGCCCTATGCTCACTTTCCGCTATGAAGGATTTCCTTTCCATAAGTCCAGCAGGCCAGCGTTATTTGTTCATACATCTCGACGGGTCCGCCCTTACGCAGTTTCAATTCTGGGCCGTGGTTAGGTGGGCCTTGTTGGCCTGTGGGCGAGATCCCGGAGTGTATGGAATGCATTCTTTCAGAATTGGTGCAGCTACGGCTACCGCTCTAATGGGAATGCCTACAGAAAGTATCCAAGAGATTGGAAGGTGGCGTTCTGCAGCATCTAAATCTTCTATTTGGCCATGAGGCTTTGCCTACCTTTTTTCTTGACCATAGATCTCGACTGGTCCGCCCCTTTATGCAGTCTCAGTTTTGGGCCGTTGTTTGGCGGGCCTTGTTGGCCAGTGGGCGAGATCCCAGAGAGTATGGAATGTTTCTTGTGCATACATCTCGACTGGTCCACCCTTTATGCAGTTCTGGGCCATTGTTTGGCGGGCGTTGTTGGCCAGTGGGCGAGATCCCGGAAAGTATGGAAGGTATTCCATCAGAACCAATGCAGCTATGGCTGCGGCCCTCGTGGGCATACATACAAATAACATCCAGAAGGTTGGTAGTGTGTTCTGGTGAATTCAACTCTTATATCTGCCCTGAGGTTTTGCTTACTTGTTTTAGTTTTTTCCAGGTCTTAGGAACCTTCCCGTCCCGGCAAGGATCGTCATGTGTGGCCACTCCATCTTATTCTGGGCCCACAAGAGAGCTGCTTCTTCATCACATGGGACCCAGTTGCAGTTATCAGTTTGGGCTACAGTTTTTTGGACCACCAGGCGTGGCATGTTGTGGGGGGAGTTGGTGCCCACTATTGTTAGGCTTATGTCTTCTCGACAGCAGCCTCATGTTTTGGTCTTGCACTTAGGTGAAAATGACCTGGTGCAACGCCCAGGGTTGGATTTACTCCGTCAGGCTACTCATGACCTTACATCAATTAAGCATAATTATCCTGACCTAATCTTAGTTTGGTCGGATGTGCTTGAGCGTAGAGTTTGGAGGGGGGCGATACACCCCATCAGAATTGATAGGTCAAGGCGGTGGGTCAATAGGAAGGTCAGGGAACTTGGTTTTGTCACTTGGGGGTGTGTTCATCCCTCATGATAGAACCAGGTTTTATTATCCCATCCTTTATCACGATGATGGGGTCCATCTCTCTGAGTATGGTTATGATATATTTCTTGAGGATCTTAGCATTGGTTTGAGGGTATTGTTTTCTTTGGGGTGATTGGATCAAGCTTCAGCTGATCCCCTCTTGTGGCATGGAATTCGGGCAGGTGAGGAAGGTGGGGTACAAAATAGGTGACTGAGGCATTGTATTAAAGGGCACTCACTAGGGAACCATCAGTCAGGCGTGGCTGGTGGGGATCTTGGGGGTGTCCTTGTGCAACCAACTTGCGCATCAGGGTGAACGCCTGTACGGCGGGGCCGGGATGCGGAGGTTGGAAACATGTGATTGACTCCACTGGCAAGGAGGGATAAGTTTACCCACATACTTTGCTACGGAGTCATGGTCTGAAGAGACTGACATGCCCAGTAAACAGGAGAGATAAATCCCTCTCAGATAGGTATCCTCACCTGCCCGAAGTTGCTTTAATTTGGTAATTGCCTGAGGACTGGAAAGTGGCAAATGTAATGCCAATCTTCAAAAAGGGATCCGGGGGGATCCCGGAAATTACTGGCCAGTGAGCTTAACTTCTGTCCCTAGAAAACTGGTAGAAAGTATTATTAAAGCTAGATTAACTAAGCACATAGAAGAACAAGCCTTGCTGAAGCAGAGCCAGCATGGCTTCTGCAAGGGAAGGTCCTGTCTCAGTAACCTATTAGAATTCTTTGAGAGTGTCAACAAGCATATAGATAGAGGTGATCCAGTGGACATAGTGTACTTAGACTTTCAAAAAGCTTTTGACAAGGTACCTCACCAAAGACTTCTGAGGAAGCTTAGCAGTCATGGAATAAGAGGAGAGGTCCTCTTGTGGATAAGGAATTGGTTAAGAAGCAGAAAGCAGAGAGTAGGAATAAATGGATAGTTCTCCCAATGGAGGGCTATAGAAAGTGGAGTCCCTCAAGGATCAGTATTGGGACCTGTACTTTTCAGCTTGTTCATTAATGACCTAGAATTAGGAGTGAGCAATGAAGTGGCCAAGTTTGCTGACCATACTAAATTGTTCAGCATTGTTAAAACAAAAAGGGATTGCGCTGCAAATTCAACGGGTCTGCAATTTGCACCAGATTCATACTAAAGCTCTGTGTGAACCAGCCCTTGGTGATGTGCAAATTTTGAAGGAGGGTTGTGGGGTTTTTTTGCTTGCTCTTTCAGAAAGTGTGAATTAGATAGATTTGCCTTTAAATGCAAACTGAATCAAATTTCTCCCCCATTGATGGGAGTTGTAGTTCAAAAAAGTAACTTTTCCAAGCTCTGCCCATCCCTACTACATCTATGGAGGAGAAAGGCCATAGCTCAGTTAAAGAGCATTTGCTTTCCATGTAAAAGGTCCCATGTTCAATCCCCAGCCCCTTCAGCTAGGAGCAGGAGGGACTCTTGCCTGAAATGCTCCAGAGCCATTGCCAGTCTGTGTAGACAATACTGAACTACATGGACCACTGGTCTGACTCAGTATAAAGCAGCTTCCTACATTCCTTTGTCAAACAGGATTTTAGTATTTGTTTTATTTACCAGCTGATCAAGTGAAAACACTTGATTCCACCTATGGGTGCACTAAAACTGCCCTTTCCATGGTTGCACGGAAGTGCTTCCATCAGTTTCCCTCATGGCACACGTTTACGGTAGTCTTCCAGATGGATATTGCTGATCTGGGTTTGCTTCACATGAGAATGGCAGCATTATTTTTTCTTCACAGACTTATCTGCAAAGTCCTGGTATGCTTGCCAGCTGGAAGACACTTTTGTCATTACAAAAGAAAAGAAAATTCCTGAGTGGCAAAACAGAAATAAAGATGCATTTATTTATTTATTTTATTTATTTATATCCCACCCTTCCTTCCAGTAGGAGCCCAATATTTGTTGTTTTGCTTCATGGTCACTTGAAAGAACAGAGGTGTCAATAAATAATGGTTTCTGCAAGCATTGCCAACACAGATTGGAAGAAATAAAATGAAAGGATGTATGCTGCTTTGCAGTAAGTTTCAAAGGACACCCAACATTTATTGATAGTGTTGGTCTCACAAATAACATCATTATCTTCTAAGAGAGAGCAGGTAAATAGAGAAAGCAGTTTTTGGCTTTGTTTTACCTGAGAATGTTTAGCATGAGAAAGGTTTGCTGTGCAAACTGGATGGAGATAAGAGGCAAAAAACCTGTATGCCAAAAAAATGGAAAGAAAGAAGAAAAATTAATGTTGTATAAAAGTACATGATATTGAAATAAGACAAATGATGTATAGTTTGGTATTTTTTAATTTTTGAGTCAACACCTAGCCAGGAGCCTATGATAACTTAACAGCTGTTTCTGTGTGAGACTTGTGTATATTCTAAGAGCCCGTCCATACGACTGTATAATCTGCAATGTTATAGCTTTGTCACCTCATTAATTCACCATGGTCAATATTTTTTTATCATTAATTTTTATTCAAATTTTCAAAGACAAAAAAACAAAACAAAACAAAAACAATTAAACAATAAAATAAAATGTCGACTTCCGATTTGTCGCAGATCAGTTATAGGTCTAGAATATATAACAATCCTATCTCTAAAATTATATTATAAAATAACTTTCCTCCAGTAGTTATCTTAATTAATCATCAAATCTCATAAACATTATTTTATTCTTTCCACAAAAAGTCAAAGAGAGGTTTCAATTCCTTGAAAGATATATCTTTCAATTTGTCTCCAAATAAACATGTCGCTTAATCCATCTAATTCAAATCTGTTAGGCCCAATAATTTCAATAGCCATTCTTCCATTATCTATATTAACTCCATCTTCCATCTTCAATAATCCTGTTAAGTCCAGTTATTTCAGTAGCCATTCTTCCGTTATCAATATCCCATAATAATCTTGTTGTCATAGCCATAGTCCAAGTAAACATATCAATTAATCCATCTCGTCAAATCTGTTAAGTCCAATAATTTCCATAACCATTCTTCCATTATCAATATTAATTCCATCTTCCATCTTCAATAGTCCAGTTAAATCCAGTGGTTTCAGTATCCATTCATCCATTATCAGTATCCCATGATGATCTTGCTGTCATAGCCATAGTCATATAACAAGAGTCTGATGGGAATTTCCCCCATCACAAATATGTCTTTGCCATCAATTCTGAATATGTTGTTGAAATATTGTTATAAAGTCACATCTCTGCTCTGGGTGCATCTCTGCTCTGTCACATATTTGTAGTTAATTCCATAATTTTTTTCCATGTCAAGCCCCATCACATCATTCCAGTCAAGAATTCTGAATATGTTACTGAAGTATTGCTGCAAAGTCAAATCTCTGTTCTTCTTTTTTACAAAATGCACTGGCTCATTCCTTAAGAGTTTCTCCACTGTCACATATCTGTAGCCAACTCCATAGATTTTTTCTATGTCAAACTCCATCACATCATTCCAGTCCAGAAAATTATCCAAGACATTGATAACTTTACCACCAAAATCTTCATTAATTTCTTCAGAGACAACGTTGAATTCCAAACAGTCAACTTTATTTCTAACATCCATAAAATCCAAATCTTTTTCAAATTTCACATTTGTTCCAATCTCCAGGGCTTGTAGCTTCCCTATCCCATCAAACTCCTCTCTCACAGAGTCCACTATTTCTTTAAGCTCCTGCGTCATTTTGTTAAGTTCAATGTTCATCTCCTGTCTACCCTGTCTCAGGGTTTGTTTCATTATCTCAATCTCACCCATTATTTTCTGAAACATAATTTCTTCCATGGTCTCATTCACTTTCCTGGTTGTCATTCTTAAAACCACAGAGACAAAAATTATTCCAGCCACAATTGGGTTAATATTTCAGGCTTGCTTGTATCAGTGTAGACAATACAGCCTGCGTTATCTCTATGTGTTCAGGAATACAAAACAAACTTAGTTCCCAACATCAAAACAATTAGTGGCGTCGTGACTTCCGGGAAGGGTGACTTAGCCTGTGCCTGCTCTTGAGACGGGCTCCTGCCTCAAAAGAAGCTTATTCAGATATATCAGTCAGATTTTTTCTTTTTTTGACTGATTAAACTTCTCCCGGGTAGGGAGAAACGAAGAGATTAACCTCAAAGCCTATTTTTGTTGGGACGACCAGATCTCATTAATTTATGGGACGAGGTCCAGCCGACGAAGGTGGGACGGATTTTTAACAACAAGCTCTATCTGGAAAAGCGAACGTTCATCTTATCTTCTAAGAGAGAACGCACTAACAGGCAAGCACCCTTCTTTCTATATTTTTCTTTTATTTGACTTAAATTGTTGCTGTTTAAAAGAGATTTGCCAGATTGATCGGTTTTTGACATCTCACTGGGGAGCCATAACTTCTCTCTGCTACTCACTAATTAATAGCTTATCTCTGTTTTTGTTGCAAAAAGCTGTCCTGGATTTGCATTCTAAAGATATACACAGAAGAGGGATTTCTATTCCAGATTTTTATTTTGAAGAATATTATATTGTCTGAGACTACTCTCTTTTTGGTCTATTTTATTTTGACGAATCTGTTTTCTGACGACCGCCATTAATTGTTTCGATCCTGGGAACTGCATTTTGTTTACTTAAACATGGAGAGATAAGGCTGTCTGCTCTGTTTATACTGTGATGTCACCAAGTTTGGAGTATTAACCCAATTGTTGCTGAAATAAGAAGTGGTTTTCCTATATTTTTCTTTTAAAATGGCAATTAAGAAAGTGGCTGAGAAGCTGGAAATAACTATGTTTCAGAAAATAATGGATGAGATTGAGATAACGAAACAAAACCTGCGACAGGGTTGTAAGGAGCTGAAAATTGAATTGAGTAAAATGAAGCAGGAGATTAAAGATATAGGGGTCCCTGTGAGAGAGGTGACCCTGGAAGGGGTCCCTGTGAGAGAGGAGACCCCGGAGATTGGAACAAACGTGGAACAGGAAAAAGATTTGGAGTCTATGGACTTTAGAAACAAAATTTATTGTTTGGAGATACAGGAGATTAAAGACATAGGGGTCCTTGTGAGAGAGGAGACCCTGGAGACTGGAACAGGGGTCCCTGTGAGAGAGGAGACCCTGGAGACTGGAACAGGGGTCCCTGTGAGAGAGGAGATCCCGGAGATTGGAACAAACGTGGAACAGGAACAAGATTTGGAGTCTATGGACTTTAGAAATAAAATCTATTGTTTGGAACTCAATGTTATCTCTGAAGAAATTAATGAAGATTCTAGAGATAAAGTTATCAATGGCATGGATAATCTTCTGGACTGGAATGATGTGATGGAGCCCAATATAGAGAAAATCTATGGAATTAACTGCAGCCATGTGACAATGGAAAAACTTTCAAGAGATGACCCAGTGTATTTTGAAAAAAAGAACAGAGATATGATTTTACAGCAGTATTTCAGCAACCTATTCAGAATGGATGGCAAGAAAATATTTGGGATAGAGGTAATTCCCATCAGACTCTTACTATATGACTATGGCTTTGACAGCAAGATTATTATGGAATACTGATAATGGAAGATTGGATACTGAAATTACTGGACTTAACAAGACTACTGAAGATGGAAGATGGAAAATGGAACTAATAGGGATAATAGAACAATGGCTACTGAAATTACTGAACCTAACAGATTCTGATGTGATGGATTAATTGAAATGTTTATTTTGACTATGGTTATGACAACAAGATTATCATAATTAGTAATGAGATGGATTAATCGATATGCTTATCTGGAAAAAAAAAATTGATAGATATATTTCTTAAAGAATTGAAACCTCTCTTTGACTTTTTGTGGAAAGAATAAAGTAATGTTTATGAGATTTGATGATTAAGTAAGATAACTATTGGAGGAAAGTGATTTTATAATATGACTTAAGAGACAGGATTGTTATATATTATAGACTTATAACTGATTTGATCTTTGACAAATGGGAAGTCAATATTTTACTCTTTATTTTTTATTTTTGTTTTTTTTTTTCTTTTTTTCTTTTTGTTTAACTATTTTTGATTTTGTTTTTTGTCTTTGAATGTTTTATGATTTTGTCTTGTATGTTTTATGAAAACCTGAATAAAAATTATTGAAAAAAAAAAAAAACAATTAGTGGCGTCGTGAACAAGCAGATTCGTCAAAATGAAATAGGCCAAAAAGAATTCCCCCCCCTCCTCAAAACAGAAATCCGTCTTCCGTTGATATCTTTAGAATGCACCTCCAGGACAGCTTTTTGCGATAAAAACAAAGATAAGCTTTTTCGATTTCTTTCCTCCTTAATTTCGTTAGTGAAAGAGAAAAGCCAAACCTCACCTAGAAGTTCTTCACAGCTGATTCATTGACAAATCTCTTTTTTGCTGCACCAATTTAAGCCAAGTGAAAAAAGATAGAAAGAAGGATGCTTATCTGCCTGTTAGAGTCCGTTTTCTTTAAAGAAAAGATAAACGTGTCGCTGTAGCAGCTAGAGCTTGATGAAAGTCCATCCGGCATTGCAGTTTGAACTTTCTCTCATAAATAAATGAAATCCAGTCCTCCCCACAAAAACAGGCTTTGGGGTTGATCTCTACGTTTCTCCCTGCCCGGGAGAAAATCTTTATCAGTCAAAAAGAGCGTTGTGACTGATTTTAGAGCTGAGAAAGCTTCTTCTGAGACAAGAGCTCGGCTCAGAGGCAGCACAGGCAAAGCAACCCTTCCCAGAAGTTCAATTCACCATGGTCAATATGACATTGCAAGCTAGTACAGGCGGGCCCCACTTATACGGCGAGTTCCATTCCAGACCCCCTCCATAGAGCGGAAATCGCCGTAAAGCGGAATCCCATTCACTATAATGGGCCACGTCACGCGAAAATGATGCGAAAATGGTGCAAAACGTCGCAAAAGAGCAAAAAATACCTTTAAAATTGAAAATGAAAGCCACCGCATCAGCGGAACGCCTTAAAGCGGAATGCCGTAAAGCGGGGCCCTACTGTACTGATTTTCGCATTCACAAATCTGCATTAGAAATACCACTGAAAACCCGATATGCTTTCCTAAACCGATAATCAATTGCATCAATGTCCATGCACTCGGACGCAATGCCATGGACTTTACTGCAATAGGTGGTCCATGGGCATTCCTCTGTCATATGCCAAGCCCTGTGTCTTCTTCCCACCCAATGGCACATTCACAAACCTGTGCATGTGTGGGAATTAAAAAAAGATATACATTTCTGTGCTCTTCCAAAAAAGCATTCAAAAAGCAAACAACCATTATGGACCAATCACTGAAAAGGGGTGAACTTAGGGGAGTGGCCAATGCTAAAGTAAAATAAAAAAGCCCACACATATGGATGCTTGATAATTGGGTTTTCACAATAATCTGACCACAAACAGGACATATATGGATCTTGAGGCTACCAACCAAATATGGAAAACACGGATTTTGTGGTTAGGTATGAATGGGTCCTAAATCTACCCATAAAACATTTGTGATTGTATTCTACAAGGGGAAAAATCTTCCAAAACCCAAACACTACTCTGGGAAATTTTGCAATTCTTATTAAAACTCTTTTGGCTTCCCTCAGAATTATTCAAAAGTGTAACCGAATTTCAGACAGATAGGGAAAAAGAATTCTTGTTTTCCAAGCAATTTCAAAAAAGCACACAAAGGCGTGAGAAGGGACCTAACCTTCTACTTGCAGTCTAAAGTGGTACAATCCACCCTTACACCTCAGAACTCTATCAGTTCATTAGGACTTCTTACTTCATGTATGGAGGCCACAAACAATCATCTCAGCACAACTCCTGCAGATTTTACAGATACCACAAAGAAGCACATGGAACCGGGGGTTTGGGGAAAAATTAAGTTCACAGTTAGAGGCAAACCTACGTAATTCACACTTTCTGAAACAATATGAGGACGAAATATAGCCACCCTTTGAAATTCACACTTCTCTGAATTTTACAATACAGTTATCCAGCCAAAAATGCATATACTAGGGTAACGTGTCATAAAAATGCATATAATAGTGAAATAACATTCAAAATGTATGGTATTAGGAAAGATTGCTTGCAAAAATGTGTATATTAGGAGAAATTCACAAAAAAATGCTGATGAATTTTCGTGAGGATTTTTTTAAAAAAATAGCAAACTGATGTGGAAATGTGGGGAAGTGAACAAGACTGGAATAATGAGGAACTGAAACTGACAGATTTGCCTGTCCCTACATGGAAGCCCCACAATATTAACCCTGAAATATCAAGATCATTTTAAATACATTGAATTGGTTGTGGGGCTTCTGGTGGGCTTTCTATTAACCCCTGGACTTCCCTCACTCCACTTTTCTTTTTGCCTTATTCAGTGAACCATGCCTCCCTTGATTTTTTTTCAACCTTACCAGATCCCACACGTTTTGATGGTATGATAATAAAACTTCTGTTGTCAGGCAGTATGCAATTCAAGCCTTGGATTTTGCTTAAGGAGATATTTACACAATATTGAAGCCCTATCTAGATGTTTCCTCTATATGTTTACGAGTGGGAGATGAACTGGAGCTGTGTCTGCTGTCCCTGTTCCCAATACTGCATGATTTCCTGGCCCTACCCTCAGATGTCTGCAAGCTGATGTCTACAAAAGTGTGCTTATGTGTTCACAACTGAATGTATGTAGGCAACTGTCTTCAGACATCATATTTAGCATTTGGACAACTGGGGTGGGGCTGGTGGAATCAGTGGACAGAACTGAAGGTGGCTTCTCTTCCACATGTAGAGCTGTGGTAAAGCATCTGCTTTGCATTCAGAAGGTCCCAGGTTGAATCCCTGACATCTCCAGGTAGGGCTGGGGATGTCCTCTGCAAGGAAACCCTGGAGGAGCCACTTCCAGACCATTTAGTGCACACAGTATTGACCTAGATGAACCAAATGTCTAATGCTGTATAAGGCAACGTCCTATGTAAACACATGGAAACTGCCGTGTGAAAAACATTAAGCTATACTGCTTTATAAATTGCCAAAACTGAGGCGGGATTGATACCCTACCTTATATAAGTGATCTCAGACAGTGAACCTCACAAATATATTTCAAGTTACAGCAAGGTCTCAGCAAAAGGGGAAAGAACTCTGCCTATGTCTTGTAAGTTCTTTAGGAATTCATTCTACACACACACACACACACACACACCCTTTTGGCTGGCAAACCAATACTGAGTACACATTTACTCATTTGTAACACAAAAATGTAGCTTTTCTTAATAAGGATTTGTTCATGCTTGTCCTCAACATTTCAATCTAGATTGACTGTTAATCTTGTTGTCCAGACAGGTGGGTGTGGTTACTTAATATGTATTTGAAAACCCTCCCCTTGATTAGATTTCACCCTTGAAAACCCTCCTGTTGAGATCTTGGTATACCCACTGATCCACCCACAAAATTATTGGGCAGGTGTGGATACACCCACCCCACCCCCACTGCTTGGACCGCCTACATCTGTTTCCAAAGGGACACACTGTGGGGGTAATGCAGACTCCTTCTGCAATGTGCTTTTATTTTTGGAATGAAACCAGTTTGTCAAGAAGTGATTTTCAGGGTCAAAAAAATAGACGATGTGTGGACTATGTGGAAAAAACAAGAACTCAGTCTCCATTGCTTCTAGAATAAATTGTCATGCATATGGACCTTAGGATTAAAGATTGGTAATGTGTCAATAGACAACCAATGAGTAATTAAACAGGAACATCAGTTTTTGCTGCTCAAAGGAGGAGGAGTTGTCTGCTGGTTTGAACCAGACTGCAGTACAGGAACCTGCTCAGCAAGAGACAGCATAAGTTTTTCACCTGTCAGCACTGGCTTGATATTAGTTTCTCATCATGAGTGACAAGGGAGACTAGTGCTGGCTGCTGTTTCACACCAGACATTCTTTAATAGATATGGAACAGCATATAAAGTTTCTGTTGTCAGGTGGTATACAATTTAAGCTGCCTCATTTGCTTCAGGGGATATTTACACAATACTCCAGGCTATTTTGTCACATTCATAGATGTTTTACACAAATTGCATTCCCCTCCTCCTCCCTTTGATGTAAGAAACAGCAGCCTAGGATGTTAGTTCTGAAAGTTTCCTAGGTCTATCGGAAAAAGAAGAAGAAAAGAATTAGTAACAAGATCCTGCTGAAGGCCTCACACACTGTGGCTGTGAGGCTTTTTATTCTTTGAGACTGGAACACATGTAATAACAAAATGACTCTTAATAACAGAAGAGTACATTATTGTGATTATTATTATTTTTTATGAAAGATAATTTTAACTCTTTCAAATCTAGGCAAGCAGAGTCAGCCTTCAATCATTTCAGTGGAATCCAGGAGAAGAAACGGCTTCCTGTCGGTAGTAGTAAATGAGTGCTATCGGCTGATTATATATAATTATTATATAATTATAGTTGTACCATGCAGGGAACAACCCGCTCCTTGGGATAATCATGATGCTGACCCAAAGAGCTCCAGGTATTTATGATAAAACTCTCGGTATTTATCTGTCTGGTAAAAGTGAGGGGTCAAGTGGTCAGAGAGTGCCTCAAGAAATTACTCCCCAAATGATAGCCTTGTGGCGAGTGTTCATGTTAGCTTTCTGTGCCACAATTATAGTGGGAAAGAAGTGGATGAGAGAGCTCTGAAAGTTAGGGAAAATTATTAATATTTCTCTAGGAAAAGAAAAATGGAAAGAGCACTTTATATTGTTTTTTGTTTAAAAAGGTGCATTGTTTCTCTACTTTAGGTAGGAATAAAAATAGTGCAAAGTTTAATCCTTGTGAAATCCACTTAGGTCTAATGCATCCTCCCTGATGGGTTTCCGCCAAGCTCTAAAGACCTGGCTATTCAGGCAGGCCTACAAGAATTTTGGGGTAGATTAGGTTTTTGATATTTTAATTGATGTTTTGATGTTAGATTAATTGATGATTGTGTTTTTAGATTGTATATTGTATTTTATTATTATGTTGTTGTAAGTCGCCTAGAGTGTCCGTTAATTCGGACAGATAGGCGACTAACAAATAAAATTTATTATTATTATTATTTAGCATTGAGCAGGGTTGGATCGGGAAGGCCTGAGGTTCTTACCCTAAGGGGAACGAGGAAAGGGAAAAAAAGCAATGTTGTGAACTGACCCCATCCATCTTCCAGTGGCGGTCCCTCTTTTCTCCAGCAGTCACAACCATGGGGGCTTCTGAAAAAGACTGTGCTGCTGTTGGCTAATGGGTTCTTTGGTTACAACAGTGTTTTATTCTTGGGCTAATGTATATGTTTTTATTGCTGGGTCTATTAATATCGTGTTTTGGAAGCTGAATTGTATCTTGCTAGTATGGGAGTTTTATTTATTTGTAAAACTTATAGCTTAAGTTCTCTCGAGATACTTTTATTTACAAAGGCAACCAATAAATATTTTAAGGTAAATTAATTAATAAAAATAGGAACCATCTTGCCCCAAGGGAGTGGAGAAGGAGCCAGTTACACCTTCTTCTAGTTGCCTTTTTTATTGGAACCTTTTTATTGATGTCTGTTTTTATAATTATCTTAGGTAAACCACTTTGGACGTCTGTCTGAAAAGTGGTAAAAACCATACATAAATAAATGCATAAGAAAATGCATTTTCATTGGGCACTCACTTGAAATCCAGACACAGAATCTGTGTTCTTCAACTCGGTTGGATCCAGACTGAAAGCACCAAGTCTACTCAGAAATCCTAAATCCTAAATTCAGTGAAATCTACTCCCAGACAAATGGCTACTAACCCTGATGGCTACATTGTATCTCAATGGTCGGAGACAGTATGCTTCTGAATACCAGTTGTTACAAACCACAGGAGGTGAGAGTGTTGTGCTCAGATCCTGCTTGTGAGCTTCCCATAGGCATCTGCTTGGCCACTGTGAGAACAAGATGCTGAACAAGATGAGCTATTGGCTTGGTCCTATAGGCTCTTATGTTTTTAAATGGGATTAGGATTGCATTTTTAATCATGCTAAAAGTAGACCCACTGAAATCAATGGATATTAGTCATAGAATCATAGAATTGGAAGTGGCTTATAAAGTCATCGAGTCCAACCCCTGGCACAATGCAGGAATCCAAATTAAAGCATACCTGACAGGTGGCTGTCCAGCTGCCTCTTGAATGCTTCCAGTGTTGGAGAGCTCACCACCTCCCGAGGTAATTGGTTCCATTGTCATACCACTGTAACAGTTAGTAAGTTTTTCCTGATGTTCAGTTGAAATCTGGCTTCCTGTAGCATGAGCCCATTATTCTGTGTCCTGCAGTCTAGGATGATCAAGAAGAGACCTTGGCCCTCCTCTGTGTGGCATCCTTTCAAGTACTTGAACAGTGCTATCATATCTCCCTTCAATGTTCTCTTCTCAAGGCTAAACATGCCCAGTTCTTTCAGTCTCTCCTTAAAGGGATTTGCTTCCATTCCCCTGATCATCCTCACTGCCCTCCTCTGAACCTGTTCCAGTTTGTCTGTATCCTTCTTAGTGTCCAGAACTGGACACAGTGCTCAACATGAGGCCTAACCAGTGCCGAATAGAGGGGAACCAATACTTCATGTGATTTGGAAACTATACTTCTGTTTGTGCAGCCTAAAATAGCATTTGCCATTTTGGCAGCCACATCACACTGTTGGCTTATATTCAGCTTGTGATCAACAACAATCCCAAGATGCTTTTCACATGTAGTATTGCTGAGCCAAGTATCCTCTATCTTATAACTGTGCATTTGGTTTCTTTTTCCTATGTGTTGAACTTTGCACTTATCCCTGTTAAATTTCATTCTGTTGTTTTCAGCCCAGTGTTCCAGCCTATCAAGATCCCTTTGAATTTTGTTTCTGTTATCAATGGGGGAGTATTCACACATTAGTCTGTACCCAGGTACAAACCCTCTGTACATGGGTTTAGCTGCTCTTGAGAAAGAATGTACACATGGTGATTTCTCAAATCATCACATGTACTGGTCCCCTGAAGAAAGAGGTCTTTTGTTCACGCGTTGACTCTCCCTGCATGCTGTCTATGTGGAGCTGATAGTGAGCAATCAGTTTTCCACCCTGGGGAGAGCCTGGGGCTTTGTTCTAGCAGCAACAGCTGCTGTCAAACAGAAATAAGCTCAAGGAAACGTCTATTGCTGGAGCCACAGAGTGGGAAAGAGGAATAAGGTTAAAATGGAGGCAAGGGCAAGAAACAGGGAAAGGAGACCAGCCTGAAGCAGAGCCTATGTGTGCTGGCAATGAGTGATCTTGAAGGAACGAGGCAACAAACAGTGGGGGGAGAGAGGTTTGGGGGACTCACTGCATTTTTTAAAAAGTATACTCAAAAGTAAGTCCCACTGAGTTCAGTGGGGCTTACCCCCAGGTAAGTAGACTTAGGAGTGCTTAAAAACATGAGAGACTGTCAGGGAAGCTAGGTCTAGTAATGGATTTTCTACATTGTTAATTCTAAAAAATTATGTTTGTTTTACAAACTTAAATGAAGTTCAAGCCTCTTGTGGTCTCCAACAAGAGAAAATTGCTGTCCTGAGAGAAGGCAAAAGAAGGCAGGGAAGCAGAAACTTAGTGAGGGGAGATAAGGGGGGGAAACAGCTTCTGAGGGCTCACACTGTAATTCTAAAAATGTCTACTCAGAAGTAAGTCCCACTTCCTTACTCACAAGTAAGTAGAGTTAGGATTGCCTAGAAAAAGAGCACTCCCTGTCAGGGAAGCTTGAGTTAGGCATGTACTGTTTAAATTGTTAGGTTTCTTTAAAGTTTGATTTACATTCACAATGCAATCCTAACCATTCCTACTCTAAAGTAAAACCCATTCTGTTCAATGAGACTTACTCCCAGGTAAGAAGGGTTAGGATTCCAGCCCCATAGAAGAAACAGTTGGGGGGCAGAGAAAAAGAGGGGAGAGAGTTTGTCTGTGTTTCTGCTCACAGTACAATCCTAGCCATATTTACTCAGAAGTAAGTTCCACTGAGTTTAATGAGACTTACTCCTGAAGTGAAACTGATCATAGAATTGCAACCTTTAACATCTAAATTCAATTATTTCCTTTAAATACTATGTGATATATCAATAAATATTAGAATATTGATAATAAGTCTGTTAAATGTTCAAGGTGTCATCATGCGACTCTTGTTGCTTGCTATGGAGTAGCATAGCTACTCTTCAGGATTGTGCCACAAACAGATTCCAAAAAGTCTGCTTTAAACTTGCTCCAACCACTGTGGCATGTAATGAGTAATAGCTGCAGTCAAAACTGCAGCAACAAAAAAACAATTTAATGGCTAGATAACACATTGCTCAGAAATGATAGTAATCAATAAATAAGAGAATGGGTAATAGTTATCCCTTGTGTCTTAACAACATAATCCTAAGCAGGTTTATTCAAAAGTAACTTTCACTGTTCAGTGGTGCTTACTCTCAAGTAAATGTGCATAGGATTGCAGCTTTTATTGTATTTAATACCTTGTTTCCTTTATATTTCAACTTTGCTGCAAGGAGCTCAGTATGACATACACAGTCCTGCACCTCCCCAATATATCCTCAGAATAACCTTATGAGGTAGTTTAGGGTGAGGAGGTGACTAGCCCAAAAGTTACCTAGTGAGTTTCATGGCTGAATGAGGATTTGAACCCAGGTCTCCCAGGTCCTACCCCGACAGTCTTATCACTGCACTGCACTCACTTTTGCAGAACCTGCACACTACAGTACCTCTATGAAGCACAATAAAAATTACCCCACTATACTTTTTTCCTTGCTCTTTTAAAACCTATTGAAATCAATAGTAATGTAAATTCTGTTGTGTGCTTTTCCTCCAAAAGGGCAAGAGTGAGAAATATAGCCAGGACTCTTCCAATAATTGATGGCAGTGACACATGGGGGGAGCAGAATGGTAGTAGCACTGAGATGGCAAGGTTGGGGGTACTTTGGTGGAAGGCAGCACAAGCCTGCAGGTGTGTGCCCATGTGCTACAGGATGGTGGGGCACCAACCCTGAACTTGCAGGCACCTTGCCCCATCCCCATTCAGTCAGTGGTGGTGCTGCCATCACTGGGAGACCACTGCTGTTGTGGAGTCTGGGATCTACCCTGTGTTCTACTAGAATCCCAAGAGTCAGCAGCTACAGCCAGCTTCAGAAGACATACATCTAGTATGAAAGAACATAGTGTCTCTGAGAAGTTGCTGAGCACAGAGTTATCAGAACTGAGATCAGCTCACAGTATTTCCACACATAGATCTATTCCTAGTTTCCACAAGCACTCTTAATTTCAGTTGTCAAGTTTCCGGACAGATGTGTGTCCTTTTGTTGCTATTAAACAACTGGAAGCCAGAATCTCTTGCCAATAGACTACAAATCTCCCAGGAATCTACCAAAAGATTACAGTCTACCTTCTGGCCACCCCTGCACTAAATCATTTGTATGGACACAGGCATACCTTACAGGGTTGTTGTAGCATGGTTTAATGGAGTGCTTACAGAATGAAACTACAGTGGCAGAGGTAAGACTTCAAAACATTGCTAAAGAAGGCACTCTCAAAAAAGGAGTGTCACCTTTCTACTGGGTACCCAGAAACTGAGAAGAAAACAATTGTGGATTTGATCATCTGTGCAGCTCCCACCTTCTACATAAAAATTAGACACACCTGATGGTCAAACATATGATAATGGCTGCCTCCATTAGAAACTGCTACTAGAAGCAGCTGCATCACATGGTTTTATGGTAACAAAAAAACTGTCTTATAGGTTGGGATACTCTAGATTCAAAAGTTTAGACTTCAGCTTTTTGGTTGTTGTTGTTGTTACAAAAACTCAAGATCCACCAAGCAGAGCAAGCCACAAAATATATACACTTAGAATTAAATAATTCTTAGCCCAGGGATTTGTTTTTTAAGAATAACTGGCAATGAAAAATGCAGTATTTTAATAGCTATAATTATGATAGTTACAGAAGTTGGTATTTTCTTTTCAAAAGTTGGTGTTTTAATTTTAAAGCTTAAGAATCTGCAGGAAAAATGAAAAGAGTAAAACTACATTTCCGTTTCTGCCAAAACTCTTTCTATTGAATATAAGACTTGACAGGAAACAGTTTCAGGAAGTGTAACAGACCCAGCATGCCTTGCCTTATTGCCAGTAAAAAGGAATTGCTTCAATGGCACATTTAATAAGTGTCATTGAAGTGGTTTTCTTTTCCAAGCAGCAAATATGTATATATTGGAGATTATACACTTGTTGAATGTTACATGTGAATAACTGTGTACGAGTGTACAGTTCAACTGCTTGTGTGCCCAGTTACACAGGCTGTACACTCGTTGAATGTAATGTGTGAACAGGGCCTGGGTCTTCAGTTCATCATAACTAATGTTGAGTCGCATGAGTAAACATGACCAACAGAGCAATCCACCACCCCCCACCCCATTATGCCAGGCTGAGTTTTGGATTAGGCGGAGGTATCCCTCCACCCAGCTCAGCTGGCTTTCCATGCAGGGCCGGTTCTAAAGGGTGGCCAGGTGGGGCACTGGCCTGAGGGCCCCTGGAGGTACAGGGGCCTCTGAGGGCCCCCTCCGCTCCCCTTCTGTGATCCACGGCAACAGCTGCTGATCGCAGGGCAGGAGCTTCCGCCTGCCCACCATTCCCTCGCCTCACCGACCTGTCTCCTGCCTTTTAGCATTTTAATGAAGATGGCGGCTGAGGTTTCTCTAAGGTGCTGAAGTCCCTGCCACCATCTTGGTTGATGGCAGAGATGCGTGCACGTAGCACACACGCGTGCCATCAACCAAGATGGCAGTGGAGGCTTCATTCCCTTAGGGAAACAGTGTCCGCCATCTTAGTTAATGGAAGTGCTAAAAGACAGGAGACAGGTAGGTGGGGCAAGGGAATGGTGGGCAGGTGGAAGCTCCTGCCCTGCAATCCACAGCTGTTGCCGCAGATCGTGGAAGGGGAGCGGAGGGGCCCCTCAGGGGCCCCTGTAGCTCTAGGGGAAGGGGAAGTGGAGACAGGTAGGTGGGGGCGTGGGGAAAAGGGAAGCCGAGACAGGTAGGTGGGGGCATGGGGCCCCCTACATGCACGCACACACATGTGCACACACAGAGGGCCAGGGCAAGCTGATGCCCAAGGGTCTCGGGATGCCTGGAACTGGCCCTGCTTCCACGGACCCCGCTGACATAGTGACACAAGCAGCACACCATCGGAATAACCTCCCGCTTCTGCTCACCAAATGGGCAGGCAGGAAGCTTGACGGAGGAATTCTCATTGATGGGAGCTAGCAGAATGGCCCCAAACAGTGCAGGGAAGGAGTGGGCTGAGATGAGCTGGATTCCTATCCTTTCTTACTGCCATCACAGAATGGCATTGGGGCTGATCTTGGACCAATTGTCCTGCTCTTCTTCTCAGCGCCATGACTTTTTAAAGTGGTATAATGCTGCTCTAAATATACTGTATAGTGCAGAAGGGGCCTCTCTGAGCTTTCCATACTGGCATGATGCAGCAATTTCAGGATCAGTGGATGCACTGCAGCCAAGCGCCTTAAGCCTCAGCATTGGCACTGCTCACTGAGAGTAAAAGGTTATAAAATGTACAGAACAGCAGCACAGAACTCCTGAACAACACCCATGTGAGTGTCTGGCTGGAGACAAGTGACACTTTTGGAAAGAACTGCCAAGAAAAATATGACTAAAGTGAGTCAGCCATTTGCACGGGCTTGGAACAATAATAATAATAAGAAATGCTGGGCCTCAGCCCAGGCTGTTAGCATTGCCATGCTCTGCTCCCCTCCAAGCTAAAAAATGTCAGGAAATATACAATGCTATGCAGTTAAAAAAAGGGGGGTGATGAAAAGACCACACGGCACTAAATCTTGTTGAGGAACTGTAAGTTTTGAGTGTGGTTTTGTCCCCAGTTGCTGAACCCTGGATTTATTAGTTCATTTGTAAGGATACCAGTACAGTCTTGGCCATATCATACATGCCATATTACTCACACTATTTAAAATCACTAAGTACCTCCTCTGTAGGATCTTTAGATTCAGTGAAGACCAGGAAAAAACAAAACCTTGTCTTCATGTGAGGTGTGCAGAACACAGCAGAACAACATAAAGGGTTCCCTTCAAGAAACCCAAAAGATCTTAGCAAAATGACTTATTTTGTGGTCAGTCTTTCTACATCTTTCTAGCAGGGTAGAATTCCGTGTTTTTACTCCAAAGAAGAAAAAAGCATTGTGTGTACCTTTTGAGCAGAATATGAATGTCCTTATGAATATGAATGTGTTGTAGGATTGTCCACCAATCTTTATGAGAGAAAGCATGGATTGTACAAATTGTGGTGGTGGTGGTGATGATGATGATCAACTGTTTTGATGATCTAGCAGTAAAAGTATAAAATGATACCTTCCAAAGTCATTAGAAATGCAATAGCTCAATGGGCTTAAAAGCTTTCATCTTTAGTCAATACTGTATCCAAGATGGGGCAGACACTAGTTTTCTATGAGAAGCAGGATTGCCAGGAAAATGAGGCACTTGTGACATTGGCAGAAATGCTCATTTTAAAAAAGTGAGTAGTTTTACTCAGCTAGATTATATTGGAAGCTACAGACCAGAATTTACAAGATCTGAACAGGGTGGTGTATAACAGATGCTACTGGAGGTCGCTGATTCACAGGGTCGCCATAAGTTGTAATTGACTTGAAGGCATATAACATTTATTATGATTATGATTATTTCTTAGAAGATACAATTGCATTTTAAAACCCGAGATTTAAAATGTTTCAGCCTTTTCCTTCATTATCGAATATAACAGCTTGACACCCCAGATGCAAGTAATCTTATGCATGCTAGCTCAAAAATTATTTCCACTCTGTTCGTTGGGCCTTACTCCCAGGAAAGCAGAGCTATTCAACTCAGGGGAATCAGGCGGAAGGGGTGCCAGCTGAAGAGAAGCCATTGGTAAGGTCCGCAGCATCCAATTGCCATTTGGGAGTCGCCAGCCTGGCTAAATGCTGGCTCAGCCAGGAGCTGTGTGCAGGGACCAGAAGTAAAAGTTGGGTTTCACAAATACCCCTGCCGGGGAGCAAGAACTCTCCATTAACTTCAATTGCAATTATTTTCTTAGACTGACGTTTTTCTTGGCGTAACTTTTGTCCTTATTGGGACCTGCAGGAGTGCTCCAAACATGAGTTGGATGTGGCCTAAGTCTCCCCCCCATGGCCCCTTCTCCAACATGCCCCCAGAATGCCCCTTTCTTGGGCCTTATGCCAACTTCCTCCGGCTCCCCTTCACCAGGGTGGGCTTCCCCAGTGGACTCCCAGCTGAGCTGGCTGGGTTCTGGCCCCACCGCAGCTGAGCCAAGATGAGGGGCAGAGCCAGGACTCAATCAGCTCAGCCAGGGGTCCGCCATATCCAACTCCCCTGAGCCTGGCATAAATAGCAGTGGGATTGTGCCCTTAGTCTTTTTCTTTCTTTCTTTCTTTCTTTCTTTCTTTCTTTCTTTCTTTCTTTCTTTCTTTCTTTCTTTCTTTCTTTCTTTCTTTCTTTCTTTCTTTCTTTCTTTCTTTCTTTCTTTCTTTCTGCATTTATACATTCTTCCAAAGTCCTGTCCTAATGGACAGTTTCAATTAAACTTTTTTACTCCCAGTTTCCTTTGGCTTTACTGACTGATTGCTTCTTATCTGCCTTGAAACTCCTGTGTCTTTTGTTTCTCTTGGGTCTGCAACTCTTCCTCTAGAAAGTCACTTGCATGGTCTTGGTTGGCATGTTTTACACTGTGTTCTCATGAGCAGCATTCAAAATGGCAACTGAGATGAATTAGATCTGGAAAGTGGAAGAGAAGGCATTGTGCTTCACCAAGAGAGGCTCAATGGTCTGCATGGCCTTGTGTTGTCTACTGAACATCATGGTATCCTGGCAAAACATTAAAGAGCTGTTCATTAGGGAAAGAGACAACTGTGGAAAAGAAAAGGAAAACCATCCTCTTGTGCAGCTCGCATTCATTTCAATGGGACTTGTTCAGGAAAGCATCTAGATGGGTTTGTGTCCTTATAGTAAGGATGCGTTTAGGGCCCTGATCCAACTATGAAATGCATTACTATGTATTCAAGATATAGCTGCTGAAACATGTTATTTGACACAATGTTAGACCTGGATGCCTTTTGCAGGTGGAACTTCAAACAGAATCACAGCGGCAGGCAGATGACTCTATTTACCCAATCGGCCAGTGTGAATAAGCCCCCTAAGTGATATTTCTCAGAAATTAAGAACCAACTACAAGAAATAGTCAATATTGTGCCATTTTTGAATTACAGCATTTGTCCCCCAAATCCCACACAGATGGATAAAAGCTTTTCTGTGAGCTCAAAGGGGAGGGGAGAACACTCCCATATTGCAATAAAATATTGAAGTGCTCTATTGAGGTGGAGATCTCATTAATTATTTGATTTGCTGAAAAAGACGACAGAGGGAAAAGAGGGCCCTAGCTAATGCCATGATGCACCATCTTGAGACTTAAGATCTTTTTAATGTATTCACTAGCGAGGGAGCTGAAAGGAGAAAGAGAGAGCTGAATGGATCCATTAATTTTATTGAAGCAAGCCCTGACAACAGATGAAACATCTCGGGCCTTGCTTCTCTTCAACCCACATCAGCTCTATAGTAAGCAAGCAATAATCTACACACACAAATACACAACACACACACCTGGAGATACACATAGACTCTAGACTTCAAGGCCAGAAAATACTACATGCCTTCTTGTCTTCACAGATATTCACATAAGTATTCTGCATCTCTACTGTATATTTGCTCTGTTGTAAACACAACAATCCTGGGGATTGCTGGAAGTAATTTGGTCCTCCTAGGGGAAAAGTTACATTCGGCCATTTTTTGCAGGGTTCTGAGAAAAGCACTTCAGCTTTCTGTGTTTTGAAAGAAGGAAGGAGAAACTGGGAAATGGACTTCACCTGGGCTGCTTTCAGACACGGGGCTTATTGTGTTAGTTTAATGGATTAAAATGGTATCGCTTCTGTCCCAATTTCTAAAATTCCTTTCACACTACAGTACCTCTTAAGTTAAGGAACAGTAGCTCTTTCAGCTGATATACAGGCATTTTGCACAACTGTCTTTCACACAGCTGCAATACACAACATCTTGTTTTAGTCTCTCATCTTTATACACATGTGCACTGTAGTTCCCCACTGTGTAGCAGATCTAAGATCTCGTCCCATCACCATGCAACTCCTCTCCTTTTAGTATCTCACATGCATATATATAGTTGTATAGACAGAGGAGCATGTGGGAAATGCTGCTGCTACCTGTGCCTACACCAGCATACTGGTGCATCTAAAGGGTGGGAACACACTGCATTGTGGGATGCCTGTCATGTGAGCAGCTGCAGCTAGCAAAAAACTGCTGTGATTTTCCAGGTTCCCAAGCTTGCAAAAGGATTATTTCTGATATTATTTATTATGGAAATTAGCATTAAACTTGCACTATGTTCCACTAGAATTCCAGAACTAGCTTGTGAAAGATCAAATATAATGCACAAATTACCAGGTAAGAAATCATCAGAATAATGGAATAAAGTACAATGTGAAAGCAGTCCAGGTCTTTGAAGCAGGTTATATGCTTCTGTCTTTCATTTGTTTCCTCCTCTGTAAAAAGTCTTGTTACTTTTTAAAAAAATGCTCAACACCTGTGTTGCTTGGAGAACCAGTTCTATGGTTGGGTCATTTCCCTTAAAATAATCAACAGAGTTTTATATGATAGTAATGCATGATAATAGGAAGTAGGGAAATATTAAAAAACCAGACTAAAGCTAAAGAAGAATCACAAAGCAATCATAATGCCAAAATACAATTTAGATAAAGTCCAAGAAGAATACAAAGATCAAATAAGGAACAGATTTGAGGCTTTAAACTTAGTTGACAGAGAACCAGAAGAACTATGGAGTGAAGTCAGAGACATTATCAGGGAAGAATGCAAAAAGACAATACCTCTAGTTAAAAAGAGAGAAAGACTTCAGTGGATGACTGAAGAAACTCTTAAAATGGTCAAAGAGAGAAGGAAAGTAAAAGCAAAAGGAGATAGAAACATGGTTAGAATCCTAAGTGCAACTATGCAGCGACTAGTACGTAGGGACAAAGAGAACTATTACAATAGTTATTGTATAGAAATAGAAAAGGAAAACAAAAAAACCCCAAGAGCCCTATTCCAAAAGGTTAGAGAAATGAAAGGGAAATTTAAACCAAGAGTAGGGATGTTGAATAATCAACAGGGGATCACACTGACTGACTGAGATAAAATAAAAGGAAGATGGAAGCAATACACTGAAGAACTATATAAAAGAGATGCAAGGATGGCAGATTATTTATTTATTTTATTTATTGTACTTTTAGACCGCCCTTTAGCGACAAGCTCACAGGGCGGTGTACAACAGAATAAAACCACATTAAGAAACAGGTGAATGAGGGTACAATACAACTATAAAAACATTTTAAAAGCAAGGTGAAGACAAAGATTAAAATAAGATTACAATTAAAATTAAGATTAAGATTAAAATGCCTGGGCAAAGAGGTAGGTTTTTACCTGGCGCCGAAAAGATAACAAAGAAGGCGCCAGGCGTATCTCATCAGGAAGGGAGTTCCATAATTCGGGGGCCACCACTGAGAAGGCCGTAGATCTAGTTATTGCTCTCCAGGCCTCCCTATGAGTTGGAACCCGGAGAAGGGCCTTCGACGTTGAGCGTAGCGAACGGGTAGGTACATAGCGGGAGAGGCGTTCCACCAGGTATTGCGGTCCGATGCCGTTAAGGGCTTTATAGGTAAGAACCAACACTTTGAATCTGGCCCGGAAACATATTGGTAGCCAGTGCAGTTGGGCCAGGACAGGTGTTATATGGTCAGATTTTTTAGTCCAAGTAAGAACTCTGGCCGCAGCATTCTGCACCAGCTGAAGTTTCCAAACCGTCTTCAAAGGTAACCCAACGTAGAGTGCATTACAGTAGTCCAATCTAGAGGTTACCAGAGCATGGATAACTGTGGCGAGGTTCTCCCTGTCCAGATAGGGTCGCAGTTGGGCTACCAGCCGAAGCTGGTAGAACGCATTCCGTGCCACCGAGGCTACCTGAGCCTCCAGTGACAGGAGCGGATCTAATAAGACCCCCAAACTATGGACCTGCTCCTTTAGGGGGAGTGTAACCCCATCTAGGGTAGGTCGGAGATCAACCATCTGGGCAGAGAGCCCCCCCACCAACAGCATCTCAGTCTTGTCAGGATTGAGTCTCAGTTTATTAGCTCTCATCCAGTCCATTATCGCGGCCAGGCAGCAGTTTAGTACATTAACAGCTTCACCTGAAGAAGATGAAAAGGAGAAGTAGAGTTGCGTATCATCAGCATATTGCTGGAAACGCACTCCAAATCTCCTAATGACCTCACCCAGCGGCTTCATATAGATATTAAAGAGCATGGGGGACAGAACTGAACTGTGCGGGACCCCATATTGGAGTACCCAGGGACTCGAGTAATGTTCCCCAAGCACCACCTTCTGGAGACGATTCTTGAGGTAGGAGCACAGCCACTGCCAAGCAGTGCCTCCAACTCCTAAGTCCGCAAGTCGCCCCAGAAGGATACCATGGTCGATGGTATCAAAAGCCGCTGAGAGATCAAGGAGAACCAACAGAGTTACACTCCCTCTGTCTTTCTCCCGACAGAGGTCATCATACAGGGCGACCAAGGCTGTTTCTGTACCAAACCCCGGCCGAAAGCCGGATTGAAATGGATCCAGATAATCAGTTTCATCCAAGAGAGCCTGGAGCTGGCGAGCGACCACACGCTCTAGGACCTTGCCCAGGAATGGAACATTTGCTACCGGTCTATAGTTGTCAAGGTTATCAGGGTCCAAGGAGGGTTTTTTTAGGAGCGGTCTCACCACCGCCTGCTTCAGGCAGGGTGGTACCACTCTGTCTCATAAAGAGGCATTAATCACCTCCTTGGCCCAGCCGGCTGTTCCATTCCTGCTAGCTTTTATTAGCCACGAGGGTCAAGGATCCAGAGCAGAAGTGGTCGCCCGCACCAGTCCAAGCACCTTGTCCACATCCTTGAGCTGTACCAACTGAAATTCATCCAATAAAACAGGACAGGACTGTGCTCCGGACACCTCATTAGGTTCAACTGCTACAAAGTTGGAGTCAAGGTCCCGACGGATGTTCGTGATCTTATCTTGGAAGTGTCTCGCAAACTCATTACAGCGGGCTGTTGATGGCATTATTGCGTTCTGAGGACCAGAGTGTAAAAGTCCCCGAACAACTTTATAAAGTTCCGCTGGGCGGTTAGAAGATGACTGAATGGAGGCAGCAAAGTACTGCTTCTTTGCTGCTCTCACCGCCTTCACATAGAGCTTGTTAGAGACCTTCACAAGTGCATGGTTACAGCCGTCGGGAGTTCGTCTCCATTTGCACTCAAGCCGTCTCCTTTCTTGCTTCATCACTCTTAGCTCCGGGGTATACCAAGGAGCCAATTGAGCTCTGCAAAGGAGAGGGCGCACCGGGGCGATCACGTCAGCTGCCCGGGTCATTTCCGTATTCCACAGAGTGACCAGGGTTTCGACAGGAGCGTCAGTTTTATCAGCCGGAAAACTCCCTAGAGCCTTCTGAAAACCCTCAGGATTCATTAGTCTCCGGGGACGGACCATCTTAATTGGTCCTCCACCCTTGCAGAGGGGAGAACACATTGTGAGTCTAAACCTCAATAGGCGGTGATCTGTCCATGACAAAGGAATAGATGTAAAATCCCTCACTCCCAGATCACCATCCCCTAATCCAGTGGCAAAAATTAAGTCTAGAGTGTGCCCCGAGATATGCGTAGGGCCAGTAACAAATTGAGACAGCCCCATGGCTGTCATGGAGGTCATGAAGTCCTGAGCCGCTCCAGACAATGCGGTCTCGGCATGAATGTTGAGATCCCCCAATACCAAGAGCTTGGGGGATCGCAACAATAAATCCGCGACCACCTCTGTCAGCTCAGTTAGGGAGGCTGTTGGGCAGCAGGGTGGACGGTACACCAACAGTATTCCCAGTCTGTCTCGCTGACCCAACGCAATGTGGAGACACTCCAGACCATTAGCCACATGGATAGGGTGCCTAACAAGAGGGATGGAACTTCTATAGACCACAGCGATTCCCCCTCCCCGACCCTCGGATCTACCCAGATGCTGAACCGAGTACCCAGGTGGGCACAGCTGGGAGAGATTGATGCCTCCCAGATCACTCACCCAGGTCTTGGTAATAAACGCCAGATCGGTCATCTCATCCACAATTAAATCATGGATGAGGGAGGTTTTATTATTTACCGATCTGGCATTAAGAAGCAGCATCCGGAGATCCGAGAGTTGGCTGATAGAACTACCAGCAATCCTGTGGATGTGGGGAGGACCGGAACACGGCACAGCCACCAATTGTCTGGGCCGAGTTCCCCTAAACTGGCATGTCCTCCTCACAACGCCATACCTCCCATTACCCGTCACTACACTAACAGGGGCCCCCTCTGGTCCTCCCTCCCAATGCACTATCCTCCCGCCCAGGCACATAATAAAATAAAAATAAGTAACAAAACTCACAATCTGTACACAATCACACCCTCACTCATACAGACCACTCATACACTCATACATCCAGGGAGTAGCAGCAACAGCAACGCCTCAACAGTTAGCAGACAGCCGTAGCCGTAGCGGCAGGGGCCCAAAAGCGATAGAGTGGCAGTGTTCCTCAGCTAAGCAAGCAACAGCAGGCACTGGGTCTCCCAGGCCACCTCAGCCAGCCGGCTTATGTATCCCTCCAAAGAGGGACAGGTGGTGAAAATCAGTCCTAGCTGGCTGGGTACCTGGGACCTGGTCCTGCCAGGCAGAAGTCCCACAGGGAAGGGTGGTGGAGGTGGTGGTCCCACAGCAGCAGCAGCAGCCGCCTCTCCTTCCCTTGGGGCGATGGTCTCTTCTTCCTGCAGGCATGGAGAAACTGTCTGATGAAGAAGCAGAAATTTCAGAATGTGAGGTGAAAGCTGCTCTTAAAATACTTGGAAGAAACAAATCACCAGGAACAGAAGGCATACCAATAGAGTTGCTACAAGTTACTGAAACTGAATCTGTCCAAATTTTGACAAAAATTTGTCAACAAATATGGAAAACTAAACAATGGCCCACAGACTGGAAGCGTTCAATATATATGCCAATTTCAAAGGAAGGGGATCCCAGGGAATGCAGTAATTATCAAACTATAGCTGGATTGAGAAAGGGAAGAGGTACCAGAGATCATATCGCAGACATACATTGGATAATGGAATGAGCCAAGGAATTCCAGAAGGAAATCACCTTGTGCTTTATAGACTACAGGAAAGCATTTGATTGTGTAGATCATGAAAAACTATGGAATGCTTTAAAAGAAATGAGGGTGCCACAGCATCTGATTGTCCTGATGCACAACCTATACTCTGCACAAGAGGCTACTGTAGGGACAGAATATGGAGAAACTGATTGGTTCCCCATCGGAAAGGATTCAAGACAGGGGTGTATTTTATCACCTTATTTGTTCAATCTATATGCAGAACATATCATACGGAAAGCAGGATTGCACCAAGATGAAGGTGGTGTGAAAATTAGAGGGAGAATATATCAATAATTTAAGATATGCAGATGATAACATACTACTAGCAGAAACTAGTAATGATTTGAAATGAATGCTGATGAAACTTAAAGAGGAAAGCACAAAAGCAGGACTACAGCTGAACATGAGGAAGACTAAAGTAATGGCAATGGAAGATTTATGTAACTTTAAAGTTGACAATGAGGACATTGAATTTATGAAGGATTATCCTTGGCACAGTCATTAACCAAAATGGAGACAATAGTCTAAAAATTAGAAGAAGGATAGGACTAGGGAGAGCAGCTATGAGAGAACTAGAAAAGGGTCTCAAATGCAAAGATGTATCACCGAACACCAAAGTCAGGATCATTCAGACCATGGTATTCCCGATCTCTATGTATGGATGTGAACGTTGGACAGCGAAAAAAGCAGATAAGAGAAAATCAACTCATTTGAAATGAGATGTTGGAGGAGAGCTTTGTACAAACTATGGGCTGTGAAAAAGGCAAATAATTGAGTGTTAGAACAAATTAAACCAGAACTATCACTAGAAGCTAAAATGATAAAACTGATGTGATCATACTTTGGACACATAACGAGAAGACATGATTCACTAGAAAAGGCAATAAAGCTGGGAAAAACAGAAGGGAGTAGAAAAAGAGGAAGGCCAAACAAGAGATGGATTGATTCCATAAAGGAAGCCACAGACCTGAACTTACAAGATCGGAACAGGGTGTTTTATAACAGATGCTCTTGGAGGTCACTGATTCATAGGGTCACCATAAGTTGTAATTGACATGAAGGCACATTACAACAACAAGGAAGTAGAGAAATAAAGTTGAGAGTAATTAAATGTATTTCCTATTATTTCATGAGTAAGTGTGGCATAGCGGTTGTAGTGTTGGACTACAACCTGGGAGACTAGGTTTTGAATTCCCACATAGCTATGAAGCTCACTAGGTGATATTGGGCCAGTCACTGCCTCTCAGCCTCAGAGGAAGGCAATGGTAAACCCCCTCTGAATACCACTTACCATGAAAGCCCTATTAATAGGGTCACCATAAGTTGGAATTGACTTGAAGGCAGTCTTTTTCCATTTTTCATGAATCTTGAAAAATCATCCACCAGTACCATGAAGAATTTCGCACCTCCACGTCAACAGGGTTATGGGCCCAGATCCACAGCGCGTTACACAAGAGTAAGTTGCTGGTCTGAACGGCAGACGGAGTTCCAGAGGGCAGCTTGATAGATTGTACCAGACAGAGGTGAGCAACATGGCTGTAAACCTGTCTGGGGGAGGCATGCCAATGGAAAGATTGACGGAAAAGAATTATAGCAGCTGGAAGCCGAGGATGCGGGCTTTGCTGATAAAAGAGGATTTATGGGACATTATAGATGGACCCCCTCCGACGGTACTGACCGCGGCCTGGAAGCGTAGAGATCAGAAGGCGCAAGCTTTTATACTTCTGGCTCTATCAGACTCTCAACTTCTACACGTGAGAGATGTTACAAATGCCAAACAGATGTGGGACGTGTTGGAAGGCATTCATGTGCAACAGACTGCGGGATCTAGATTGTGTTTGGCACGGAAGCTTTACCAGATGCGCTTCACGGATGAGTGCGAAATGAGTGAGCATCTCACGGAATTCAGACGTTTGTTTGCTGAGCTGACGGACCGAGGCGTCGAGCACTCTAAACTTCAGAAAACCTATCTGATCCTGGCTTCGCTCGATGGGACTTGGAATAATATGGTCATGGCTTTCGAAGCCATGCCTGACGGAGGTCTGAACGTTGCGTTTATTGAGGAAAAGCTGACCCAGGAATGGCAGCGGAGACAAGAGGCGAAAAGTGCTGAGGAAAAG
Source organism: Rhineura floridana (assembly GCF_030035675.1). Classification (NCBI taxonomy): domain Eukaryota; kingdom Metazoa; phylum Chordata; class Lepidosauria; order Squamata; family Rhineuridae; genus Rhineura; species Rhineura floridana. The sequence goes on along the minus strand of NC_084480.1, from coordinate 33,635,803 downwards.
CAAAGAGCCAAGCTGAAAGAAGAAAGCAGCAGCAGACAAGAAAACAAGCAAGAACAGCAATGGCTGAAGGCTTGTTATGCCTGTGGGGCTCGTGGGCATCTCCAGAAAGACTGTGCAGTCAAGCGAAACTCCAGGGACAGAGTTGACCATTGAACCGCACTGTCACTGAGTTTGTTTTCCATCAAGTCTGAAAAACTGTAACTAGGGGGAGTTATGTCTTTGCCCAGTCTGGGAACGGAGAGCCAAGGCCGTTGCTATGGTAACCATCGCGATAGACTGGGAACAGTTCTAGCAGCTATCTGTGTTGAGCTGAGTCTTCTGTGTATTGCCTCTGAACTGAGAGGTTGTCTTCTGTGTTTACCTTTGGAGAGAGATGTACCAGAAGGGGGGTGACTGAAGAAACTCTACATGTTTTTACTCTTAAGCCTTTGGCCGTAATGTCTTAATAAAGACTCTTAACATGATCTAATGCTCTGAAGTAGTTTCTTGCTCAACTTAACTCCAACGTAATGTATGCTGTTTCACGCAAGAACCGCCACCGTCAACAGATGTCACAATTAGAAATCTTAATATATTGACAAAATTTGCTTATTTATTTATTTATTAAATTTATATCCTGCCCTTCCTTCCAGTAGGAGCCTAGGTTGGAATGGGGCTATGAGGGGGAGGTTGTTTTTCCCCAATTCTTTATAACCAATTTTCAGCAATGAGTGTGGGCTGCAGGGGGAAGAGGGCACCTGCAAAATTCACCTCCCCTTACTTCATGGGGGAATCCACTAGATAAGAAACCTTTCCATGAGCACAAGGCTATCAACAGGATTCCACCCTATGTGAGCACATGGCTCCAGCCAGCTCCATGGATGATGGGAATTGTTGTCTAGCAACATCTCACCTCTGCTTTAGATGAATACAATACTCTGAAATGTTTGATAATGTTTAAGGTAGTTGCTTATATATTGCCTCTGAACACCTGGTAGCATAATCTATTGAGTAGGATGAGTTTATAAAAGGTTGCTTGCTACATAAACCGACTGTGAATTATCTTAAAAGTATCCCTGTGATGATTTTGTATGGACAGCATTTTGAAGAACTCCTAAAATCCTTTGTTTATTATATACACAAAGCTTGTTTCAACAGCTCCTGAGTAGCTACGCCCTCTGTTTTGCAAGATGCTCATGCAATAACTAGTTGTTGGAAGCCAAGCTGAAATGAAGCAAGCAAAGTCAGTCTAGTAAGAAATGAGTTTGCAAAGAGGAGGATCCATATCAAGGTCCTGCACAGATTGGCTCCTGTTTTTTCTTTTCTTTCGTGATGCCGCAGTGCCTAACTCACAAGGTCAACCGCCTTGCATAGTGCAGTCTTTTTGGGGAGAAATTCAATCTTTGCTTTTGCTCAGAGCCTTGTCAATAGGAACAGTTGGGATGAAGGGTGCCTTTTCTGTTCACCATCTTTCAGTACCTCAGAACATTAACCTTTTATGTCCCAAGGCCAATCTCTTGAATGCAAGCAATGGATGAATGAGAGCAGTTTTCTTCCCTTCAGTTCAACAAACATGTGTTCATCTTGCCCATCTCTCCTTGCATAATTACAGAAGTCATACACATGCCAATATCTGGAGTTTTTGTCAGCACTTCTATTATAAATTCTACTTTTCAGGAGTTTATAATTGGCTTATGCATTTAGCTGGAACGGAAGGGAGATAAAAATCATGCTTCTTGTTGTAACATTGAATCCTAAATATGAATAGTGATTTGTTTCAGGTTAGACCAAGTATTTGGCAAGAAACAGAAGACAAAAGAAAGCATAAATGAAGCAAAGGAGAGCCAAGTATGGTTGAACATTGTCATGTTAAAGAGCTAAGTAAAAAATGTGTTGTAAGCTTGCAAAAAATGTCCGAACGGGATTTTAGCTACAAAACATTCAGTGAATGGAGCTGAGATTTATTTCTTTATTTATTACATTTATACCCCACCTTTGCTTTCACCATGGAACCCAAGGCAGCATACATATGGTTCGTCTCCCATCCAGGCACTGACCAGACTCAGACCTGCTTACTTTCAGCAAGGTTGTGGCCTCATGTGCCTTTAGACCATAGCCTGGGACAAATAGATGATTTGTCCTGCAGCTCAGTTCAGAGGGTGTAGGCAGGCCTAGACAATATGTGACCTACACCACACAAAGTGCTGTCACATGTTGTGGCCTGCTAGGTGCTTGACAACTTATCTGATATTCTAGTCTAAGACTGCAAGCAAAACCAAGAAATTTAAGGAGATATGTGGTGGGCTACCTTATGTAGCTAGTGGGCTGTAATCATCCTGGAGAAGGATGGATTACAAATCATTTAGGCTTGGTTTAGTTCTGGCAAGTTCCATCCTCAGAGGTAGCAGCCATCAGACGTCAGACTCCCCCCAGTTAGAGATGCCTGAGAATTTGATATGAATTGACCTGATCCATGCTTCCTGGACTAATGTGCAGATCTGAAGTTAGTTATCACCAGACTTTATATTATTCCAACTCAGTTTTTGGCTCAAAAATCATGTCAGAATACATTTAAAATGCACATTTTGAGAGAAAATATATTTAGAAATATGCTTTAAAATACATATGTAAATGAGAATTTTTATGCATTTTTTTTAAAAAATGCAGAAATGAGATGGAACAAATGTATGGATGCAAAAATAAAATGCACAAAATAGTCTGATTTCCTCGTCCCTACCCTCAGTTTCACAGGTGTTTGCCATACACCATTATGGGATGTGATTGGAAAGTGGGGCTGTTAAATAGCTTTTAAGGAACTAGTTGTATGATTTTGTATGAACCATGAATTACACGTGCAACAGTCTTTTTGTAGATTTTTCAAAATAAATATAAGTTTGAGACAATAATCCTTTAGCCTTTGTTACGTATTGCAACCCAGTTTTCAAATTCAGAGAGTTGTCTCCTTACAACTTATTGCATGATAATACGTAATAAATGTCTATAGTTCAAACAGAGGTCTTCGTAGCTATAGCATGTTCAAGTCCATTCCAAACCTATAGTGTTCTGTTTATGATGATGGAAAAACTCCTAGAAGAAATATGGCAGCTACTTTTATTCCATATTCAGGAAACCATTTAAAAGCTACCTTTACCTACATCATTATCTAATAATATTTTATTACATTTAATCAAACAAAACTTTCTTTATTCCTTGATGGCTGAAAAATTGATGAGTACACTGTGGATTTCTTAAGACTGCAAATAAAATCAGCCAATAATTTTTTGCCTGTTCAATACAGTCTGAAGATGAATAAATGGATTGCCTTCAAGTCGTTTCCGACTTATGGCGACCCTATGAATAGGGTTTTCATGGTAAGCGGTATTCAAAGGGGGTTTACCATTGCTTCCCTCTGAGGCTGAGAGACAGTGACTGGCCCAAGGTCACCCAGTGAGCTTCATGGCTATGTGGGGATTCGAACCCTGGTCTCCCAGCTCATAGTCCAATACTCTAACACCACACTGGCTCTCAAAATAGTGCTACTTTTTCTAAAAGACTAACATTTAGGAAGAATGGCTATTAATAGGCCACTCTGCCTAGCCATGCAAGTTTTAAACTGGGCCATCCTGTGAACTCCTTGACATCATGTAATGTTCTGCCCAGAGGTGATATAATTGAATTTTAATAATTCTGCCTACTTCCCTGCTAGATAAAACAGCTGAATATTGTACAGGTTACTTTGACCATCATACTTGTTTTTCACGACAGAATGAAAATGAAGGATTTGATAAAGAATGAAGAGTCATGCAACGAAGACTTCAAACATTTCTGCCAAAGTTTTATATAAGTAACATACTTAAGGATCAACTGGTCAAAATAGCTAATGCACATGTATTTGCTCAAGCTCCTATTAGTTTTCCTGCTGCTATGTTCTCTTGTATAGAACTAGTAGTAAAGAAAATGCGGTTTATTTATGTAAAAATGCATATGTATCATCTACAACTTTTATTTCTTTAGTGTCCAGGAAATGTAGATTATGAGTGTGCCCTGCACACAACAGTAAATTGGTCACACACAAACTTGCAAGTGCATGCACCCCACACAAATACGCACACATATATCCTAATTGCATAAGTATAGTTGCTGCCAATCCTCTGAAAGGTTATAATGGTTTCAAATATGCCTTTCGAGAACAATTGGTTGAATTCACTATTTATGGTATAAAGATCGGCGTTCTTATTGCTGTGGCCCATTAGCATTAAGCCAGTTGATGACACATCAATCATATTTGTCAAATTATTCATGGCCTACTTTTGTGCTGTGCTTTCCTCTCTTATGCCTTCCCATGCCGGTATGGGAATAGGTTGCTATGGAGCCAGACTTTTAAAAAGAAGTCTGCTTATAAGTATGGTACCAGTCCTGGACACAATGTCTTGCTTAATTGCATGACTACATTAAATATATATGTTCTTTTGAAATACTAATGCAAGCTACAGACAGTTGCGGGAAAAAAGAGCTCAAGGCAATGATTTTATTGTTTTGTTCATAGCAATGATTTTATTGTTTTGTTGTTATCAATCTATTTACATTGAGAAAACCCACTCACCCCAATGCGTAGGGGTTAAGGGACGCTGGAAAAAAGTACGTTTTATTCTGAGATGGGAGAGGAGAGAAGGATCAAAAGTAAAGTACAGTCACATATGAAAGTATCCAAAGTAGATCTACACATGCTAAAAAGAAATCATCACTTTTCTTTCACAGATTAATTAATTAACTAAATGGCATCCTGCAGGAGAGAAACTGGTGTTGTGACCATCCAGGACAAACTTGCCTACCTGCTCTTCCCCAACCAACCCCTGCATTAGAAACCATATAAGAAAGCAGTTGGCAAGAGGGGAGTTATTCCTGATGTCTTCCTCGATTTGGGGGTTGTACTGTATTTCTTTGCTTTTCGATATGGGGAGCTGTGTTTCTGTTTTATGGGATTTTTTAAAAAATGTTTTAAATCAGTTGTTGAGATATTCCTGTTTTAAATTTGTTGTAAGTTGCATTGTCCTGGGGGCCTTTTTGGCCCAAAGGTGGCCTAGAAATAAACTATAGCATAACGCAACACAACACAGGATTAGACAATCTGGTGCCCTCCAGGTGTGCCTCCAACTCCCATCAGCCCCAGCCAGCATAGCCAATGGCCAGAAATGATGGTTGTTGTAGTCCAAAAACATCTGGTGGGCACCACATTGGCCAGCCCTGGCATAACATAACAAGAACATGTTCTGCCTCAGATAACACAGCCCCAGTCCATCTGTAGCCTTGCATCCCTTTGCTCACTCTCCTAGTTTGGCATAACACGCTTCTTGCCCTGTCATTGGCACGAGCTTTTCTGGGTGGGTTGTTAGGATTCAGAAGCCTTGCTGTATATTCTGTGCTGACTGGGCATTGGCCCTATTGACCTGAGTGTGCCTTCAAGAGGAATAATGATCCCACTCCAGTTTTCATCTTGTTCTTACTGTGACACAGTATACTGGAAGGAGGGCATCTCCTAGGTTCTAAGCAAATGATGACAGAGCAACCACCATCTACTACTCTGTCTTGGTGCCCAAGGTAAGTTTTTCCCCCTTGAGGACCCAGACAGGGTGGTGTATGTCTGTGTGTGAGAGGGAGAGAGGAGGAAGAGGAAGAATCATCATCATCAACATTTGTGATCTGTTTAATGTGTTGTCTTGCCTGTCATCATTCTGCTTGCAGAATTCAGGCAGAGGAGCATGCCCACTCAAGCATCCCAACTCACTTTCTTGCAACCCTTACTAATAATGAAGAAAGATGGTAGCTGCAAAGGGCAGATAATAGCTTGCAGCAGCCAGATACAATGCCACAGTTGCCTTGTGCCAAGTTTTTGGATCGCTGAATGATATAAGAAACCTTTTGTATGTGGAAAAGTTACAGATAGCAAAAAATAAAAATACCTGATTCTGATACAGAACTTATTATTTGGATTCAAAACATGCCCAGCGAATTGATACAAATGGCATACATTACTAAAATGCACTCATATTTTAATTGAATACTCACTGATAACTTCCTCAATGTTTGCTTGCATATTACCTAGCTTTTTTTTGGTACTTGATGGATTCATCTTACTACTTTTAAAAGCTGACATGAATGAAACAGCTTTACAGAAAACTGAGCTACCAGGTCCTTGAGGAATGCATGCTGACTAAGATTTCCTTCAACATGTTTTTATGAAACCAGTTTATAGGACTGACCTGATTCTGCAGACATTTAGAAGTCTATCAGTACAATGAAACCATGCTTTATTTTTTAAAAGGTTGTTTGCATTAAACAGTGTGCCGTGCCGTTCGCTCTCATCAATCACTAGACGAAGAATGAAAAGTCAAACATATTTTGCTGATGAGCTATTCAGGGTGGTAGATAGAGTGTCTCCTCAGTCGCCACACCATTCAGTACAATTTATTCTCATCAGAGTTGAAAGATTGTTTAGTTGGACTAGGGAAGAGAAGGGCTCACCGCAGCTAATTCTGAATTATTGCACCAATTTTTCTGCCTTTTCCTGAACACGATATCAGACTTCCCCAAGCTTTGAATCAACTTCAGGTTTTGTTTATGTCTTCCAGACAGAACCCCCATCTTTCTTGTGATATTCAGCACATGGAGTTTGTCAGCTTAAGCTGCTGACATGACCCTCATTGCCTAGGAATCCATCACCAAGAAGAGGAAATGGTATCACCTGACAGTGTTCTTACCTGAAGCAGACAAGAGGGCTCATTCTTAACAAGTGCAGTTTTATTGCTGTACTGTGTGTGTGTGTGTGTGTGTGAGAGAGAGAGAGAGGAAGAGAGAGCTGGAGAGATGTAAAGGTGGAAATCTTTTTAAAGTGAGTAAAGCCAGTGTGGTATAGTGGTTAGAGCAGCCTTTCCCAACCAGTGTGCCTCCAGATGTTGTTGGACCACAACTCCCATCAGCCTCAGCCAGCATGGCTGAGGCTGATGGGAGTTGTGGTCCAACAACATCTGGAGGCACACCGGTTGGGAAAGGCTGGGTTAGAGTGTTGGACTACAACCTGGGAGACCAGGTTCGAATCCCCACATAGCCATGAAGCTCACTGGGTGACCTTGGGCCAGTCACTGCTTCTCAGCTTCAGAAGAAAGCAATAGTAAACTACCTCTGAATACCACTTACCATGAAAACCCTATTCATAGGGTGGCCATAAGTCGGAATCGACTTGAAGGCAGTCCATTTTCATGTCAATAATTGTTCATGCTCATATACTGAAAGCTTGGATTCCATTGCTAACTGGGTTACGATTTAAGGCCACTTTTCACACGTGCAAAAATGCTTACATTAGGGCAACATTTTATGTGTGTGCATAATGTCAGCTCATTACTTAGCTATTTGGTTGGCACAAATCATATAAGAAAAAAAGGTATGGTCTCTCTCTCTCCCCCTCTGTATATAAACTTCATTAGATTTAAAGCCACAAGTGACATTGCTACATTTCCATCCATGTGTTTTATTTAAATTCCAATGCATTTTTAAGACTGTAAAAATATTGGTACCTTTATGACTTGCTACTGAGATTTTTGTTTGCCATGTAGTTAGCCACATGAGTCTGGAATTTGGGTTCAGACTGGAGCATTTGGGGATGTGGACTGAAGAATCTGCTGCCTCCTCTGGATTATGTCACAGCACTGTATGTTTCAAAACTCTGTCATTCCATAGTGTCGTAGCATTGCTATGCGTGTTTCTATGTAATAGTCAGTTTAGGTAACCAGGTAACCAGGCTTGGCACCACCCCAAGGCATATTGAGGCAAGTAAGTACCAGGATCTGGAGACTCTGGTAGGGTCTACTGAGGTTGTTAGTTCATGGCAGTAGCCACTTGTTGCTGCAAGTCAGCAGAGACTGGGATAGGCCTCTCCCCCATCAGGTATACATATACCAGGCAGGACCGGTATATCTTAAATGGTGTTGTTTGGAGGCTACTGCCAAACAACATAGCTGACAGCATTGATAAACTGAGTATACTGCACGTTCACATCAGCCCTGATCATCTGTATTATCTGCCGCCCTGGGCTCCTGCCGGGAGGAAGGGCGGGATACAAATCAAATATTAAATAAATAATATACTAAAATGATGATTGCAAGCATGCACACGCGAACACCACAATTCTATTGAACGACAGAGCTCCACTCAGCACTTCTGCCAAGCCACTGCTGTTGCTGGGAGGACCGCCTGCCTGTCCATGGCAGTGGCCGGTGGGGCAGGTCAGCAGCAGCGCTTACTGGAACTCTAGTCTCATGGTTCTGGACTCCAGCATCACATTTTCCCCCAATATACACATCTTTGCAAGCAGTTTCCCCTAATATAATGTGTTTCTGTATGTTACTTTTTCACAAATATATGCATTTACATGCACATTTTACTCTAGTATATGCATTTTGGCACAGATTGCTTGGCAGGAGAACTACACTGCAAAATCTGGAGAAGTGCCAGTTTTGAAGGATGTCTGCGTTTCAGCTCGTATATTTTTTCAAAAAGCACAAATTTGGTAAGATCACCTTTCAGTGCGAACTGAATGAAATTTCTCCCCCATCCCTGCTCCTCAAGGAAGGCCCATTAGCACTGATGCCTGCCCTGGGCCTCCCTATGCTGAGTCTGGGAAACCATTATTTTAAATTTAGTACAACATGATCCAGGGTTTGGCTGGAAATTAAAATGTAGCCCAACTAAGACCTGCCATTTTAACTAACAATAATCCCAATGTGTAGTGAGGTGCTCAAAGGCATTGTGGAAAATTTAACATGGTGGCTTCCCGGCAATTCACTGCTGCTACTATGTAAATCTGCACCCAAGGAGGAGGTGATGTAGAGGGGTGGAGCTTTCAACTTTAGTCCTGGCCATGTACTTTAACATTGCATACTTTGATTTCAGCACCTTAAAGAATTAGGATTCAATTGAAATACTGTGTGGTGTAGTGGTTAAGGTGTTAGACTACAGGGTTCGAATCCCCACATAGCCATGAAGCTCATAGGGTGACCTTGGGCCAGTCACTGCCTCTCAGCCTCATGACAACATAGGGTCACCGTAAGTCAGAATTGACGTAAAGGCAGTACATTTACATTTGGCATTCATAGATTCAGTTTATTTTATAAGTGTTGTTAAGAACAAGCTAGATTGTCTAAGTATTGGGCTTCATCAAGCCAGACCTTAAAATTCTTATTGGCTTATTTGGTATTTGGTAAACAGAAAAACACTACCCTCTTATGAACAATCCCAATTCTTAAATGTTTAAGTGGAAATTATTCAATGCAATAGGATGTGCTGAAAAAAAATACTATGTTTCTTTTTTCTTACCTTAGATGTATTCTTACCAAAATGCATATACTAGGGTAAAATGTGCATGTAAATGCATATATTTGTGAAAAAGTAACATACAGAAACACATTATATTAGGGGAAACTGCTTGCAAAGATGTGTATATTGGGGGAAAATGTGATGCTGGAGTCCAGAACCATGAGACTAGAGTTCCAGTAAGCGCTGCTGCTGACCTGCCCCACCGGCCACTGCCATGGACAGGCAGGCGGTCCTCCCAGCAACAGCAGTGGCTTGGCAGAAGTGCTGAGTGGAGCTCTGTCGTTCAATAGAACTGTGGTGTTCATGTGTGTGTGTGTGTGCACGCGCTTGCAATTGTCATTTTAGGATATGATACAGATGATCAGGGCTGGCATGAACATGCAGTATACTCAATTTATCACTGCTGCCACCTATGTTGTTTGGCAGTAACCTCCGAACAACACCATCTTTAAATTATACCTGTCCTGCCTGGTATATGTATTGTTGTGCGCCTCCCCAATCTCTGAGCGGTGAGATTTCCGGGGTCCCTGCGCTCATCCAGGGTTTGGTTTCCTTTGGGAAGAAGGTCAGTGGAGACTGTGGTGTCTTTATGAAATATGGTTTATTTATTTACACACATTCCAACCTGGGCTTAGGATGGAGGGGTTCAAGGCATCAACAGTCCAATATCCAGCTTTCCCATCAGTGTTACAGGAGGCATCCTATAGCCATGGTGCAGAGAGACCGCCTCTCTGCCTGCCTCCGGTTCCCAGCCGTGCTCTAGACAACTAAAAACACAAGCCTCTCCTAGGCTCCAGGGGGGGGGATGCTCTCCTGAAGAGTTTCAATAACAAAAGGATCTTCCTGGCCCATTTACCAGTTGCTGGCCACCTAATAGACCCATTACAAACCTGGCCACTCTGTTTAACAGAAGTTCATCTGACCAGCAGAGCAGAGTTTCCCACCCCAAGGCACAGGATTCCAAATCAGAGGCTGGAAGGGGATCCACAAGGATCATCCATTCCAACCCCAAACTCACAACAGTATACATGATGGGGAGAGGCCCATCCCCAGTCTCTGCTGACTACCGCTGGTTTACAGCAGCAAGTGGCTACTGCCCTGAACCGACAATCTCAGTAGACCCTACCACAGCCTATCAGGAAGAGGAAGAATCATCATCATCATCATCATCAAAGTTTGTGATCTGTTTGATGTGTTGGCTTGCCTGCCATCATTCTGCTTGCAGAATTCAAGGACCTTGTCCACACAAGCATCCCAGCCCACTTTCTTGCAACCCTTACTAATAATGAAGAAAGATGGTAGCTGGAAAGAGCAGATAATAGCTTGCAGCAGCCAGATGCAATGGCATAGTTGCCCTGTGCCAAGTTTTTGGACTTTTTTGTTATTTATGACTGTCTACCTATTATTCTACTTCCATGTACAGGCTATGGTTTGAAGGCACATGAGGCCAGCACCTTGCTGAAGCTAAGCAGGGTCAGGTGTGGTCAGTGCCTGGATGGGAGATCGCCTGGGAACCATATGTAAGCTGCCTTGGGTTTCTATCATGAAACAAAAGGTGGGGTATAAATGTAATAAATAACATAGTAAAATAGCCCCCTTTTTCAAGGACCTTACAATCCAAAGTTTAACACAACAGGATATGAAAACAGAGAGAGAGATGAAGAGGCAGGGGTAACAGAGGATGAACATATAATTACATTGTTGTAATCTAATTTACTGTAATTAATTTTATCTTATGGGCTTTTGAAGGACATGTTGTTTTATTTAATGCATTGAGAACTGCCCTGTGATCACAAGGTGGTGAAGAACAGTCTACAAGTCTAATCAATAAATAATCTAAACTTTCAATGAGATGAACCATATTAGATATTGGTTGTTCTAATGAGAGACTCCAAACCAAAAGGGAAGAAAGAAGGCAAATTGTCAGGAATCTGGTAGCCAAATTTTAAGCATAACCTCAAATTATTCATGATGGTGAAAACCCAGGCAGACTATAAACAGCATCCCTCCCCCCCAAAAAAAACCCCTCTTCAAACTTCAAAGGAAGTGAATGGAAAACAAAAGGAAAGATGCTTTTAAATATAATTAAGTGCAAAGTGATGTATGCTGGAAAGGGGGAGAAATCAATGTTCTTTGTCTATGTAATCCCTACACACACACACAAGCCACAACTGATTCAGATATTATACAGCCATTCTTCATTGTTAAATTGAAAATACCCGGATGCCATTCTGATGCTTCCCATAAGCTCATTTCAAAACAAAACTTTACAAAATGTATAGTCCTGAACTCAGAAATGCTTGCTTAACAACCCTCTGAATTTTCATGGCAATGCACTAAACAGAGAGAATTGGGAGTTCAAAGTGTAAAAAGAGAGAGAGAGAGAGAGAGAGAAATCCAGACCCCTGCTGGACTTTTTTCTCAGTGGTCTCATAATTTGTTGAAATTAATTAAAAATCAGCCATGTTCACAGAGTACCTGTAATAATATTAGTGACTTTGTCCCATACTCTGACATTTTCTGCAATTTATTTTTTTTTAAAATGCCTAGCTGATTTTTAATTAATTTAAGAAATTTAACATTAAACTCAACCATAAGACAGGCATGCTCAGTAAGAACCAACTGTCAGTGTTCTGAAAGCCAGACTCACAGCTGCTGGGCTTGCCTAATCAGGGGGCCACACCTACACCAGACCTTGATTTCACTTGAGACAGTCAAGGCTTCCCCAAAGAATCCTGGGAAGTGTAGTTTGCAAAGGGTGCTGAGACGAGACTCCTACTCCCCTGACAGAGCTCCAGTGGCCAGAGCAGTTTAACAGTCAGCTGCTCTGATTGAAGCTCTGTGAGGGAACAGGGAGTCTCCTAGCAACTCTCAGCACTCTTCATTAACTACACTTCCCAGGATTCTTTCGGAGAAGCTATGACTGTCTAAAGTGAAATAAAGCTCTGGTGTGGATGTGGCCAGTGACAGCCTTGGTTTAAATTTGGATTCGAGGCTACATGTGCCTGCTGTAGAATAAAAAGGTGGGGGAAACACTGAAAAACAATAATACTGTTCACAATGTTCTCCTTTTGGAAAGGAAAGGGGCTTCCCCTCTGCCCAGTGCCCACCCCATCTCCTCCCTTCTCCCTCCTCCTCCTGCTCTCCTCCTCCTGCTCTCCTTCTCCCCTCCCTCCCTACCCCTACCCCACCTATCCTAAGCATGATTGCACAGGAGTAAATCCCATTGAACTCAAAAGCATGCAAATGGTCCAAACCACCCTCCCCTCCTCCTATCCCCTTCATCCTGCCCCTCCCATCCCCCTTCCTTTGATCCTCCCACCTCCCTGTCCAATCCCCTTCTTTCCCCTTTCTCCTTCCCCTTCCTTCTCCCCTCCCCTTCCTCCTCCTCACCCATGCTCAGTTTTACCTAAGTTAAGCATATTGCATGGGAGTAAATCACACTGAACTCAATAAGCATTCAAATTATAAAAACTGCCCTCCCCTCCTCCTTCCTCCTATCACCTCCCTTTTGCCTCTTCCTTCTCCTTTCCTTCACCCCTCCCCCTTCCATTCCAAACCACTCCTTCCCCCTCCTCCTTCTGCTCCCCTCTTCCCTTCCTCCTCCTCTCCCCTCCCCTCCTCCCCCCATGGTCAGTTTTACCTATCCTAACCATGATTGCATGGGAGTAAATCCAATTGAACTCAATAAGCATCCAAATGATCAGACCTGCCTTTCCCCTCCTTCCCCTCACCTCTCCCTTCCTCCTTCCTTCCTCCTCCTCCCCTGCTCACTCCAGCCCTCCCTCCCTCTTCTCCCCCTACCCCCATAGTCAGTTTTACATATGCTAAGCATGATTGCATGGGAGTAAATCCCACTGAACTCAATAAGCATGCAAATGAGCAAACCTGCCCTCCTCCTCCCCTCTCCATCCCAACTGCTCCCCTTTGCTCTTCCTCCCCTCCATCCTCCTACCCTACCACTGCGCTTCCTCTTCCTCCCCTCCCCATCTCCTTCAACCATCCTAAGAATGATTTCAGGAGAGTAAACCAATTGAACTCAATAAGCAGGCAAATCATCAATCCATTTTCAGCAAACTTGCACAGGATCCCATTTCTTACCTCCTGGATTAAAAAGCAGAGAAATTCACTAACAGGCAAAAAACCTTGTGGTTTAAGAACGTACCTATAGCCCACAGATATTTCTATCAAACTTTAAAATCAGGGAAATTGGGCAGTTATAGTGAATGCACCAGGGGAGACCTGACCTCCTCTCTGAGATACTGTACTGCCCTACAAATTTGTAAAAATGCAAATGCAATTTGGCTTGGTCTTTCACAGTCCAATCCACTTCCTGTGTAGCTTGGAAGAATTTGGTAACATGTGCCTCTAAGCATATGATGAGTGGGGGCAACACCTGGAATCAGTCCAAATAAAAGAAACAAGACATGCTGTGCTGAACTTGTTTTAGCAGGGAGGAAGCATAAATATTGATATAGTTCACATAGTCACTTTAAATCAGGGCTGTGGAGTCGGTACGCCAAACCTTTGACTCTGACTCCGACTCCTCTATTTTTTTACTGTCCGACTCTGACTCCACCCCAAATTGTGTCCAACTCCACAGCCCTGGAAAGGGCTGTAAATGTCTTTTTAAATTGGAAGCTCTCATAGGAGCATTTTTATCGCGGCCTGAATATGCGCTGATCTTGGCATCACAGCATTTGTCTTCATCTGGGTCCTGTGTCATACACTGACACACAAAATATTTTCCATCTTGACTTATGGTGAAATGCTTAACTACAGCTGACTTCATGGGAAGCTTCTTTGACATTTTGAATTTATATTTTAAAAAATTTGTCAATCAAAATTTATTTTGAAGCTGGAGTCAGAATCAGTACAGTTCTACCGACTCCGACTCCAACTCCGACTCCACCCAAAATTGCTTCCGACTCCGACTCCACAACTCCGACTCCACAGCCCTGCTTTAAATATGTTTGATTTACTTTGCAATTTTAGTGATGTTTCCTATAGTAAATCATTTTCTTTTGCTTCTGTTTCTGTGAATATGTGAAGTACAGCAACACTTTACAACACTAAAAAAAACAACTCCAAAAACAAATGTAGAATAATGGCACTGACTATTCTGCAGAATAGTTTCCAATCGACATGAGGAGTGTCTCATTTTGCACAAGATAAAACAGTGGGAGATGAATTCTATGCTCTATGTTTTTAATTGACCATGCCCACCTTTCCTTAAGTGGAGTAGTTTAAGAATAGCAAGCTGAAAACAATGCAGTGATTACTAGAAGCCAACATGGATTTATGAAGAACAAATTCTGCCAAACTAATCGTATCTCATTTTTTGACCGGGTAACCTCCCTAGTAGACTGTGGGAATGCTGTGGACATAATACATCTCGACTTCAGCAAAGCTTTTGACAAAGTGCCCCATGATATTCTGATTAGCAAGCTAGCTAAATGTGGGCTGGATGAAACAACTATCAGGTGGATCCACAGTTGGCTCCAGAATCATACTCAAAGAGTGCTTATCAATGGTTCCTTCTCAAACTGGGCAGACGTAACGAGTGGGGTACCACAGGGCTCGGTCCTGGGTCCAGTGCTCTTTAACATTTATATTAACGACTTGGATGAGGAGATACAGAGCATGCTTATCAAATCTGCAGATGATACAAAATTGGGGGGCATAGCTAATACCGTGGAAGACAGAAACAAAATTCAAATTGAACTTGATAGGCTTGAGCATTGGGCTGAAAACAACAGAATGAAATTCAACAGGGATAAATGCAAAGTTCTACACTTAGGAAAAAGAAACCAAATGCACAGTTATAAGATGGGGGATACTTGCCTCAGCAATACAACATGTGAGAAGGATCTTGGAATTGTCATTGATCACAAGCTGAATATGAGCCAACAGTGTGATGTGACTGCAAAAAAGGCAAATGCTATATTAGGCTGCATTAACAGAAGTATAGTTTCCAAATTGCATGAAGTATTAGTTCCCCTCTATTCAGCACTGGTTAGGCCTCATCTTGAGTACTACGTCCAGTTCTGGTCTCCGCACTTCAAGAAGGGTGCAGACAAACTGGAACAGGTTCGGAGGAGGGCAACAAGGATGATCAGGGGACTGGAAACAAAGCCCTATGAGGAGAGACGGAAAGAACGGGGCATTTTAGCCTGAAGAAGAGAAGACTGAGGGGAGATATAATAGCACTCTTCTAGTACATGAAAGGTTGTCACATAGAGGAGGGCTGGGATCTCTTCTCGATCATCCCAGAGGGCAGGACACAATAATGGGCTCAAGTTGCAGGAAGCCAGATTTTGACTGGACATCAGGAAAAACTTCCTGACTGTTGGAGCCATAAGTCAATGGAATCAATTACCTAGAGAGGTAGTGGGCTCTCCGACACCGGAGGCATTCCAATTCCAAAGAAAGGGGATCCCAGGGAATGCAGTAATTATCGAACTATTACCTTAATATCCCATGCAAGTAAAGTAATGCTCAAGATTCTACAACAAAGGCTGTTACAATACATGGAGTGAGAAATGCCAAATGTCCAAACTGGCTTTAGAAAGGGAAGAGGTAGAAGAGATCATATAGCAAACATATATTGGATAATGGAACGGAACAAGGAATTTCAGAAGAAAATCACCCTGTGTTTTATAGATTACAGGAAAGCCTTTGATTGTGTAGATCATGAAAAACTATGGAATGCTTAAAAAGAAATGGGGATGCCACAGCATCTGATTGTCCTGATTCGCAACCTATACTCTGGACAAGAGGCTACTCTAAGGACAGAACGTGGAGAAACTGATTGGTTCCCAGTTGGAAAGGGTGTGAAACAGGAGTGTATTCTATGACCCTTTCTTAGTCCCACTCTATTTGTTTAATATATATGCAGAACATATTATATGGAAAGCAGGATTGCACCAAGATGAAGGAGGTGTGAAAACTGGAGGGAGAAATATCAATAATTTAAGATATGCAGATGATACCATATTACTAGCAGAAACCAGTAATGATTTGAAACGAATGCTGATGAAACTTAAAGAGGAAAGCACAAAAGCAGGACTACAGCTAGAACATCATGAAGACTAAAGTAATGACAATGGAAGATTTATGTAACTTTAAAGTTGACAATGAGGACATTGAACTTGTGAAGGATTATCTTTGGCAGTCATTAACCAAAATGGAGACAATAGTCAAAAAATTAGAAGAAGGCCAGGACTGTGTAGGGCAGCTATGAGAGAACTAGAAAAGGTCCTCAAATGCAAAGATGTATCACTGAACACTTAAGTCAGGATCATTCAGGCCATGTGATTCCCAATCTCTACGTATGGATGTGAAAGCTGGACAGTGAAAAAAGCGGATAAGAGAAAATTCAATTGAAATGTGGTGTTGGAAGAGAGCTTTGCAGATAATATGGACCGCAACAAATAATTAGGTGTTAGAACAAATTAAACCAGAACTATCACTAGAAGCTAAAATGATGAAACTGAGGTTATCATACTTTGGACACATCATGAGAAGACATGATTCACTAGAAAAGACAATAATGCTGGGAAAAACAGAAGGGAGTAGAAAAAGAGGAAGACCAAACAATAGATGGATTGATTCCATAAAGGAAGCCACAGGCCTGAACTTACAAGATCTGAACAGGGTGGTTTATGACAGAGACACAATATGTCTCATGTATAAAGTGTTGCATCCTGTAGTGTCCCTCCAATGGCAGAAAGCTGTTTGATTCAGCAAAGGCTTCTATCTGTCAATCAGGGACGGAAGGAAATTGGCTATCCACTCTCTCCACCACCACAGTCTCCATCTCCCATATGCTTCAGACAGATTTGGGGACCCATAGGAACAGTGCTGGAGGTGGCAAAGAATCAGCAAAAATAGCTTCTCTCTCTAGTCAGGTGACAGAAGCCTCCACTGGGGCAAAGAGCCTCTCCATGGTGGAGGGATAGCAGTGAATTCATTCCAATATGGTTTTTCCATAGATTATGCCATTATAATTTAAAATCTGCATTTATAATTATGTGTTGTAGAGGCAAAATCTGTAAGGCATCTAGATGTACATCCAAGGAGGTTTAGTGTAGCATGCTCCATTTCTTCAAGATGCAGTAATGGCCACCAGCTTGGACGCCTTTAAAAGAAGATTAGACAAATTCATGGAGGACAGGGCTATCAATGGCTACTAGCCGTGATGGCTGTGCTGTGCCACCCTAGTCAGAGGCAGCATGCTTCTGAAAACCAGTTGCCGGAAGCCTCAGGAGGGGAGAGTGTTCTTGCACTCAGGTCCTGCTTGCGGGCTTCCCCCAGGCACCTGGTTGGCCACTGTGAGAACAGGATGCTGGACTAGATGGGCCACTGGCCTGATCCAGCAGGCTCTTCTTATGTTCTTATGGTCTTATGTTCTGTCCCATAATTCTTGCCACATACCCCTGATCTATGAGGTTTATTGCTTTTGCAAACTGTTTGCATAGTACTGGAGTCTGAAAAAGATCTGTTCAAGAAATTGCAGGGTTTCTGACCCTGTATAGGATAAAAGATAGGAAGAAGTGTGTGTGTCCCTGCTAATGCTGACAGCAGAATCCAGGACAAGGCAATTTAATTAGTCAAAACAAACAGCAAGATGAATACTTTCACTTCCAGTGGCAGGGGAAGACTTCACAGCTGCATTCTCAGGCCAGCCTGTAACAACTCCAAGGTCACTGTGAGATAAACAAAAGTCAGAAGTCTGAGATCTAAGACACTGACCCCTGGGAAAGATAAAATCTCACAGGTATGGGTGCCACCTGTGCCCCCTCCCAGAGGGTCTTTTTGGTATAAATAAAGGGCCCTAGATCTGGGCAGATAAGCCTCAACACTGGCCTGCAGGGAAGAGCAGAGTGGTGTAAATCCGAACAGGGCCATAATGGGATCTCTCCGCTATCTGCTCTTTTAATTAATTAATAATAATAATAATAATTTGGGGCTTCCAGCAGGGAAAAGGAGATGGAAGATAAGAGCTGTGCTCATCAATAGCTGTTTTAAGTGTAAGTGTCTGCCAGCAAAACAATAGCTTTGCTTCAATGAAGCACTAAATTTTCCTTCTTCACAAGTGTGTTTCATGGTCTTTGGGATCCTGAACTTTCTTGCCTCTGGGAAAAAACACCCTTGGCAAAATACCTGTATTTTGGTTTGCACATTTATTTTTGCATTTATTCTTTCAGTGCCCCTGAAGAATGTTGATTATTTCCAAGACTCATTTGGCTTTTTAGTGTTCATTTCTTAGCACTATTTTCAGGGTCCACCTCTTCTTTTGCTTCATTTAAAATGGAACAAATGAATTCATGGAGGATTGGTCTGGCAATGTCTGTTAGTTCTTACAGATGAATAGAACCTTTGTGTTCAGAGCCATTATAGCTCTGTATAACAGATGATGGGGAAAGAGTATTGTCTGCTGGTTGGGTTTATCTTAGTTTCTAATTTTTCCAGTGTTAAGTGCATTTCATGACATTTCTGATCAGCTTGAGGATTCAGCATTTTAGTGTGCATTTCTCCTAATATACACATATTGGTATGCAATTTTGCCCAATAGCCCCAGTCAGTATTGCCAATGGTCAGAGATGAGTTGTAGTCCAAAACATCTGAAGGACACCAGATTGGGCAAGGATGCTCCACAGCTAACCATCTTTACATTTCTTTCTCCTTCTCAAGCAAGTGTTGACTCTCAAGCCATTATTTAGACCAGCAACAGTGAATAGGACAAACCAGAGTTGTTTTCATACATAGATATACAGTGTTTGCTGGTGTTAGCTCTTTTTATTGTGCTGATAAACAACTTATTTTGCTAATGCAGTTGTTGTCACACCACCATTGGTGGTGGAGATGAATGGGTGCTTTGAAACTATTAATGACAAATCAATGCATAAGCTACAACAAATATACCAGCTTTACAAATTATTCACTGCCAGTAAATTACAAGCAAGAGTCAAGAAATGATGCAGCAATTCAATTCATTTCAGATTCAAATGATTCACCATTGACTAACTTCTTTTAACTTCCTTGTCTAATTGAATAATATGAAAGATGTGATGACAGCCACTAGTTTAAATGGTGTACAGGGGGATTAGACAAATTTGTGGAAGATGGCTGCTAGTCTTGATGTCTATACACTATTTGTGTCATGGGCCCTAAAGAGAACCTTTGGCAAGACTGGGAGGATGAATAGAGGTTTACAGATATCTGTCACAGAGGGGGCTGGAGAAATGTTTCCAGAAATCTCTGGTCCCTCTGAGTCTGGTGAGCCTAATTGTGTCCATAATCCCTGAGTCTATGACAAAGAGAAAGGAATTCCCACTGGCACCCAACCCAGACCTACCTGTTGAACAGATAAAACTTAATGAACAGTTTGGAGTCTTCCAGAGAGAGCAAAGTAGAAGTAATATGTCAGAGTTAGAGATTACACTTTTGGCAAGATTACACAGATTAGAAAAGAGGTAATTCCAGCTTAAAAAAAAGCTCTTTGCTCTTAGGAGAAGGCTTTGTCTTGCAGCAAAAGATGGAAAGTACTAGAGAATGCTCAGACAAGTGCGTGCCCATCCTGAGATATGTCTAGTCTACATGCTCTGTATTGCTAATCACCGGAAGAATCTAGATGTAAATCGAGGAGGCGTAGAATGGCATGTGCATAGCCTCTGTCCCATAATTCATGCCTCATATCCCTGATTTATTGGGGTGCTTATTGCTTTGCACACTGTAATTGCATATATTGGAATCTGGAGAGCTCAAAATGCAGCTTCTCTGACATTAAGTTGAGAAATGTTTCACTCTGTGTTCAAAATCAGCACTTTGGGAAAGTTGTTCCAGTAACCAAAACTATCCAACTTGTCCCACATTCCTGCTCTGTCAGGTGGGCTTGTTTGTAATTTTCTCAAGTTTTGAAGGGTTGGTGAGTTAATTGGCTTACGAATATTCTCACTCTGCTTATGTAAACAAGAGTCAAAGACTCTTGATAGTCGAAACAAGCAGTTATGCCTATGGATGGAAAAGCTGGGAGTATAGCTGTACTCTCAGTCCAAGTTGTCACGCACAGGGTCAGGAGAGATCCACAAACATCACATGAGGGGAAAACCAGCAACCTGGATGCCGGGAAGATAATGATCTCATAGGTACAAGGTGCCCCCTCCCAGAGGGTCTTGTGGGTATAAATAAAGGGCCCCTAGATTGGGGAGATTAAGCAAGAGGGCTGGAAGAGCCTCGAAGTAACAACAAGATAAGAGCCTCAAAGAAGAAAGGCCAAGCTTCAGCTTCAAGCGAAGTTTCCAAGAATTCTCCCTGCAGCTGTTTTAAGGCTTCCAGTTCGCAGGGCAAACATAAAAGCAGCAACAGACAGGGGAGGGGGAGAGATCCATCAGCCATTAGTTTTGTTTTAGTGTTGTATTGCTAGCAAAGTGACAGTTTAATGTACACAGCTTTGCTAATAAACCATTTAACCTCTTTACTACCAGATGGGTTCATTGCCTTTTGAAATTTCAAACTGATTTGTCTTGTGCTTGCCAGAGCTAGGCATTTGAAGAACAAGCCTTGCTGAAGCAGAGCCAGCATGGCTTCTGCAAGGGAAAGTCCTGTCTCAGTAACCTATTAGAATTCTTTGAGAGTGTCAACAAGCATATAGATAGAGGTGATCCAGTGGACATAGTGTACTTAGACTTTCAAAAAGCGTTTGACAAGGTACCTCACCAAAGGCTTCTGAGGAAGCTTAGCAGTCATGGAATAAGAGGAGAGGTCCTCTTGTGGATAAGGAATTGGTTAAGAAGCAGAAAGCAGAGAGTAGGAATAAACGGACAGTTCTCCCAATGGAGGGCTGTAGAAAGTGGAGTCCCTCAAGGATCGGTATTGGGACCTGTACTTTTCAACTTGTTCATTAATGACCTAGAATTAGGAGTGAGCAGTGAAGTGGCCAAGTTTGCTGATGACACTAAATTGTTCAGGGTTGTTAAAACAAAAAGGGATTGCGAAGAGCTCCAAAAAGACCTCTCCAAACTGAGTGAATGGGCGGAAAAATGGCAAATGCAATTCAATATAAACAAGTGTAAAATTATGCATATTGGAGCAAAAAATCTTAATTTCACATATACGCTCATGGGGTCTGAACTGGCGGTGACCGACCAGGAGAGAGACCTCGGGGTTGTAGTGGACAGCACGATGAAAATGTCGACCCAGTGTGTGGCAGCTGTGAAAAAGGCAAATTCCATGCTAGGGATAATTAGGAAAGGTATTGAAAATAAAACAGCCGATATCATAATGCCGTTGTATAAATCTATGGTGCGGCCGCATTTGGAATACTGTGTACAGTTCTGGTCGCCTCATCTCCAAAAGGATATTATAGAGTTGGGAAAGGTTCAGAAGAGGGCAACCAGAATGATCAAGGGGATGGAGCGACTCCCTTACGAGGAAAGGTTGCAGCATTTGGGGCTTTTTAGTTTAGAGAAAAGGCGGGTCAGAGGAGACATGATAGAAGTGTATAAAATTATGCATGGCATTGAGAAAGTGGATAGAGAAAAGTTCTTCTCCCTCTCTCATAATACTAGAACTCGTGGACATTCAAAGAAGCTGAATGTTGGAAGATTCAGGACAGACAAAAGGAAGTACTTCTTTACTCAGCGCATAGTTAAACTATGGAATTTGCTCCCACAAGATGCAGTAATGGCCACCAGCTTGGATGGCTTTAAAAGAAGATTAGACAAATTCATGGAGGACAGGGCTATCAATGGCTACTAGCTGTGATGGCTGTGCTCTGCCACCCTAGTCAGAGGCAGCATGCTTCTGAAAACCAGTTGCCGGAAGCCTCAGGAGGGGAGAGTGTTGTTGCACTCGGGTCCTGCTTGCGGGCTTCCCTCAGGCACCTGGTTGGCCACTGTGAGAACAGGATGCTGGACTAGATGGGCCACTGGCCTGATCCAGCAGGCTCTTCTTATGTTCTTATGTTCTTATGTTCTTATTTGGCAATACATGCTCCTATTCTCTATCCTGAGTTATGCCAAGAATGACTGATGCTGTATTCCTGTACTGACCTCTGGAATAAAGTTCATTAAAAAAGCCCAGCATTCAAGTCCTGCGTCTGCTTCTCTTGTTGGGAGCCAGGACAACTGGAGGCTCAGATGGCTTTGGTTGCTAGTAGTGTCTATTTCCAGCTTCAGCTAGTTCTCCAGTTACCACCCCTTTTGAACAGAGATGACTTGGCAACAGTACTCCATGCTTTGATAACTTCCAGATTGGATTATTGCAATATGTTCTATGTGAAGCTGCCCTTGAACATGAGTTGAAAACTTCAACTGGTCCAAAATGCAGAGACCAGATTACTGGCTGGGGTTCCTTTTAGAATTCATATAACTCCTGTTCTAAAACAGGTGCATTGGTTGCCAGTTCATTTCCGGGCCCAGTTCAAGGTGCTCACGTTAGTGTTTAAATCCCTAAACAACTTAGGCCCCAAGTAGCTCAGAGACTGTCTCCTTCCCTGTAGACCCTCTTGGCAGAGGGGGCCTTCTTGGTAGTTCTGCCATGCTCAGAAGTTGGGGCCCAGGAGACATTTTTCTCTGTGACAATCCTTAAGTTGTGGAATTCGGATTCCCTCCCTACAGAGGTGCACCTGGCACCTTCACTGTAGAGTTTTTGGCGAATGCTAAAGACACATCCCTTTACCCTGAAATGTATGTTTTCAGAACCCACCTATTTTTGTGATTGAAGTGCGTTTTAATTCTTTTTACTACTGTATTTTAGAGTTTGTAATCCACCCTCAGACCTATTGGTGAAGGTGGGCAATAAACAAACAAACAACAACAACAACCACTTCCACAATCAGAGGCATCTGTGAATGCCAATTTGTGAGGAACTATAGCAGGACAGGGTTATATTGTCATCATGTCCTGCTTATAGGCTTCCCAGAGGCTCCACTCTAGGAAAAGGGATACTGGTCTAGCTAGGCTTTTGGTTTGATCCAGCAGGATTTTCCTGTATTCTTATGGTTATTCTAAGATACAGGCATCTGACCTGTGGCCCTCTGGATGGTGCTGGACTACAGTCTCCATCACCCCTAACAATTGACCATGGTGGCTGGGGCTGATGGGAGTTGGAATCCAGCAACATATGGAGGGTCACAGTAGCCACCCCTGTTCTAAGATATTGGACTGAATTTATGAGACAATCAAATGGGTAAATGAGCCAAGTCTACCTCAAACCATTTAATTACTTGGTGAACCTAATAAATTAGCTGATTACAACTGTAATCCTCCACACACTTACCAAGGAGTTTTAACTCCCACTGAACACAATACGGCTTACTTGTGAGTAGACATGCATAGGGCTGCTGATGGGGAATTCTTTATATACAAATAAGCAAAATATATTCTTTTATCAAGCTATAAAAGTTTATAATGTTTTAATAGTTTAGTAGCCAGCCAGAGCCCTTGAGCTGTCTTGCCTGACTGTGCTGGTATGTATGGTACAGCTTGAACTCTATAAGATAAAATAACACTGAACATCCCTGTACTCTCCAAGACGTAAAAAGGATTGCATTAACTAAAATGCTTAGCTCATAGCAAAAATGTACTGGTATGTGAAGTGCTGAACATTGCCAAATTGACCAGAACATAATGTAGACAGTGTAATGCTCATACTATGTGTATATAATGCTGATGTAACGCTCATGCAATTCCTATGTAATGGTGATGTGTAACGTCCTGATTGGCATATGCTAAAGTCCTTGTCCTGGAATGTATAAAAACCCCAGGCACACAGTGCCATGTTGCACCTCTCCATCGACTCAAGGGTGACTGACTGATTGATCTCCCTGCTGGGCTCCCTAACAGGAAAGGCAGGCCTAAAGCTGGCTTGGCCATATTGTTATCTACCATTCTCTCCACGCAAACATAAAAAAACTCCCTCCCTCTGGAAGTCCTGCAATAGCCGCTCTAATGACTTTTCCATCTACTTTCCTCTTATTGAACAATGTCTACATTCCTCCCTTTCCCTCCAGGAAAGAAACAACTTTAGCCTGGGAAGCTCTAGAACAGTGGTTCTCAAACTTTTTTGGTTTGCGGTGCACTGTAAAACATATAAAAATTTTCTGGCACACTTCGTGTACAAAATTAAAAATATATTAATATATTTTAAACTATGAATAAAATAAACTATAGAAAACTATTACTTACCCTATACAAATGGGTTTCTTCTCATTTTTAAAATATACTTTCATAATATTTGAGGCACACCTAGACACCTCTTAGGGTGCACCAGTGTGCCTGGGCGCACCATTTGAGAATCACTGCTCTAGAACAATATATAGTGGACCTTGAATCCCTCTACCCCAGAGCCTTCCCTATAATAATGGTGGATTTTAACACAAGGATAGGCCCCAATAACACCTCACTTTTTTCATCTGGTCTCTGGGGGGCTGCAGACACTGAAAATTTCATCTTTAAAAATGACTGGTCTTCTAAAGACCTTAAGGTGAACTATGGGGGAATTTGCCTAACTCGCCTGGTTGGCTGCTTTAATCTAGTAATCCTGAATGGTCTCACACAGGTTGATAACAGCGCTGAATTCACCTTCGTCTCGGGCCACGGTAGTAGCGTAGTCGATTATGTCCTGATTCCTCTTCCTTTGATTAACCTGATCTCCAATTTTGCTGTGGGAAACAGACAAGATAGCGACCACCTTCCCTTAAATTTCTCTTTCCTGCTCCCTGAGAAAGACCTCTTGATAGCTAAATGTGACCCTGAGGACAAAATACCATCCCTTAAACATTGGAGAACTAAATGGTCAACAGGAATGTTACAGAAGATCACCTTTTATCTTGACTTCCCCCAGGGGTTGAGTCTTAAAAATTGTATAACAGATGCTCTGGACCCTTGCTCTGCTCTAACTGCCTACTCTTTACTGATCTCTGCTTTGAGCACAATTCTAAAATCTAAACCCTTGGTCTCCAAGCCACAATCTGCACTAGGCCTCCCCAGGTGGCTTGACAAAGCCTGCCTTGATGCCATGCTAAACCTCAGAAAGATATATCTTCAGTATAGGAGGGAAAATTTAAACTCGCTTCCTCCAGAATATTATACTATCAAAAAACAATATAAACACCTGATATCTATTAAAAAGAGACAGGCAACTCTCGATGGATGTCGTGCCCAGGGTGAGTGGCAATAACGGAACTCGAGGGTGTGATTAATTCTTTCTTTATTAAGGAAATTTCCACATTGAATTTCCTGCGCTTCATGTAAGCCTCTAATCTAACTCACTAGATTCCCTAAGTGCCTATTCCTGCAGCATTGAAAGAAAGTTGACAGAGCGAAGTTTTCCCGCCTCCCCACCCCTTATGAAGGAGGGAGGCGGTCATGAAGCCTTGCGCTCCTTCGGAGAGATCCCCCTCCCTCCGCCTTTTTCTGTTCCTCCCTCCTTTGCCGTCTGCGAGCTCTAGGGGAAGGGGGTTCCTCTCCCTCTGAAGCACTGATGTCTCTATCCCGTGGGGGGGGCGCGGGTGAGTGGAAACTGGACACCGGCTTCTTTACGGGGCTGCCGGGTTGAGGAGGGATTACGTATCCTCTTCTCTCCGACTCCTCTTCCATCTCCCCTCCCCGCTGCTCGAAAGGAGGCGTGAGAACTGGCTGGGCTGAGTCCTCGGCCGTTGGAATCCCAAGGTCTCTTACTGCAAACATCTCTCTCTCTCCCCCCTCCTCTTCACTCCCTAGTTGCAACTCCTGGAATTCTAGATCCCCCTCCCCACTCTCTCCCACATCGTCTTCAGGATCTCGTTCCAAAGTCTCGACAATGGATGGAAAGCCTTGATAAATGCCTCCCAAATTAAAAACTTTAAAACCTTCTGGTCCCTTGTTACCGATGCCCTAATTTCTCCCAATACTACTCCCTGCAACATCCCTGCTAGTATTTGGGAACAGCACTTTGCTGGCCTGTTTGTGGCCCAAAATAATCAGACTTTGACTTATCTACCGTCTGTGGACTGTGCCGCTTTACCTCCCTGGCCACCTGTTGCACAGAGTGAGATTAAGGCTCTGATCAGCGCTCTGAAACCCGGCAAAGCTCCCGGCCTAGACGCCATTCCTCCAGAACTACTGAAGTCCCATCAAGCCTTGTGGGCCCCCTTCTGGCCAGTCTATTTACTCTGATCAACAACTCTGGCCACTTTCCAGCGGCCTGGCTTGAGGCCATTGTCATCCCTATTTTTAAGAAAGGAACCAGAGATGAGCCATCGAATTACAGGCCCATCAGCCTTCTTTCGGTCGTGGGCAAACTTTACGCCAGCTGTCTAAATTTAAACCTGTCCTGCTGGCTTGACGAGGAGAATGTTATAGGCCGGGAACAGACAGGCTTTAGGAAAGGGAGATCTACCCTTGATCACTGCATCCTATTAAACCATATGGCAGAAAAATACATGGGCCCTCTGGGTAACAGCCTGTTCGTTGCCTTTGTTGATCTTAAATCTGCTTTCGAAGCCATCTCAAGAGATAAACTTTGGGCCAAACTTTATCAATCTAACATCGACAGGAGACTCCTTTATCTTATCTATTGTCTCCACCAATCTACAACTATTCGCGTCTGCTGTGGTGCCGATGGGACATTAACAAACCCTATTCCTGTCTCCAACGGGGTCAAACAGGGCTGTATTTTAGCCCCTGCACTTTTTAACCTCTTCCTAAATGATCTTAGTATATGTTGCCATTCTCCTGCTTTTCATCCCCCAAAGGTGGCCGACCAAAACTGCCCCTTGCTGCTCTATGCAGACGATGCCGCTCTTCTCTCCCTGTCCCAAATAGGCCTAAAAAGGCTATTCCATGCCTTTATGGCCTATTGTACCACAAACTCATTATCCATAAACTTTGATAAGACCAAAATCCCAGTTTTTTCTCGGCACCTTTCGGTTTCCGAGTGGACAATCAATGGTCGAAAAATCACCCAGGTCAGGCAATATAGGTATTTGGGGGTCATGTTCCACTCCTCTCTTTCTTGGTCCTCTCACATATGCTCTGCGGTCCAAACTGCCTGGAATACATCTAAAGCCATTTCCCATTTTTTCTACACCAGGGGTGGACAGTACATACCAGCCGCCTCCCAAGTTTTTAAGTCCAAAAAATTCCCTCAACTTTTGTATGGTGTCCCCCTCTGGACTCCGAGTTTTAACCCTAAAATTGAATCAATTTTATCAACCTTTTTAAGATTAATTTTCGGAGTCCCCGATGTGTCCCGGCTGCTGGCCTCAGGCTAGAGGCTGGTCTGCCCTCACTTGAATCCTACGCTTGGGCTCTGACTCTGACATTGGGGGATAAGGTCTCGGACCTTTGGCCTCTCAATTGTGGTGTGCCACAGGGTTCTATCCTTGCCCCCATGCTATTCAACATCTATGTAAAGCTGCTGGGAGCCATCATCAGGAGATTTGGGCTGCGGTGCCACCAATATGCGGATGACACCCAGCTCTATCTCTCGTTTAAGTCCTTGCCAGAGTTGGCTGTGGAGACCATTTCCAAGTGCCTGGAGTCAGTAAGTGAATGGATGGGAGGAAATAGGCTGAAGCTAAACCCTGACAAGTCTGAGGTATTGCTCGTGGGAGACAGGAAAAGATTAGGAGCTTTAGACCTGGTGCTCAATGGGGTAAAACTGCCCCTGAAGGACCAGGTCCGCAGCCTCGGGGTCATCCTTGATTCCCAGCTGTCCATGGAGGCTCAGGTTTTGGCAGTGAGCCGGGCAGCTTGGTTTCAATTACATCTAATACAGAGGCTGCGACCCTATCTGCCTGTCCATCTTCTCCCACGGGTAGTACATGCCCTGGTCTCCTCTCGCTTAGACTACTGTAATGCACTCTACGTTGGGTTACCCTTGAAAACGGTCCGGAAAGTGCAGCTGGTACAGAATGCGGCGGCATGTTTGATTACGAACAGCCGTCGCCGCGATCACATCACTCTGGTGTTACAAGATCTACACTGGTTACCAGTTGTTTACCGGGCCCAATTCAAGGTGTTGGTACTTATCTTTAAAGCCCTATATGGTCTCGGCCCAGCTTATCTGAAGGAACGCCTCCAGCATCAACAAATATGCCGCCTAGATCAGCCACTCAAGACCTTTTCTCGGTCCCACCAGTCAAAACAGCTAGACTGGTGCGGACCAGAGAGAGGGCATTTTCAATCGTGGCCCCCACCCTCTGGAACTCTCTCCCTTATGATCTTCGCCATGCCCCCTCCCTGCCAAGTTTTCACCAAGCCTTGAAAACCTGGCTATTCAGGCAGGCCTACAAGATCCCTGGGGTAGCCTAATTTTATTGGTTTTAGCTATGGGTGGGTTCGGTTTCGTTTTATATTGTAGTTCTTGGGTTTTTATGTAGTTTGTATGTTGTATTTTACTTGATCTTGTACGCCGCCTAGAGTGGCCGCTTGTGCGGCCAGATAGGCGGCCTAGAAATAAAATTTATTATTATTATTATTATTTCAGATATTGGGTTAAACTAGCTTACACAAACCGCCCTTCTGGATACTTACACTTCTTCTGGCTTGATGCCTTTTCCAGCTCATGGTCCAAAGCTCTCCTTGCCAAACTTGCCACCCTGGGCTTCTCAGTAGACTACCTATCTTCACTGGATCCCGAGACAGCCAGATGGACCATCAAGACTCGGATTAAGGACATCTACCACCAAAGTTCGATGACCAATGCCGCCAAAACTTGCTCCCCTATTTACTGTGGCTGAAATTTTACCTTTCCCAACCCTGCCCCTTATCTGGAATACTTGATGACACCCAAACTTCGCCATGCTTTCTCTAGGGCCCAATTTAACTGTATTTCTTCCTCACTCTTAGTAGGCTGCTACCAGGGCACACCCCTAGAACTTTGTTTATGCCCCTTAAAGAATGCAGACGTCGAGTCTTTGTCCCATGTCTTCTTCGTCTGCTCCTATTATTGCGCTGAACGCTTCAGATATTTAAACCCTATTTTAAAAAACCTTCCTGGCAGGCCCAAAACTGTATTACTGCAACACCTTCTTGCCGGCCTAGATAAACCAACAACTCTATCTGTTGCCAAGTTCATCTCCGCTGCCCAACTGATTTGTATGAAGATCCCCTCCTCTTAGCCAATCAATCTTTTGTTTAACACCTATGAGCTCCATTTGATATATATATATTTTATTATGGTTTTTATTATCTGTAAAATCAATTGTATATTGGGTCTATGACCGCATAATAAAATTTGATTGATTGGTGACTGACAGTGCACACGTAACCAATAAAGCCCTAACTTTGCTGCAAGCTTGTGTCTTCAATTTCATCGAGGACTCCCAGTCCAATAAATCCCAAAATTCCCCATCACTGCACTATTAGCTGGTTGATAATGGCTTGATTATTGATTCTTAAAAGATCCTGTTTAATTTTTGTCTGGTTTATCTCTTTTATAATTTTGGTGATACACTGCTCTGATATTTTGTATGAGGGGCAGTATATAATTCAAAAAATATAAATAAATAAAGCCTATGCGATCTCACTGAGGAAGGCAATGGTAAACCACCTCTGAATACCGCTTACCATGAAAACCCTATTGATAGGGTCGCCATAAGTCGGGATCGACTTGAAGGCAGTCCATTTTTCCATGACATCTCACTATGTATAATTTATATATACAGCTGTTAGCTAGGTAATCAC
Organism: Rhineura floridana; assembly: GCF_030035675.1. Taxonomy (NCBI): domain Eukaryota; kingdom Metazoa; phylum Chordata; class Lepidosauria; order Squamata; family Rhineuridae; genus Rhineura; species Rhineura floridana. The sequence goes on along the minus strand of NC_084480.1, from coordinate 33,605,780 downwards.
ATCAGAACATCTGCCAGTTCTCAGCCTTAAAGCATGGTAATATTTAGTTTCTTAAGTTTGCATAAGATGGAATGAATATATCTACCCATATATATATATATATGTTTTTAAAAAAAATATTTTATGTCAAGTAGGGGTGGATATTTAATATTTAAGTTGTGTCCATTGTAATAGTAAGACATTGGGTCTCTTAGCTTTATTCCCATATCAACTTGCTGATTTTTTATATGAATCAGCCAAGGTCCTTCTCCACATCCGTCTTCCATCAGAGGTATGAATATCATCAGAGAGGGAGAGAAAGGGGGCTTTATTGGCAGTTGCACCCAGTTATGGGGCATCTTCCCCAAAGAGATTCACTAGCAACATCACTTCTATCATTTAGGCACCAGAATTATTATTATTTTTAGCCAGACATCTTATTTGATTTTACTGATTTAACTGACCATTTAGAAGTTTTACCTGTATTTTTCTTATTGAGTTTTTTGGTTTTTAATTGTATACCATCCTGGAATCTGATATGATGAACAGCGGTATAAAAATGCTTCAGATATCCTGTCTCCACTTGCTCCACCCTTGACTTTTGTGTGAAAAGGTCTGAAGGGGAAATCTTTGTACATTGGCTGAATGTGCTTAGAACCCTCCATGTGAGTGGGAACCTGTATGATTGGATTTTCTGACTGTGAAAAATGCTAACCATGTTCAGCGCAACAAGTGAGCATCCTAAGCTAAGCCTGAGTTGAAAGTTCTTTATGGAGAAGCTTCAGCTCAGATTTGGATGGACAAAGGAAGAAAGGCAACCCTCTTGGCAAATTCTGCAGGTAGAAAGCCCATAATTTTCACTGCATAGAAGAGCAATGCTGCATTATTACATAGTGTTGGTCCTGGGGACTATGGGGAGGGAGGGCAGTGCCCACTCCCAGGTTTGAGCTCCTGAAAGACTGGCTAAAATGCCCTTTTCCATTTTACTGTGTACAAATGGGTGTATGTGACAGAGATGTTTCAAGTAATCTGAATGCAGATTTCAACCTCAGTTGAAACAAACTCAGTCCTCTAGCTTCTGTATCAGGCTGTCAGCCAGGTATGAATAGCTCATAGGAGTCCTACATGAATTTTGTTGTAACATTATCTATATTTGAACAAAGCTTGCTGTTAAAAGCATGGAGACTTTGGGACAGAATTAAAACAGGGAGAAATGTTTTCATTTCTGAGAGCCCTAATACTGAAATTTCATTATGTGCCCGGTAGGAAATCATCCAAATGAATACAAGTCAGGCAGCACATTACTATGAATTTTAAAGGGTATTTATCCATTGCAACTTTGTCATCAAATATTGCCTGTGGCCTATGGTTATCGTCACTGTGCATTTACATTTCAATTGGAGAAAAAGACACCTTCTTTTTGTCTTCTCTGATTAACATTTTGAAGCTCTGTAATTTTCTTGCTGTTTGGAGAAACAAAGCTCCCAGGCTCACCAAGAAACGCCATTCAACAAGATATAAATATTTGCTATTCAGAAAACCTCAATGAGGGTTTAGTTATTTTAAACTAAAAAAAAAGAAAATTACTAATAATGATTGGTTTCAGCTAATGAAATGCTTTTATGCAAATAAGTGAACCTTAAATATGACCTGGAAACAAAAGGCTGCTTAACAGTTACTATTAAGCAATACATTAGGAGATCAATTAAACAGAACTTCTTTCTAATGAACATGCTGTGCCACCGTTGCCATGGATATCAGCAAAGAAAAAGCCCTAGAATGCTAATTTCTAATTTTAAGACCTGAAAGTATTAGTGGGCTGATGCTAGCTAGCTGGAGAGGCGCAAGGTAAAGAATAACTGCTGATGGATGAACTCTTGTCAACTCAATTTGAAACTGGGTTTCAGAAATTGAGGTTTCTCCCCAAATGTTTTTTTAAAAAATACATTTTATTTCTGAGCCATATTTTGAATTTGCATTCCCTTAACACATCACATCTACAACACCACTCCTGAACACCCCCCATACCCTTTGTGATCCCCCACGTCACCTCTTGTGAAACCCTAAATCCTATCCTAGGGTTGCCAGGCCCAGCCTCCAAGAGGTCTTCTGTATCTTTAAAAGTTGGGCAGGGGGAAGAGAGAATTCCACCTTGTGGTTTTTCCTATTACAGTGTTGCAAGAACACCTGCACTTGGCTGACATTCTCTTCTCCTAAAGATACAGGATCAGTCTCAGGCCCTGAACCTGGCAACCCTATATCCTGCTGATGGATTTCTTCCTCTAATCGTACACAGTAGTGGTGACAGAAGAACAGTGGGTGGTATCAAGGTCTCTCTGGGGACTTCTATACAAATCCGTCTTTACTGGCATCCAGAACATTGCAATGGCAGCTTCCCAGGTGCCAGTGAGTCTGGGAAATATCATTCTCTAGGGCTCCTAAAATCATGCTATGTATTCTGTGCTATGGAGAACTGTTCTGCAGGATGTCTTGTGCCTGAGACACTGCAGCTGCAATCTACTAGGCTTGGAGCAAGGAGGTAGGCCTCACACAGATACTTACTGAAACCCTTACTGACCTGCCATCCCCATCGCCAAGTAAGTTTGGAGAAAGGGAATGGGAGGTGATACAGAGAGTGAGAGTTGGTTGCTGCATTGTAACAAGGGAAAGCTCCACCCGAAAGAAGGAAAGAGAAATAACGTTCATGTAACCACATGGCTTCAGTAACTAGCGAATATACTAAGAAGTGGACCATACACACATACCTCCATTCCTCCTCAGTCCACCCCTTTTAACTAGGTAAATATTGAGCTGGCAGATATAAAATGAAGGCTGATTACGGCAAATCAGTTTGAAGCAGTATCCATAGAATCCTGGCCAAGGAAACTGAACAAAAATTACTTAAGTAATTGGCTTGGTTTATTACAGTGAAACTACATTTGCAAGTCTGAGTGTACAGAAATCTCCCTAGGGCTAGGCCTCTCATCCAGTCAAGTTGAAAAGACAAGCTTTTCTTTCTCTCTCTCTTTCCCCCACTCTCTGCATTATTTTCATGATATTCCTGGGTCCATTTGAAATCAGTGAAAAAATTAAAATTAAAGAAGATAACAGAATGTACAGAATGAATGAATTTAAAATATATAAATTCAATTGATTGCACCCATTTCTAAAACAAGCTTTCAACAGGTAAGATTAAAACTTTATGGAGAAAATTGGCAGGCTCTTGGCAGTTTTGAAGACGTGCATTGCCAGTTATGAAATTCCTTCAGTATAAGAAATTTAATTGCAGGGATTATAGTATATTTTGTGACCTGATAATGTAATTTAGTCCTCAGACCTACCTATGAAGGGTATTTCATTTTGCTGAAGGGCTTTTTCTCCTTATACCCAAGACCCACAACCCAACAGAGAATCAGAAATGCCTACACCCATGTGTGTACACACATACACACCTCGCATAATTCATGAGGAAAGTATGCTGGCAAAGACAGATGCAAATGATCTTCTGTTCTGTTACTAGCCTATAAATGAAGATCTGGACAAGATGCTGAAATACCCTAGGACCAGTTTACAGATGCTTCCCACTTGATAACTGCAGAATCAAGTGATGGCTATTTATTTATTTATACAGCATACGGGCTAGGATGAGATATTTTGTCCACATCCCACCTCACCCCTTTTTTGCTTCTTTTGGGTCTGGGGACCTCCTTGAGGGTTGAGGGAAGCACTAACTTTAAGATGGGGAGGGCAAAGTTCTGGTGGAGGGGATTATGAGGTAGTGAAGGCCCA